>NC_064628.1:289447922-289757467 GCF_023864275.1 Schistocerca cancellata | reverse complement strand
ATCATTTCACATTTCGGATCTCCGTCAATTTCCTTCGATACTATTGCACTTCTTACCGCTATAAACACGCCTCCCCCTTCACTGTTCAGTCTGTCTCTGCGGTATACATTCCAATCTGAGTTTAGGATTTCGTTACTGTTTACGTCTGGTTTCAGCCAACTTTCTGTCCCTAGTACTATATGGGCGTTGTGATCGTTTATTAATGAGAGCAGTTCTGGGACCTTTCTATAGACGCTCCTGCAGTTTACTATTAGCACATTAATATTGTTATTCCCTGTTGCATTTTGCCTACACCTATCTTGCCGCGTCTCAGGAGGCGTCTTGTCGGGCCTAGGGAGGGGATTCTCTAACCTAAAAAACCCCCATGTGCACTCCACACGTACTCCTCCTCTGGGCCCCAGACAAGGCTTTAACCTTGATTTGATCCAACTTCTCAGTCACTGTTAACACTTCTTGCTCAGGTCTGGACCCTGATTCAGTAGTGGGAGTGCATGTCATCTGTCATGACCCTGACGTTTGGGTGTCTGAGGTCTCAGTTTGCTCCTCAGTTTGCTCCTCAGTTTGTTGTAATTTATTTTCTTCTGTTGTGTCCATCTTGGTCCCACGAGATTTGGGGATCTACACAGTCCACACTACAGGAACCCCACATGGTGTAAGGCTACTTACTCAGGGAGGTTGCCTGGTATCCCTGAGACTCCGTTTGCGACACATCTTCCCACGTGCCATTCACCCCTCAGCACAGACCACATCACACCTTGGGTTGAGGAAGGGAATGAGGTAAGGACAAGGAGTAGATAAGGAAGACACGATGTTGTGGGACACTCTTGGTCTGATCCATCAGCTAAGGCCTTTTTGGCTGAATAGGTCCTCTACCTTCGGCATAGCCCTCAGCCTCATGCAGATGCACAAGCCTCTCCACCCACACAGACAGTGCTTCGTCAAGGTGGTTTCCCCCAGAGAGGAGATTTCCTGGCATATTACCAACCACTGCCAAATGTGGTGAACGCACGACACCAGGATAGCATCAGTGGCTTTTTGACATCAGGTTTTCAAAGGAACACAGCCATGCACATGGCCAGGCACATACAATCCAAAAGCACCTTGTTGCAGACACTGCAGAAGTTCCCAGCCTTAATGTGACCACATGGAGTGCTGAAAGAGGTATGTCATGATGACATGCACTATATTAAAACTGCCAATGCTCCACCCATATCCTTCGACCTGGATGTTCGGTCCCAGACCATCTGGCCATAGCAAAAACAGAGTTTGATGGCATGGTGCATGAAGGTTTTATGTGACAGTCAAGTAGTCGTGGTTTTTCCCACTTCATTTGGAACCTAACAAGTCCAGTGCATAGAGGTCATGTGGAAATTATTGAGCTCGCAGTACCAGAACTCTGCCAGGTCTTTACCCTATACCCTTGCTACAAGATTATAAGTATGCGTTGATTGGTGCCACCCTTTTCAGCTTCCGAGACTGTGCCAAGGCATACACTCAGATTCCTGTAGCCAAGGCAGACATACCAAAGACGGCAATATAATCACTCCATTTGGCCTATTTGAGAGTCATTCCATAACATGTGGCCTTCTTAATGCAGCACAAACCATGGCAAAGGTTTATAGACTCTGTGTTACAAAGCGCCTCATATTGTTTTTCATACCTGGCCGAAATTCTTATTTTCTCAGCCTTGCCAGAACAGCATCAGCAGCATCTGACAGAGATGTTTCAACAGTTACAGCCATAAAGGGTAGTCGTGAACACCACTAAGTGCATTTTTTGTCAGACAGAGATCAACTTACTGGACCATAAAATCTCGTTGTCAGGTTCAGTACCATTACCTGCTGTCTCACAACTCCCATGACCAAGCACTTTTAAAGAATTGCATCTGTTCCTCAGTGTTCTTAATTTTTACTGCCGACATCTGCCACATGTCCCAAATTGCAAGAACCATTAATGGCTGCACTCACTGGCCCAAAGAGTATAGGCAATTCAACTGTCTCGTGCTCAGATAGTATGATCTCCACTTCTGAGGTGGCCAACAGAGCATAACAGATGCTGCATTACCTGCCCAAATCTTCCCTTGGCATTAGTGGTCAATGCAAGCCAGGCAGAAATTGGTGTTACACTATAACAACATTGTGATGATACATAGCAGCTGCTAGCTTTTTCTTCTCACATAAATGGTCACTGTTACAACAAAAATGTCACTGTTACAACAAAAATGGAGTGCCAGAGGTGGAGAGCTTCTAGCAATCTCTGAGGCCACTAAATACTTCAGACCTCAACATGAAGCCAGTGTGTTCACCATTTATACTGACGTACGCCTTTCATCAAAAGAACATCAGTTGTTCACATCACAGCACAATCAGCTGGTCTACTGTAGCACAGTTCTGCACATATGTGAGGCACATTTCTGGGGTCAAAAATATTGTAACTGACTACTTTTCCTATGGTAACAGCACCTCACAGTCACAGTTGATTGACTTCAGTCAACTTGCAGAAGCACAACTGACTGACCAAGAACTACACAGTCTGCTCAAGGATTCATCTTTATCATTAGACCTCCACTTAGTTACAGTTCCTGGAGCTGATATTGTGACGTGTCCTGTGATAAAATGTATCCTTTTCTACCTTACTTATTTTGAAGACAGCTCACAAATCTGTGCCACCCTGGAGCCCAGCCAACAACTCGCCTAGTCTCCAGTTATTTTCTGTGGGCGGGCATCCATAAAGACTGCCAGGAATGGGCACAAATGTGCGTCAGGTGTCAATGCAGCAAAGCTCACCACTACATGTATACACCTATAGGTGGCTTTCTGGACATGACTGCTCACATCCAGATCGATATAGCAGGCCATTTGCCTCCCTTCAATGGTTAACAATCGCTTCACCAGATGGCCAGAAGCAGCGCTGGTCGGTAACATTTCAGCAGAGATTTTAGCTTCTGCCTTCGTATCCACTTGGATAGCACATTTCTGCCACACTCTGCACATTATGATGGACCACAGACTTGCACAGCTTAACAAATTCTGTGGTACTATACACCATAAACAAATTATCACCTGGTCAGTATTTAGAAGGTAGAATGTTGGCACTGTTCTCTAATGGCCATGCTTGTGTGTCATAATTCAAACTGGACAATAGCAGTACCATTGGTGTTGCTTGGTCTGTGAAGCATGTATTAATTGGACCAGGACTCTTTGCCAGCTGAACTGGTTTATGGAGAAACACTGTGACTACTGGATGAATGTATTGATTCACAGGCAGTCCACATAGATGATATCAACCATGCAGATTTTGTTTTTTGCCTCAGGGAATGAATCGTTCAAATCTGACCTCATCAAGCATCAAGCTATGGAAGTTCATCCGCTTACGTGCACCATGAGTTGCAATCATGCACATATGTCATGCTATGGGCAGATGGAGTGAAACCAGCAATGACACATCCGTACTCAGGCCTTCACCGCGTAATCAACAGAGGCAAAAGAACCATCAGTGTCCTTGTTGACAACAAGCCCTGTACCATTTTGTTGGACCAAGTGAAGCCTGTATATGTATTCCAAGGAGAACCTACTGTTGTACCACGGCACCCATCTACTGCAACACTTGCACCAGCACCAGCATTCACCAGCTACACCACCAGCCAGCACAAGCAGCCATACAACAAGATCAGGAAATTGGATCCATTTTCCAGCATGATTCATTCTCTCTCTCTCTCTCTCTCTCTCTCTCTCTCTCTCTCTCTCTTCCTCTCTCATTAAAAGTATATGTAGTTGGTCTGAACATTTGTTAAAATATCGTGTAAAAATGTGAAGTAAATCTGTCAAAAATTATTTGAGATTTTTGGTAAAAGCATTAAACTGCAATTTGTCTTAATTTAGAAGTGTTTGTATACCATATATATTTAAACAAATATCCATCTGTCCAGATGTTTATTATAGTATTGTGTAAAAATTTGTAGTAAATTGGTCAAAAACTTTTCAAGGTTTTTTGTAACAAAGTTAAACAACAACTTTTCTTTATATATTAGTGTACATATAGATATTTATAAACAACATATATTGAAACATGTGTAGTCTATATTCATCCAAACATTTTCTAGAATAATTTGTAAAAATCTGAAGAAAATAGGTCAGGAACTTTTCGAGATTTTTGTTAGTAACGTTACACACCATATATATTTAAAAAATATGCAAGCTATGTCTGTCCAAAAGTTTATTAGAGTATTGTGTAAAATTTGAAGTAAATTGGTTAAGAATTTCTCGAAACCTTTCCCCTTTATATATTATGTATACATTTATATACCAGACATATTAGAAAATATGCAGCTTATGTCTGCCCAAACATTTATTAGAGTAATGGGTAAAAATCTGAATTAATTCAATCAAGAACTTCTCGATATTTTTGGTAACAACATTAAACAACAACTTGTCCTTATATGTTAGTATAGATAAGACTATTGGGTAAACCTCATGTGTAGTGGGGCGGGGGTAACCCCACTACATCTCACCAAGGGGGGCAGAGAAGATAAAAAAACAACCCCACACGTAATTAATAGATGTCCCTTTATGTCACTGAAAACCAGCAACTTATATGATGACTACAAACGAATTTCAAACCAAGCACTGAAATCTTGAGTGTACTTGATAATGCCTTCTTGAGTTACCTTTATAGTCAATGAGTAAACTGTATTTCCTGCAAGACTGAAATATGCACTAGTACCACTCATTTATAAACTGAAGAGAAACAAATTACCTCTAATTCTAGTCCCATCCACCTCCTTACCATTTTTTGAGAAGGTCATACATAACATGCTTCTGAATTACTTTTCTGATAATAACCATTTAACAACAGCTCAGTTTGGCTTTCATAAGGGAGTATCAAAAGAAGAACTAAACGAGAAAAATTACCCTGTTGGCATTTCCAGTGATGTTGCCACGACCTCTGGATACCTTAAAATCATACTAGACAAACTAAAACATTATAGTATTAAAGGCATTCCTCTTGCATGAGTATAGCCATATCTTAAGTCTCTCAATAAACTTGAAAATTTGAACAAGGGGACGTAAATTTCAGTTAACACTGATGTTGATATTAAAGAAGTTTTAACTTTTATAGTGTATGGAGAGGCTGATAGTATTCTGATAACATGACGGTTGTTCCGAAGGTAATACCTCCTATTCTTATTCATGGAAACTACAGGAGATACACAAATCACAACAGCACAGCTAAACAGAGCAATATTTCAGTTACAGACTGTCATTTTTCCACATAATCACCATGATTATTTATGACTTTTGCCAACGATGAATCAGAGCCTGCATGCTGCGCTTGTAAAAATCAGAACCAGCTGAGGCTAACCACTTCCTTACAGCTTTGACAACAGCATCTAGTTCTTGAAAATGTTCATCACATAGTCCATCTTTCAGAGGTCTGGAGATGCTAAATTGTGACTGTACAGTGGATATTGTAAGGCAATCCAGCCGAATTTTGCAGTGAGTTGTGTGGTCACAAAACTGGTGTGGGGCCTGGTGTTATCATGTTACAGGTGAAATTTGGTCTTTTTCTCTGGTTGTACCCTGAAATTTCAGGCTTTCAGTTTAGCCAGTGTTGTCTTGTAGTGTGATGAATTGACAGTTTCTCCAGGACATCCAAAAGAACCACACCGTGGCTATCCCAGAAGACTGTGCACACTGTCTTGAATTTCTTCTTTGACAGAGAATTCGCTTGTCGCCATTCCATGGACAGTCTTTTGGTCTCCAGCTCATAGTGGTGACACCATGTCTCATATCCGGGGACAATGCTATTCAGAAAATTGTCACCTTCAGCTTCGTATTGGTCCAGCAGGTCCCGACAAATTTCCATTTGATGAGTTTTTTATTCTGTGAGCATCTATGGCACCCATCTCACACAGACTTTGCGATAACCAAAATGTTCCAACACTGTTTCCAAGGCATTACAGCTGATATTCAGCTTTGCACACAATTCTCTCGTTGTTATCCGCCAATCAGCATGGATGGATGAGTTGATCAAGAAGCTCTTCATTGCAAGGGAAGACAGTTGTGCAGGGCCTACCAGACCGTGGCTTGTCGTACACCCTTCTCACCACCTTGAAAGTGCTGTATCCATCACCTCACATTGCTCAATGTCTGTTGTATCATCTCCATACACCCTTAGCAAACATTGATGGATTTCAATCAGCACAACTTCCGTGGCAGTTTCTGCAAGGATTCAATACACATCGCTGTATTGTACACATGTACAAATTAGCTGTTGTTCTGCTAAGATATTAATCTAGAAAGAATTCCTTTAGTTAATGTATAGACTAACTCATTCCACATCCCTAAATTCTCTTATCTATGACTGGATGTACAAAAAATTGTGTGCGAGTTAGATATGTTGTATGCTTATTTATTTGTTTATATATCATGATAACTCAGTGAACTGTTTTTAGCTGTTTACTTTGATGACATTGCGGATTCTGATGTAAACAGCCCTGTTGATACCGATAAGTATCCTGTAGAAAAGGGCTTTACAATTGAGCTCTGTGCTGGCATTGTGGACAAGCAAAAAAGCCTTGAAGAGATTGCAAAAGATGAATTACTAGAGGAATGTGGCTATGAAGTACCACTTTCAGTTCTGCACAAGATCAGTACTCACAGGTATGCAAGACAATAACATATAGTCACTTCAGATATTTTCATTCATCCTCAAGGTTCTGATATTTTACTGCTTATGTTACCCAAGATCTGATTTACTCATAGCATTACTTTTACCATTCTAAATCAGGCTCATCACATTTGTTAAATACTAAGTTCATTTAATTAATAATACACACATTATTTTCTCATTTTTTTCATTTTATTCTTGCTTCCATATTGATTTCATAGTACTTCATGACAGTAGTTCAGTATAAACTACCTGTTTCTCAAGGACTAAGTTCCAGTGGTGTAAAAGAGTGCTAGGGCAATGGGCCTGCTACCTTCTCCTTCCTATTGCCACAGTGAAGAAAGGATTCACTCTGCATGCAGTCACGCCAATCATCTGGTCAGGGGCTTGCACCACAGACTTTACTGTAAACTTTCAGGTTTCACCTAAATGGTTCCTTATTCCTGATAAAGCCATACCTGGGGGGACAAGGAGGGCCCGTGCCCCAAATCTAGCTCTTTGGGAAAGGAAAAAATATAGTACAGTCAGGTGTTTTTCTTTCAAGAAAATGAATTAAAAGTTGGTATTATGCAAGTTTTTAGCAGGGTCAAAACTGGAACTTTTTATGGCTACTTACAAGTCGCTATTTTTATTAAAAATACACCATACCCACATATATAGGTCCACCCTACAAACTATTGTATGAGTATCCTTGTCCTGATTACCTGTGGAAGACATGTTAGAAGAACACTGATTTCTTGGACCTTGGCTAAGACTATCAGACAAAATACCATAGCAGTCTTTAATGAGAAGACTGTTGACCCAGTTTCACATTTCCTGTATTATTCCACAAGCATCTAAATAATGTTGACTAGGCTGAACATTTTACCAGTTACCACACAATGTGCATTTTAATGGAATGCCACAAGAAATACTTGAATGTACTATTGCAAAATAAACTGTCTTTAATGTTGTGATGGATTCAAAAAGCATAGCACCGACTGCTCAACCTTCCATTATAAGTTATTGGCTGTCCATACACCAAGATATTTTATTTCCTTGCCTTCTTCTGTTGTTTCATCATTTACTAGTATGGGATCCATACAGGTA
Source organism: Schistocerca cancellata (assembly GCF_023864275.1). Lineage (NCBI taxonomy): Eukaryota > Metazoa > Arthropoda > Insecta > Orthoptera > Acrididae > Schistocerca > Schistocerca cancellata. The sequence continues at coordinate 289,749,709 of NC_064628.1, read as the reverse complement.
GGATGATTTTTGGAGTCACTGAGTAGCATATAAGTAGTTTTGCTTTTATTTAATAATAGTCTGTTATTGTAAACCAGGAAATTAGTTTCTTTATGGAGTCAGTTAATTCATCTCTCCATATTTGAAACTACAGATTTTAAAAAGAGGTTTGCATTATCTGCAGACAGTATAGGTAAGGCTTCAGTCATATTCAGAGGTAGATCGTTGATAAATAAAAATGAGGAAACGAGGTGCCCCCCCCCCCCCCCCCCCCAGGTAAGGCTTCAGGCAGTTTCAGAGGAAGATCACTGATAATAAAAAGGAGGCCCCCTAGAACTGAGCAGCCATGAGGGATACCATACCTCATCACAGTTTCATCAGACAGAACTTTAGTAGCTACTTTACTAGAATTTTCAACCAACTGTCTTCTGTTTGTGAAATTAAACTGAAACCACTGATTGCAAGTATCTCTAATACCAAATGAATCCATTTTTTGTAGCAACAATGAGTCACTGACTTATTCAAGGCCTTAGTCTGAGCAATGATCAGATCAAAAATATGATATTTATTATTAAAAGCACTAAAGAAGTGATCTGTAAATGAAAAAAAGCACGTTGTTGATGGACTTGTTTCTGCAAAACCCAAACTGATGTTGTGTGAGCAGGATATTAGTATCATGGAACACTGTTACATGGTTGTATACCACTTTTACCAGTATCTTTGACTTGTCAAGACGAGCAGAGATTGTATATTATTGTTGGAATCATTTGTGTCTCCTTTTTTATACAGTGGAATTACTTTTGCAGTTTTGAATATGACTGGGAAACATCCTGTGATTAGTGAACTGTTAATTACATCACAAAGAGGCTTTTTAATGCTACATCAGACATAGCATCAAGCCTAGATGAAGACTAGTTCTTATTTTCTCTGATTATTCACAGTACACCTTTTGCTGTCACTAGTGTTAGGAAAAGTGATATGTTTCAACTTTTAAGCTCAATGGGAATAGAGAGTGATGGTTAAGTGATTTGAGATGAGAGGTTAACTTCAATGTTTGAAAACATAAATTAAAAGTGTCACTATCTCCTTTGCTTCTAACATTTTTGTTCCAAAGGTACCATTGACAATCCATATTGCATTATTTATGGTGCTAGAGTATTTCTCTCTCTCTCTCTCTCTCTCTCTCTCTCTCTCTCTCTCTCTCTCTCTCTCTCTCTCTCTTTTTCACGTACTTGCTAATTTGGATTTTTCTTTGCCTTGCTTATGACTTGACTAAAGATCTTTTTGTAAGTTTTAAAATACAATACATATTAAAATTGGAATAATTGTTTTCTTTGCTTTCTGCGTATAATTTTCTTTTCATTGCATGGGAGATGATTATCCCCTTTGTAATCCATTCTTTATGAATTGTTCTTCTTATGCTTTCAATTTGCAGTCTTTTGAGGGGACTGGTAAAATCAAAATAATGACTGACATTGTCATCAAATATTTTTGTTTACATATATCATCATTGAACACCTCAATCCAAGATTCTTGCCTCAACATGTATTTTAACACATTTAAATTATGAGGATCTTTAATTTGACACATGTTGCTAATTTCTGGATTGTTGAAGTTGTGGGAATAAGGCAGCTTCAGCCTTTGATTGTATGACAACTCATTCAAATATTTTGAACAGTCAGTAGTGTAGTTAAGATGTGGTTACTTACATCAGATGTATTTTGTGATTCAGCAACAAAATTAACATTTGTGCCCCAACACAAACTAATTTTCTAATAGTAGTTATTATTATAATTATTTTTATTCAGCACCAAATAATCAAAGACAATCTCTAGCAATAATACAGTTTCCCTTTGAAGTATAATATTCATGACACTTTCCAGATTGTCAAGTGACGTACATATGCAAATAATGATTAATTTTTAGATATTTAAGTGCAAGTCTCCATTTTCTTACAAGCTTTAAACTTGTGTGTGTGTGTTGGGGGGGGGGGGATGTGCACATTTTATTTTTTTATAATTCTTAACTACTTACATTAATGCATATTTTGTTTATATTATAGATCTGGGATAGGTGTTACTGGAGACAGACAAACACTTTTCTATGCTGAGGTTACTGATGACATGCGGAAAGGCCCAGGTGAGATTTTAAATTATGAAATGCTTCATTGTCTTGTTATAAACTTTTCAACAGTCTTCAGTGTATTGTAATGCATTTTTTATCTTAGAAATAAGTACATCGTCTTTGTTCCATCACTTGTCTGCACTGTGTTTCCTATGAGCTTCTTAAATCTCAAAAGATTTTTTTTTTTTTTTTAATTTTATATTTGGAACATGTGAATTACACAGATACACACTTGTGAGAGATATCAAAGTAAATGTGTTTGATAAACATTTCTAAATAAACCAAGAAAGTCTGTTTTTCATCCAGTTTCAAAGCAATTGTGAATTGTGGTTTATTCATCTCATGGTATACATTTGCAATCTGTTTAGTTACATGTCAGAAATTTACATTATAGTTACAATAATATTTACAGTAATAAATAATAATAGAACACTAAAATGAGATTTGTATGAACTGCTAGTATCAATGTCAGATATAGCTTTCTCTTCAGTGCTGTTAACTTCATCTGCTTGTTCCCTTTTGATTTATCATATTTTTTTTGTAATTTATTATAAATTTTGATTCCCATATATTGAGTGTCTTGTCAGTGTGGTTTGAGTTGGTGAGTGTGAAACTCAGTCTCCTTTATTTCATGTGTCTTATATTTCTTAAATCATTCCTGTCAGGTGTACAAAATGATGATAAGTCCATAAATCTATGTGCTGAGGAGAGTTAATACATAACTGTATATTCCTACATAATGGGTAACATGCTTCTTTCTGATCTACGGTGCATGTATTGTGAATAATTTTCTCTATATCTTTAGTATCTACTCTATGTTAGCTGAGTTTCCCCAAAAACTAATACTGTATGCAGGAATAGATTCAAAATAACTTCTGTGTGTTACTTCTCATGTGTCTGTGTCGGTGTTCATGTCAGTTTTAGCTGATAATATTTTCACTGGAAATACAAAGCTGCTTATTTTGTTTCCTAAGATCTCAGTGTTTCCAAAGTCTCAGATATTTATATAAATTCTCTACTAAGAATTTTAGATTCAGTTTCTTTTATATATTGGTTCTTGTGAATAATCTTAATTTTGAACTTCCTGGCAGATGATAACTGTGAGCTGAACCAAGACTAAAACTCAGGACCTTTGCCTTTCATGAGCAAGTGCTCTACCAACTGAGCTACCCAAGTAAGACTCATGACCTGTCCTCACAGCTTGACTTCTGCCATTACCTTATCTCCTACCTTCCAAACTTCACAGAAGCTCTCCCACAAAATTAGCAGGACTAGCACTTCCGAAAGAAAGGGTATTGTGAGTCACAGCCTCGGGGACATTTCCAGAATGAAATTTTCACTCTGTAGTGGAGTGTGCCCTGATATGAAGCTTCCTGGCTGATTAAAACTTTTGGTAGAGCACTTGGCCGTGAAAGACAAAAATGGCGAGTTGGAGTCTTAGCCCAGCACACAATTTTAATCTGCCAAGGAGTTTTATATTAGCACACACCCTCCTGCAGAGTGAAAATTCCAGTCTGTAATCTTTCTAGTAACATTCAGACTGTTTGGTTCTGAACTCATTGTGAAATCCTTGACGATTTTTGTTATATGGGCATTAGGCCGTGGTCTAAGGAATGTTTCTATGCCTTGGATACTGTCTCCTAATGCTGGAGACATCCTTAGAGACTTTATGGATTCAGACATTTGTTTCAAACTCAAACGAGATCAGAAAACTGAACTGTTTGAACATATCCTTGCAACAGTCAGCTTGTGGTGTAATAAGGCTGCTTCCTAAGATCACAGATTCAGCACTGTTTGCAATGTTTAGCACTAAGGCCTACAACTTGTTAATTTCAGTACTCAACAATTTTAACAGAAAAGCAGGACGATTGAAATTAGACAAGTTGTTGGCCTTACTGCTAAATATAGCAAACAGTGTTGATTCTGTGATCTTAGAAGCAATCTGATGTAATCACATCCTTGACTGTTGAGTGGATATATATAAACAGTGAAGGCTTTTGAGGTTGTTTCAGTCAGAAAATACTATCTGAGCTTTTAGAGCATCTGATGATGTCTCCAGCATTAGGAGACAAAATGTTAGACACAGAAACATGCCTTAGAGACATAATATCCATACAGGAGGCAGTTAATTGAAAACCTAACACCCACCACATTGGATCCATGGAATGGTTCCATTCAAAAGTAGTCACCACACACATTAAGATATTTATCCCACTGGGAGATGAGATGATCCACCCATTCTTTCACTTCCTCGTCTAACTGAAAACAACGCCCACACAACTTTCTTCTGGTTGCCAAAGCTGTAAAAAATCACACGGTGAAAGATCTGAGCTGTAAGTATTTCCCAACCAAATCACTGAAGTGTAACCTTTGTCGCATTGGCAGTGTGGTGGTGGCGCATTATCATGCAACAGGATGATTCTCTCCAACAGTAATCCTGGGCATTCAGACTTTATGGCATGTCGCAGTTTTAGCAAAGTGTCTTTATAGTGCTGCACACTGATTGTGGTTCCACACTTGAGGAACTTGATGGGCAAAGGTCCTCTGCTGTCAAAGGACGAGGTCATCATGACCTTACCAGAACTTGTGCAAGCAGATTCAGATTTATTTGGTGGGGAAGATGTGGGATGTTCTCACTGTTGGCTTTGCCATTTGCTCTTTGACTGTCAGAATGCTGTCAGATAGAATCATCCTGTTGCATGTTGATGTCCATTCCTCTGGTTGGGAAACACTGCAACATTCTCCTTACAACTCTTATCTTTCACCGTGTGGTTTTGAAATCTTTGGCAACATTAAGAAAGACATGCATGGACATCTGATTCAATTGGATGAAGAAGGGCAAGAGTGGGTGCACTTATGTAACTATCAGCAACCAACCGCATTCTACAGAACAAGAACTGATCATTTCATCTCCCAGTGGGATAAATGTCCTAAGGCATGTGGCAATTACTTTTGAATGAAACCATTCCATGGTCCAGTTGGGGCAGGTGTGTGGTTTGCATTTGGCTGCCCCTCATATAACAAAAATCATCAAGGCTGCAAATACTGGTTGTGAAAACCTGTATTGTATGCATCATGTGAGTTTTAGATATGTTCAGATTCAACCCATTTAGCTGAACCTAGTTTTTAAGCTACTGAGAATATTGATTAATAAATCAGGATTTTTTTCTGCATTCTGATTTGCAACTAACACACAAACAAGTAAAACTAATGGGGAATTGATATTTACTGGTAAATCATTCACATACAACAGAAAGTCCTATTTTGGTGTATGTGTTTGATTTACCAGCAAATACCAAATATTAATGTGGCAACTTGTGGGACATCCTGAGGTAATATTTACTGATCAGAATAACAATTTGTCCAATTTTAAGTAACATTTACTCTTTGTTTTCTGTTCTGTAAATAGTATTTCAGCTATTGTAGGCTGTTGCCATAAATGTCATCCTTGTCAATTTTGTAAGTAAGTGAGGATTGGTTTACGTAATCAGAAGCCTTTGTGAGGTCACAAGACATGATTACTTTCCAAACAAGACTGCTTATTGCATCTATTGTACATCTCCCCTGTTGAAAACCAACAGCAGCTTTCTCAGATATATTTGATATGACTGGGAGAATTAAAACAGAACAATAATTTTCCATGAACTGTTGTGATCTCTTTTTAAAAAGTACTCTAGCTCTGTCATATTTCGGTATCTGTAGAAAGTAGCCCTCTCCAAGACATTGGTTAATTATCTGAGCTAATGTATGTGTGCTGCTTTAATAACTTTATATCCTATTTCATCCCAACCCACTGGCACTTTTCAATGCTAAGATTCCATTTATCATTCAGTTCAGGTATAATGACTGACCACGCAGCCTCTATCTTACACTCCTGGAAATGGAAAAAAGAACACATTGACACCGGTGTGTCAGACCCACCATACTTGCTCCGGACACTGCGAGAGGGCTGTACAAGCAATGATTACACGCACGGCACAGCGGACACACCAGGAACCGCAGTGTTGGCCGTCGAATGGCGCTAGCTGCGCAGCATCTGTGCACCGCCGCCGTCAGTGTCAGCCAGTTTGCCGTGGCATTCGGAGCTCCATCGCAGTCTTTAACACTGGTAGCATGCCGCGACAGCGTGGACGTGAACCGTATGTGCAGTTGACGGACTTTGAGCGAGGGCGTATAGTGGGCATGCGGGAGGCCGGGTGGACGTACCGCCGAATTGCTCAACACGTGGGGCGTGAGGTCTCCACAGTACATCGATGTTGCCGCCAGTGGTCGGCGGAAGGTGCACGTGCCCGTCGACCTGGGACCGGACCGCAGTGACGCACAGATGCACGCCAAGACCGTAGGATCCTACGCAGTGCCGTAGGGGACCGCACCGCCACTTCCCAGCAAATTAGGGACACTGTTGCTCCTGGGGTATCGGCGAGGACCATTCGCAACCGTCTCCATGAAGCTGGGCTACGGTCCTGCACACCGTTAGGCCGTCTTCCGCTCACGCCCCAACATCGTGCAGCCTGCCTCCAGTGGTGTCGCGACAGGCGTGAATGGAGGGACGAATGGAGACGTGTCGTCTTCAGCGATGAGAGTCGCTTCTGCCTTGGTGCCAATGATGGTCGTATGCGTGTTTGGTGCCGTGCAGGTGAGCGCCACAATCAGGACTGCATACGACCGAGGCACACAGGGCCAACACCCGGCATCATGGTGTGGGGAGCGATCTCCTACACTGGCCGTACACCACTGGTGATCGTCGAGGGGACACTGAATAGTGCACGGTACATCCAAACCGTCATCGAACCCATCGTTCTACCATTCCTAGACCGGCAAGGGAACTTGCTGTTCCAACAGGACAATGCACGTCCGCATGTATCCCGTGCCACCCAATGTGCTCTAGAAGGTGTAAGTCAACTACCCTGGCTAGCAAGATCTCCAGATCTGTCCCCCATTGAGCATGTTTGGGACTGGATGAAGCGTCGTCTCACGCGGTCTGCACGTCCAGCACGAACGCTGGTCCAACTGAGGCGCCAGGTGGAAATGGCATGGCAAGCCGTTCCACAGGACTACATCCAGCATCTCTACGATCGTCTCCATGGGAGAATAGCAGCCTGCATTGCTGCGAAAGGTGGATATACACTGTACTAGTGCCGACATTGTGCATGCTCTGTTGCCTGTGTCTATGTGCCTGTGGTTCTGTCAGTGTGATCATGTGATGTATCTGACCCCAGGAATGTGTCAATAAAGTTTCCCCTTCCTGGGACAATGAATTCATGGTGTTCTTATTTCAATTTCCAGGAGTGTATTTTTGAGGTTTAAAAGTATCCTACTGCTTGTCAATCATTTTACTCTCTTGACAACTCTTTTACATATAATTTTATATGAGAGTAACATCGAAAGTCCAGGACAAAAGAACAACAATATTAAAAGGATAGATTTCTACTCACCTCATAGAGGAGGTGTTGAGTCACAGGCAGACTCAATAAAAAGACTGCTAAATCGGTAGTTCTCAGGTGTAAAAGTCCTCCTTCAGATGCAGAAAACACATACCACACTCACACAAGCATGACTGATACACACATGGCTATTGTCTACAGCCAGTCAGACCGAACTGCAGGTTGCATCTGCATTTGGCAAGAGCAGCAACCTGGATTGGGTGCTCTTCAGTCACCTATCACCTCCCACATGACCTCTGTCTGGTCACAATAGAGTACTCCTGTAGTGAGTCAGTACCACTAGGACCGGAAGGTTTTGACTATCTCATGTCTTGCTGTGAAATGAGCCTTATCCTACCCACTGTTCTCCCCACCCCTTCCATGGTGGTATTGTGCTAGGCACTGAACCAAAGCAATATTCTTGTCTGTTGACACTCCACCCTTGCTCCCAATCCATATTCAAGATCTGTCCCATACATCCTCCCACTACCACCTACTCCACTCCTGTCACAGTCATCCCCTATCCCATCAAAGGCAGAGCTATCTGGCAGCCATGTGATCTACAAACTAATCTACACCCACTGTGCTGTTTTCTACATGGGCATGAAAACTAACAAGCTGTCTGTTCACAAGAGTGGCCACCACCGAACTGTGGCCAAGAGACAGCTGGACCACACAGTTGTTGAACATGTTGCCCAACACGATGTGCTCCACTTCAGTGACTGTGTCACAGCTTGTGCCATTTGGATCCTTCCTTCTGACTCCATCTTTTCTGAATTGTGCAGGTGGGAACCCTTCCTACAACATATTCTTCCCTACAACTTATCCGTCACTTGTGTAACCCCTCTGGCCTCAATCTTCACTAGTCCCTGTCTTCCACCCCCTGATCTGCTAACTTCAGTGCTACACACACCTTCTAGTCCACCAACACATCTACTAGTCTTTTCCCCTTCTCTACATCTCTCCTCTCTCCATCCCCCTCCCCCTCCCCCCAGCACAGCCTTCCGACTCTGCACCTAGCAACCCTGTCCTGTCTGAACCATGCCCATGCTTGCTCCCACAGCAGCACAATATCTTCCCCTACTTCTGTCATGCTATTCCTCCCCCACCTCACTCCATGTCACCTGTTTACCCTCAGCACCCATTGTGTCTATCTGCGAATCACTGCTTCCTCTATGTGGTGAGTAGCAGGCTATCCTTTTTATAGAATGAATTTTCTCATTATGTGAGAGTATTGAAAGGTACTCTGTTTTAATTGTTAAAAACCACTCACAAGTCAATATCACACAAAATACTTTTCATTCAAGACAACCAGTTTCAACAGCCTTAACTGTCATTTTTTTTAGCAAAACATGTTCATTTTACGTTGATCTCATGCGTAAGATGCCAAGTGGATAAAACTCAGCACATTATAAATGTTTGTCATCACTAAAATATTTAAAAATACAGTATCTTGGCCAAAAGGCCATGTCCATATACATATTGGTTACAATACTTTTTACATGATGCAAATACGGTACACAACAGCACATCTGTTTACATATGCTGGACACAGCTTTTGTAAACAGATGTGCTATTGTGTACCATATTTGCATCATATAAGAAGCATCTGTAAGCAATATGTTTATGTGTATATAGACTTGGCATCCCCCCCATGAACCATGGACCTTGCCGCTGGTGGAGAGGCTTGCATGCCTCAGCGATACAGATAGCCGTACCGTAGGTGCAACCACAACGGAGGGGTATCTGTTGAGAGGCCAGACAAACGTGTCGTTCCTGAAGAGGGGCAGCAGCCTTTTCAGTAGTTGCAGGGGCAACAGTCTGGATGATTGACTGATCTGGTCTTGTAACACTAACCAAAACGGCCTTGCTGTTCTGGTACTGCGAAAGGCTGAAAGCAAGGGGAAACTACGGCCGTAATTTTTCCCAAGGGCATGCAGCTTTACTGTATGATTAAACGATGATGGCGTCCTCTTGGGTAAAATATTTCGGAGGTAAAATAGTCTCACATTCGGATCTCCAGGCAGGCACTACTCAGGAAGATGTTGTTATCAGGAGAAAGAAAACTGGCGTTCTACGGATCGGAGCGTGGAATGCCAGATCCCTTAATTGGGCAGGTAGGTTAGAAAATTTAAAAAGGGAAATGGATGGGTTAAAGTTAGATATAGTGGAAATTAGTGAAGTTCGGTGGCAGGAGGTACAAGACTTTTGGTCAGGCGAATACAGGGTTATAAATACAAAGTCAAATAGGGGTAATGCAGGAGTAGGTTTAATAATGAATAAAAAAATAGGAATGCGGGTAAGCTACTACAAACAGCATAGTAAACGCATTATTGTGGCCAAGTTAGACACGAAGCCCACGCCTACTACAGTAGTACAAGTTTATATGCCAACTAGCTCTGCAGATGATGATGAAATTGATGAAATGTATGATGTGATAAAAGAAATTATTCAGGTAGTGAAGGGGGACAAAAATTTAATAGTCATGGGTGACTGGAATTCGATAGTAGGAAAAGGGAGAGAAGGAAACATAGTAGGTGAATATGGATTGGGGCTAAGAAATGAAAGAGGAAGCCGCCTGGTAGAATTTTGCACAGAGCATAACTCAATCATAGCTAACACTTGGTCCAAGAATCATGAAAGAATGTTGTATACATGGAAGAACCCTGGAGATACTAGAAGGTTTCAGATAGATTATATAATGGGAAGACAGAGATTCAGGAACCAGATTTTAAATTGTAAGACATTTCCAGGGGCAGATGTGGACTCTGACCACAATCTATTGGTTATGAACTGTAGATTAAAAATGAAGAAACTGCAAAAAGTGGGAATTTAAGGAGATGGGACCTGGATAAACTGAAAGAACCAGAGGCTGACAGAGTGTCAGGGAGAGCATAAGGGAACAATTGACAGGAGTGGAGGAAAGAAATACAGTAGAAGAAGAATGAAGCTTTGAGGGATGAAATAGTGAAGGCAGCAGAGGACCAAGTAGGTAAAAAGACGAGGGCTAGTAGAAATCCTTGGGTGACAGAAGAGATAATGAATTTAATTGATGAAAGGAGAAAATACAAAAATGCTGTAAATGAAGCAGGCAAAAAGGAATATAAACATCTCAAAAATGAGAACAACAGGAAGTGCAAAATGGCTAAGCAGGGATGGCTAGAGGACAAATGTAAGGATGTAGAGGCCTACAGGAAAATTAAAGAGACCTTTGGAGAAAAGAGAACCACTTGCATGAATATCAAGAGCTCAGATGGAAACCCAGTTCTAAGCAAAGAAGGGAAAGCATAAAGGTGGAAGGAGTATATATGTTAAATCTTCAAATCTAACACATATTTCAGACAACACAACAACACATATAAGTCACTGAGTAAGTTGACCTGTGTACAAGTCGGCATTCGATTAAACACTGAGTCTCAGTCTAGCGGCCGCTGCTCGGCTGGCCGCTTAGGTGGCGCAGCTGCTGCATGGTTGACAGACAGCGCCGCACGTAGAGGACGTGCGTAATTGCGCGGCGGCACTTTGAATAATCGGCGAGTCACAACACTTTTCCCCCCTTTGAAATTGTTGCACTGGTCTTGATGGAGGTGTCCTGGAGATGGCTAACGTCCATAGGCGTTGTTTGACTCGCCATAAAGTCTTGAGGAGGAGGCTTCCCATACGGACGGAAGTGTCCCCGATGATAACGGGTCGAGATGACAGGAGACGTAGGGGTCGAATCTGCTGGGGCCCCCTGCACCAATCTGCCCGTTGCAGCAAGTCCAGTTGATATGACAGGAGACATGGGCGATGTGTCGGCGTCTGTTGGAGGAGGAGGCGAGTAGATGTACTCTGATAGAGGATGGTCCTCCGGTTCCTGCATGGACACGTCTCCTGGTGGCGTCCGTTCTGGTGCTGGCATCGCGATGACGGTGAGAGGGCTGCGTTGTGAGTATTGAGAGATGCCAAGATCCCGAGCATCAGGTAGAGCCAAAGGTGGTGTGGCGGCATTCGGAACAGGCGTTGCTGGCACCTGAGGCCGAAGCTGGTCCGAATGACGCACTGCAACACCCGTGTCTGTCTGGATTTCATACAGGCGTCTGCCACGGTGTCGTAAGATATGGCCCGGGCTCCATTTTCGCCACCTGCCATGTCCCCGTACCAAGACGAGGTCGTCGGCGGTGAACCGGCCAAGTGAAGGCACCCGCGGCCATGAGGTGGGAGGTCGCAGAAGATGAAGTAGCGTGCGGGGCTGTTGGCCATGTAAGAGCTCATCCGGGCTGTGATCGCCGATGGGGGTGAAACGGTAAGACGCCAGGAACTGGAGAAGTGCATCATCAGCAGCAGAAGAGGTCAGAAGTTTCCGCATCTGAGCCTTAAATGTGCGGACCAGTCGTTCAGCCTCACCGTTGGATTGTGGATGGAACGGCAGGGCCGTGACATGCGTAACTCCGTGACGAGCACAAAAATCCGCAAAGTCGGAAGAGGCAAATTGCGGACCCTTATCAGTAACAAGAGTAGAGGGGAGGCCTTCCAAAGAAAAAATGCGGGCGAGAGCACTGGTGGTTGCCGTGGTGGTAGGTGACGTGCAACGGACAATGAAAGGAAAGTTAGAGTAGGCGTCAATTACGAGGAGCCAATAAGTACCTAAAAAGGGTCCCGCAAAGTCAGCATGAATGCGCTCCCAGGGCTTCTCAGGCAAAGGCCACGGTGACAAAGATGACTTCGGGGCAGCGGCCTGTGACGCACAAGGTCCGCAGGCAGCGACCATGTGTGCGATTTCAGAGTCGATGCCAGGCCAGTACACATGACGGTGCGCCAGAGATTTTGTGCGAGACACACCCCAGTGCCCCTGGTGAAGGAGGCACAAGACCGAAGCACGCAAAGACGCAGGTACCACAACACGCGGCGAAGCATTGTCAGTGGAGAGGAGGATAACACCATCCCTAGTCGTGAGGCGGTAGCGCAAAGTGTAGTAGTTCCGCAACGGATCAGAAGTCTTAGCGGATGGGCGATCTGGCCAACCCTTCTGAATACAGCGTAAAACCCGGGAGAGGGTAGGGTCAGAACCCGTAGCAGCTGCCAGCCTGTCCCCAGTGATGGGGAACCCGTCCACAACCCGCTGCTCGGCAACATCCAGGTGGAAACACAAAAGTTCGTCCCTATCGAATGCCTGATCAGGACCCATGGGAAGGCGAGACAAAGCATCAGCATTCGCATGTTGAGCCGTTGGCCAGAAATGAATCTCATAATTGAAACGGGACAAGTAAAGAGCCCAATGCTGGAGGCAGTGTGCAGCCTTGTCGGGAAGTGACGTTGATGGATGAAACAAGGAAACGAGTGGTTTGTGATCCGTAACAAGATGAAATTTTGAGCCATAGAGAAAAACACCAAACTTATGAAGAGCATAAATGATGGCCAAAGCTTCTTTCTCAATTTGAGAATACTTCTGTTGGGCATCCGTGAGCGTTATGGAGGCATAAGCGATGGGTTGTTCCGAACCGTCAGAAAAACGGCGCGCAAGGACTGCACCGACCCCGTATTGAGAGGCGTCGGTGACAAGAACAAGATGTTGGCCAGGTCGATAAGTAGCCAGGCACGGGGCCTGTTTCAGCATAGTCTTTAATTTCCGGAAAGCCGCGTCACATGACGCGGACCAGTGAAAAGGCACGTTTTTATGCAACAGGCGATGCAACGGCTGAGCCACCGACACCGCAGACGGTAAAAACTTGTGATAGTATGCTATTTTCCCCAAGAAGGCCTGCAGTTTCTTAACAGATGTAGGGCGAGGAAGGGCATCGATCGCAGCAACAGTGTGTTGAAGCGGACGAATACCATCCCGAGAGAGTTGAAACCCCAAGTACGTGATAGATGCCTGAAAAAATTGTGATTTCTGAAGATTACACTTAAGACCGGCAGTCTGTAAGACATTAAAAAGTGTGCGGAGATTTTGAAGGTGTTCTTCAGTGGTGGAGCCAGTGACAACAATATCGTCCATGTAATTGATACACCCCGGGACAGGGAGCAATAATTGTTCCAAGAATCGCTGAAAGAGAGCAGGGGCGCTAGCAACCCCGAATGGCAAGCGTTGGTATCGATAGAGGCCGAAAGGCGTGTTAAGGACCGGAAACTGCTGGGAAGCAGCGTCGAGAGGAAGTTGATGATAAGCTTCCGACAGGTCAATTTTAGAAAAATACTGTCCTCCAGCGAGTTTAGAAAACAGTTCTTCAGGACGGGGCATAGGGTAAATGTCGATGAGGCATTGAGCATTTACAGTGGCTTTGAAATTGCCACAGAGACGAATATCACCATTGGGCTTAGCAACTACAACGACAGGAGAGGACCACTCACTGGAAGTGACAGGAAGCAAGACCCCTGAAGCAGTGAGACGATCCAACTCCCGTTTTACCCGATCACGAAGGGCCACAGGAATGGGCCGAGCCCGAAAAAACTTAGGCCGAGCAGTGGGTTTGAGCATGATATGAGCTTCAAAGTCGTTTGCACGGCCTAACCCAGGAGAAAAAAGGGACGAAAATGTCGTCAACAAGGAATCCAGGTGAGCATAAGGAATAGCGTCAGAGACAATATTGACAGAGTCATCTATGGAGAACCCAAAAACGCGAAAGGCATCGAAACCAAAAAGATTTTCTGCGTTGCTCTGGTCGACCACAAATATGGGAACCATGCGAACGACGGATTTGTAAGATACCTCAGCATTAAACTGTCCCAAGAGAGAAATCTTCTGTTTATTGTATGTCCGTAATTGCCGAGTGACAGGGGACAGGAGTGGAGAACCGAGCTAAAGATACGTCTAATAATTAATTATAGTAGCAGCAGAACCGGTATCCACTTGCATGCGAACATCTCAACCAAGGATTTGGACAGTGAGGAATAACTTCCCTGAAAGGGAAGAAGTGCAATTGACAGACAACACAGAATCAGAGTCAGCGTCATGTTCATGAACATCATGTATGCGGTCGGATTTACAAATGGAAGACACATGACCTTTCTTTTTGCAATTGTGACACACAGCCCAATGTTGGGGACAATCCTCGCGTGAATGTTTCGTAAAACACTGCGGACATGAAGGAAGTTGCCGGGGATTTTGCTGCAGTTTCTTAGTGGGTTGTTTACAGCTAGGCTGAGGCTGCACGTGGGAGCGTACTGCGGCCACGTCGGCCGGCGGGGATGCGCCGCACACGTCGTCAACAGCGCACAGAGGTTGTATTTCCCCGACGTCACCCCACGCCTCTATTTGCACCACAGCGGCGCGAGAAATTTCAAGACTGCACAATGGAGAGAACTTCATCTAGAGTCGGATTCGCCTACTGAACGGCACGTTGCCGAACTTCTTTGTCGGGTGCCGACCGAATAATAGCATCCCGTACCATGGAATCAGCATAGGATTCTTTGTGAACGTCAGTAACAAATTGACACTTTCGACTGAGGCCGTGAAGTTCAGCAGCCCAAGCGCGATAGGACTGATTTGGTTGTTTTTGACAACTATAAAAGGCAACATGAGAGGCTACCACATGCGTTTGCTTTTGAAAATAGACAGACAGAAGGGAGCACATTTCAGCAAAGGACAAAGACGCGGGATCCTTCAAAGGAGCCAATTGCGACAACAACCGATACATTTGAGGTGAAATCCAGGAAAGGAACAGAGACTTACATGGTTGTTCATCCGTGACATGAAATGCCAAGAAGTGCTGTCGAAGACGTTTTTCATAATCAGACCAGTCTTCCGTCGTCTCGTCGTAAGGTGGAAAAGGAGGTACAGCCAACGACGAGAAACACCCCGCATTTGACGCCACGACGAAATCGCGAATCGCCACTGTTAGAAGCGTTTGCTGTTCAAGGAGATTTTGCAAGAGCTGCTCGACAGTAGCCATGGAACACTGTGAGTCAATGGTGAAAAGGAAAAATCCCATCCTCGTCGCCAATTGTTAAATCTTCAAATCTAACACATATTTCGGACAACACAACAACATATATAAGTCACTGAGTAAGTTGACCTGTGTACAAGTTGGCATTCGATTAAACACTGAGTCTCAGTCTAGCGGCCGCTGCTCGGCTGGCCGCTTAGGTGGCGCAGCTGCTGCATGGTTGGCAGACAGCGCCGCACGTAGAGGACGTCCGTAATTGCGCGGTGGCACTTTGAATAATCGGCGAGTCACAACAATATAGAGGGTCTATACAAGGGCGATGTACTTGAGGACAATATTATGGAAATGGAAGAGGATGTAGATGAAGATGAAATGGGAGATATGATACTGCGTGAAGAGTTTGACAGAGCACTGAAAGACCTGAGTCAAAACAAGGCCCTGGGAGTAGACAACATTCCATTAGAACTACTGACAGCCTTGGGAGAACCAGTCCTGACAAAACTCTACCATATGGTGAGCAAGATGTATGAGATAGGCGAAATTCCCTCAGACTTCAAGAAGAATATAATAGTTCCAATCCCAAAGAAAGCAGGTGGTGACAGATGTGAAAATTACCCAACTATCAGTTTAATAAGTCACAGCTGCAAAATACTAACGTGAATTCTTTACAGACAAATGGAAAAACTGGTAGAAGCTGACCTCGGGGAAGATCAGTTTGGATTCCGTAGAAATGTTGGAACACGTGGGGCAATACTGACCTTACGACTTATCTTAGAAGAAAGATTAAGGAAAGGCAAACCTACGTATGTAGCATTTGTAGACTTGAGAAAGCTTTTGACAATGTTGACTGGAATACTCTTTTTCAAATTCTGAAGGTGGCAGGGGTAAAATACAGGGAGTGAAAGGCTATTTACAATTTGTACAGAAACCAGATGGCAGTTATAAGAGTCGAGGGACATGAAAGGGAAGCAGAGTTTGGGAAGGGGGTGAGACAGAGTAACTGATGATGGTCGCAGTAGAGAGGATATAAAATGTAGGCTGACAATGGCAAGGAAAGCATTTCTGAAGAAGAGAAATTTGTTAACATCGAGTATAGATTTAAGTGTCAGGAAGTCGTTTCTGAAAGTATTTGTATGGAGTGTAGCCATGTATGGAAGTGAAACACAGACGATAAATAGTTTAGACAAGAAAATAATAGACGCTTTCAAAATGTGGTGCTACAGAAGAATGCTCAAGATTAGATGGGTAGATCACATAACTAATGAGTAGGTATTGAATAGAATTGGGGAGAAGAGGAGTTTGTGGTACAACTTGACTAGAAGAAGGGCGGTTGGTAGGACATGTTCTGAGGCATCAAGGGATCACCAATTTAGTATTGGAGGGCAGTGTGGAGGGTAAAAATCATAGAGGGAGACCAAACGATGAATACACTAATCAGATTCAGAAGGATGTAGGCTGCAGTAGGTACTAGGAGATGAAGAAGTTTGCACAGGATAGAGTAGCATGGAGAGAGCTGCATCAAACCAGCCTCAGGACTGAAGACCACAACAACAACAATAACAGACTTGGCATTTTGGCCAAGTTTCTGTGTGTTTTTCAACATTTTAGCGATGACAGACATTAATAATGTGCTGAGTTTTATCCACTTGACTTCTTGTGGACAAGGTCAGCATAAAATGAACATGTTTTAACGTAAAAAAACAAATTTTAAAGACCTGAAGATGATGGCTAGAACTGTTGAAATCGGTTGTCTTAATGAAAAAAAATTGTGCATTCTTGGCTTTTGAATGGTTTTTAACCTTTTTATAGAGACATAATAAATGAAATCAGGAAGTCTATTACATTTTAATTATTGTCCCAAATACTAAGCGGAAATGTTTTAATGAAAATACCTAGAAAACTCTTGAGGAATTTGTCAAAATATGTGTTACTTGAGATACAGTGATAAAACGTCCATTCTGCCTGTTTTAACTTATTACTAAGCATGAACAAATCTTTTTGCTGCAGTTTCTTCTTATGTGTAAGTTTTTAATATGTGAAATGTTCCTGCCAGTATACAGCAGTTCAGTAGACAATGCAAAATGACCTCAGATACCTAAATCTATACACATCTGAAAATAGGGCATTCAAAACTAGTTAAAAGATTATTGATACAGTTGGTCTTGGGCATTTTCTCTTGTTGATTCAAAGAAATGCAATTTGAAACCATACTTTTTCTTTTCTACATCAGTGAGCCTTGAAGCATAACTACACTAGTGTGCAAAATTTAAGGAGAAAAGTAACTTTCGCATGCAGTGTAATGTAACTCGATGGCACTTGAACCATACATTGAAAGAACTGCTACATATAGTACAGAAGTAATTGAAGAAAATACACAATGAGATGAACAGAAATGATACTTTTATTCAAAGACAGAAATTTCATTGAAGTTGCCACAATTTATGATGGTCCCATGGCCTTCCCAGACAGCTTGATATGCATCATAATAAGATGCGTGATCACCGTGGACAGCAATACATGCTCTGCTACAAGCTCTGATGCTGGCAACAAGATTGGTAGGAGTTCTGTTGTAGGGCATTCCATTCCTCCAACAGACTGGTGAATGGTCATTGGTGCATGTGGACATGCTGCAATACATCTCCCCAACATATCCCACATGTGCTCGATGGGATTTAAGTTGGGGAAGTGGCTAGGCCAGTCCATTTGCCAAATAGCCTCTCTTTCCAAGAGCTCCTCCACCTGCACTGTTTGATGCAGTCACACATCGTCATCCATAAAAATGAAGTCGGGCTGAATGCATCCTTGAAAATACGCTAATGTGGAAAGAGTAAAGTGAATAGTGTTGACCAGTGAGTGCAACATGCTTGACAATGTTTGTGGCTGCATTGTGTGATCCCACCTCCTGCCATATTAGGGTGCATCCAGAATTGCTACTCAGACAATCTGCTGTCTTTTGAGAAGAACACATGCTCTCGCTCCACACTGGTCGAGTCTCACTGCTCTTGGCTCCATCACAAATGGTGTTGCCTAGGTGCCGGTGTCCACAGAACACAACATACTGGTCATCAGGCAGAGAGGTTTCCCCCATGTAGTCACTGTGCTACTGTGGAATTTGAGACTGTGTGCTTGTTAAATGTGATTGTAGTTGCACCAGCTGTTTGGGTGGTTCCCCTTCTTGCGTGTTGCACGATGAAGTAGTCATCTGCTGTTGTAGTTGACCGTGGTTGACCACCTCCTCTCCTTTGGGCAGTGGTGGCTATATTTCGGTCTACCCCCCACGCACTTGAAACAGTGGTTTTTGAAATACCAATCCCCTGGGCTACATTCATCCTCTTTCCAGTTTCCTGATGTCTTCACCATTTGAGATGATTCAAATGTTGTCTTCTAACCATGTTGTAATGAAGGAGACACTACAGTGCACCTTAACCTCTCGCTGATTGACACATACACTGTCTTTTCCCTGTTTCTTCAACTGCTTTGTTTTGTGGAGCCAACCATTTTTTCACACTGTAGTCTCACTGACATGCCATACGATTTCCAGCTTTCTATTATGCACTCCAAGGAGACCTCTGGCAGCGTCTCTCTACACTTTCTTTCATTTCCACCAAGTAGTTAATATGTTATGGTACTTCATCTCGTCCTTAAGTTTTACAAAGCAGTGTGCTTTCACTTGTGATATCAGTGTCAAAATCAGTTGGTATTAGATTTTTTATTCTGATATTCATTGAGACTTAGATAGGAAGAGTTCTGTGGTTGTGTATCAAAATTACTAAAACATTTATGTCCAGTTAATTCTACACCATAGCTCTCAAATACACATTCTTCATTTAAAAAGTTAAAATTATTTTTTGTTTCATAATTTGTATCACTGTGGAGAAGTTCACGTGAACTTCCTTGTGATATGTTTCTTCTGCAAAAGCTGCTTGCTATCTTGAAACTTCCAATTTTGCTCAAAATTTTAGTAGTGTCCATAGTAAACCGGTGCTCATTTTGACAAAGAACTCTAATATTTGCACATACTGACAGAATAATTTCCATTTCATCAACTTTGGAGTCTCTTTTTGTTTGTAGCATCAGTATTTAAGCTGTTTACATTCAAATGTATAATACAGGGTGTTACAAAAAGGTATGACCAAACTTTCAGGAAACATTCCTCACACACAAATAAAGAAAAGATGTTATGTGGACATGTGTTCGGAAATGCTTAGTTTCCATGTTAGAGCTCATTTTAGTTTCGTCCACCTACGCTGAATGGAGCACGTTATCATGATTTCATACGGGATACTGTACCTGTGCTGCTAGAACATGTGCCTTTACAAGTACGACACAACATGTGGTTCATGCACGATGGAGCTCCTGCACATTTCAGTCGAAGTGTTCATACGCTTCTCAACAACAGATTCGGTGACTGATGGATTGGTAGAGGCGGACCAATTCCATGGCCTCCACGCTCTCCTGACCTCAACCCTCTTGATTTTCATTTATGGGGGCATTTGAAAGCTCTTGTCTAGGCAACCCCGGTACCCAATGTAGAGACACTTCGTGCTCGTATTGTGGACGGCTGTGATACAATATGCCATTCTCCAGGGCTGCATCAGCGCATCAGGGATTCCATGCGACAGAGGGTGGATGCATGTATCCTCGCTAACGGAGGACATTTTGAACATTTCCTGTAACAAAGTGTTTGAAGTCACGCTGGTATGTTCTGTTGCTGTGTGTTTCCATTCCATGATTAATGCGATTTGAAGATAAGTAATAAAATGAGCTCTAACATGGATAGTATGTGTTTCCGGACACATGTCCACATTACATATTTTCTTTCTTTGTGTGTGAGGAATGTTTCCTGAAAGTTTGGCCGTACCTTTTTGTAACACCCTGTATATGTCCTGTCTTCTACTTATGCACTTAAGCATATTTTTTCCATGCCTTTTTTATTGCCACACATTTTATCACTCTGTCAATATTTATGAACTTATAGATTAGGGTAGTGGGTTGTTAAGTACAATCCTGTGAGTGGATATTAGGCACAGATGTCCCCTGTTATATATACTGAGAAGCTGCCCATAGCTAAAATCCATTAGTGTAAGTCTGGAAGGAGTTGGCGAGGAATGACAAATCCTTGAGACAGTTAACAGAAAAGAATAAGATAAGAAAACTGACCTACTTTTTTTAGTTTAATGATGCAAGGGAGTTATAAATTGTGGGGGAGTTAGATAAAATAAGTGAGAGAAGTCAAAGAAAGAGAACTGCAAAGCTGATACAGAACTTTGCTGATTATTTTATTAATTATTATGATATGTCTGTACTTAGCCATGTTATTTTTTTACAGTAGTATTCTGTTTGTTTTATGTGCAAAAATTTTGTGAAACTGTAAATAGTACTGTATTTATCATGATACAATTTTAATATAGGTGGTGGAATTATAGAAGAAGGTGAATTCATTGAAGTTATTGAAATGACGGTGGATGAAGTAAAGCAGTATTTGGCCAGTGGAGATGTCAGAAGTCCTGGTGGTTTTTTGTTTGCAGTAACATGGTATCTTCATAACCGCTTGCCTGCATCACATAAAAAAGATGCAGTATAACATTTATCAATGAGATTTTTTTTACCTTGAGTGAATAATAGGTCGAGTATAACCTTTCAAATGCCGTGAAATGAATAAAAGTCCTGATTTGTACAAGTATTGGATTTGAGTTTTTTATGACAGTGCCATATTTCTGCTGAAAAATGTGAAAGGCAAACTGTGCCTGGTTATAAATCTATTAAACAGATAAAATAGTTCATTACTGATAGCAGAATTCAACATTGTGCCACATTAGATGCAGTCTTCATTTCTGTAGTTTTCTGTAAGGAAGCAAGTAAACAGTAAACTCATTAAACTGCTGAGAAATTCATTGTTTTGGCAAAAGTGGCATGAAAGAGATTATACTAAACATTTTGTTTTCAGGATCTACATTGTAGAAAAAGAAATCTGGAAAAAACTGCTGATTAGCCACTGAATTAGTGAAAACTTCTAATTAAATAAAATCATTCCTTTTTTACTTTGTCCTTTCGTTTGTTTTGTGTCATCACTGCTAAAGCTATTATACTACTTGCATTTAAACAATATTTTTGTCTCATAATAATTAGTAATGATCACAGCATATTTCAAAATAGTAAAATGGTATTTGCAATATAGGATATACTGCTCATACTTCATTACTCGAGTGTTCATTGCAAGCATAAAAAAACTGTCTGTAGTGCTTCTACTGTTCATTCTTTGTCTTTCTTTTCCTTAATATTCCTTTAAGTATAATTATTTGAAAGCTCTAAGTAGAAACCATTATGTTCAATTTTGTAAGTAAATTTTGTACTGTCTGATTACTATTATTGTATTTTCATTATGGCACATGCAGTTCCTGCAGCAGTTTATGAATGAAATAAAATCTTTTTTTTTATAAGATATAGAAAATTAATCTTAGTGTAAGTGCTTTGTACACAGTCACTGTAATGCTTTTTTCATTACCGAATCTTTTGCCCTGCTTAAATGTTAATGTGTGGTGTGATAAGAGACCTTCAGATATAGTAGAAGGCATTCACTGAACATGTTCGCACACCTGCACGTGCCCTCCCCCCCCACCCCACACACATGCGCGCGCGCCCACACACACACACACACACATACACGTGTAATGACAGATCAGTGTTGTATTCAAAGAAATTTGACCTAAGTGAAGAAGAAATTTTACAGCAGAAACATAACATGAAAATGCAGTTCTCAACAAAAGACTTTATTTTTACAGGCTTGGACTGTACACTATGGACATACAGTGTGATATAAGACAAATAAAATCAATACAGAATTTGATTACCCTGAGCAGTAACAAGTGATCGTATTAATGATTGTTTAGTGAACTTTGAAGTAAATAATACTATTTTTGATGCAAACTGGCTCTCACAGTCACAGAGATCAGGGAACAGTACTGCAACCAATGACACGCCTCCGTTAGTCACCATAACCATACTTCATGGCTCTTTGGTCAAGAGGTGAAGCTAATTACTCTGATGAAACCATAGCCCTTGTAAAAAAGAATCTTCTGAAACATAAAAAACTAAGTGAAATTCAGATTGTGGAACTGATTGGTTTCCGTAAGGTCATTTTAAAATACAATTATTTCACGTTCAATGGGAAAATGTATGTGCAACCAGATGGTTTAGCAATGGGTAGCCCCCTCGCCAGTATTTTGGCAGATGTTTTTATCAATGCCCTGGAAATAACATTCTTCAATTCAAGTTCAGAATTGCGCCACAAAATCCGCTATTATGCACGTTATGTTGACGACATTATCATTGCTTTTGACGGTATTGATCATGAGTTAGAGCTTCTCTTCAATACTTTCAATGGTTTACATGAAAAGATTTCCTTCACAAAAGAACTTCAGAATGAAAAAGGTGAACTTAACTTCCTCGATTTAATAATTTCTATACAGAATAGTTCCTTCAATTTCAATATCTTCCGTAAGGAAACGTATTCAGATAATGTCATCCATGCTGACTCAACTCATCCAAAAGCTCATAAACTGGCGTTTTTTCATTCTGCCATTCACCCTATGGTAACTACTCCTTTATCACCTGCCAATCAACAAAAAGTAATGAATGTCATCAAAGCAATTGTGGCTGATAATGGGTACAATCAAAATATGATTGATTACTTGTTCAGTAAGAAAACTTCCCAAAACTGTTCGACTTTGAGCAACAACCTCCCCACTGATACCAAAGAAGCTAAAAAATTTATTTCCATTCCTTTCTTGGGTAATATATCATATAGGATAAAAGTCTTCTAACAAAAAAATATAACTGTAACATCTATTTCTCTACAGATAACAGTTTAAAAAGAAATCTTGTACATTCAGTAGAGATTGCCAGCAATTGGTTTTCCAATTCAGGTGTTTACAAACTAACCTGTAATGACTGTCCTTCATATTATATTTGTCAAACAGGCAGAGCTGTGAAAACAAGATATAAAGAACACCTATTAGGTAAAAAAGGAGCGAATATACACAGCTCTACTTTTGCTGAACACCTCTTGATAGCCGGTCATACGCCTAAACAGATATAAGACACTGTTATCCTACACAGAGAAGTCAAAGGGCGTAGATTAGATCTGTGGGAAGAGTTACAAATTTTTAAACATCTAGAGCTCAAGGACGGTAATATACTGAACGACCAGTTGAACCTTGCTTGTAGACAATTTTTCGAAGGCTTTAAACCTGTACTGTTTATGGTATAACATTAATGCTGGTAACCTTAGTGGTCTATTTTCTCAGGAAGCTATGATGCACCATCAATGCTTTATGCTCACTTCCCTTTATGTAATGTGGTTTTCTCACAATGTATGGCTGCCACTACATTGGCCCTTATGTGATTTTGTCTGGCTCTAAAATGTTGGTTCCCTGCGAATGTGTATTAACTGGATTGTGTACCAGGGTTCGTAATTCTGTCTTAAGAGCCATTATTGTCAATTTTAAAGTTCTGTCATATATATCGTTTGTGGGCTTCACTAATATAGCAATGTAATTTTTATATTTCGGCTGTATATGCCACTGTGAGTAACTCTCTCGGCGTAGGCGCCACCTGCCTTTTTGATGTGTAACTACATTAATTGTACCAAGGCTCCCATACTGTTATAACGGGAGTGTTAAATGCCTTCCATCTTTTTATTGTTACTTTATCTAAGGACGTTATTAATACTGATAATTTACACGTTGCTTTTGTACGCCAATTGGCGCATGGTTCGCGCCATGAGCGTCATCTGCCCTGGTCGCAGAGTAACTACGCTGGCCGACTACACTCAGTCGGTTGTGAGCTCTGCAAGATCCATGTACTAATTTATATTTATGTGACAAACCCTAATTCTAGGGCTATATTTTAATTTTGACAAATTGATCTATGCTGACATTTGTAAAAACGGCGATGGTACATTAGTCCTTACTAATGCAAAATTGTAAGTACCAGTCGTCTTTCTCATATTTCTGTAATGCAAGAGCTCTCTAATTTGTGTTAAAATCTATTCTTGACTTAAGTTTCATACTTTTATAATGTAAGCTATCATGTTCATTGTCCTTAGGCCACCTTCTGAAGAAGACAAATTTACATTTGTCGAAACCTAGGTAAAGAATTCTTTATCCATTGCAACTGGTCAGCTGTTTATAATTTTATTACTCCATTATGCTTATATTTTTTGTAGAAGATACCTGTCCAAGTGACAAAACCTCTATAATTGAATATTTTTGGTCTTGCAACACAAACTCATCACCTGCTGTATCTAAATCAGTTAATTTCTCTTCAAATCTGAAGTGATAGTCAAATCATTATATAGCTGAGGGAGTAAGTTATTGATAGGTACAATACATATACATCTGCACAACAACATTGCCCCTGTTGGAATAATGTAGCCATGCAGGTGTGTGTGTGTGTGTGTGTGTGTTTAACATTATGTCAGTTGTTGGGGACAATTTGCAAGTTACATTATTCTTGAAGGATCAAGTTTGCCTTGACCACTAGCTGTTCTTTTAATTATTATCACCAGTTTTCAACAGATCTATGCTGTCATCATCACATCTTATATATGTTGTCAATTGCTGGGCATGATCTAAAAGTTATATTATTCTTGAAGAATTGAGTTTGTAAAAATTGATAGAAATTCTTTTTATTACTAATAATGTTGCAAGATCTGATTATGACAGCATAAATCTGTTGAAATTGGTCATATTAAAAAAAGGAACTGCTAGTGATCTTGGCAAACTTGATTCTTCAATAATAATAATAATAATAATAATAATAATAATAATAATATAAGTGTATTCCATTAGCTGTGAAGGATTTGTCTGAAGGCTTAGCAATATCTTAGTCTAGCATATGTGTGTATTGACAACTCAATACATCAACTATACAGTGAGTTGTTAGCTTTACTCGTCCTACTTTTTATATTCCACCAAGAACTTTTGATTACCATGTAACAGCCAATTCAGTCAATACCATAGAACCCCATGCAATGCAAAGGTAATAAGTCAGGGTGGTTGCCTTATATCCCTGAAGCTTTGTTAATGACACATCTTCCCGTGTGCCACACACTCATTAGCATGGATTGCATCACACCTTTGTTGGGTATCTGGGGAAATGGTCGGGCCTATGAGATTGGATATGGGAGTCCCCCATTCTGATCTCCGGGCAGGGACTACTCAAGAGGACATCATTATCAGGAAAAAGAAAACTGGCGTTCTACGGATCGGAGCATGAAATGTCAGATCCCTTAATTGGGCAGGTAGGTTAGAAAATTTAAAAAGGGAAATGGATAGGTTAAAGTTAGATATAGTAGGAATTAGTGAAGTTCGGTGGCAGGAGGAACAAGACTTTAGGTCAGGTGAATGCAGGGTTATTAATACAAAATCAAATAGGGGTAATGCAGGAGTAGGTTTAATAATGAATACAAAAATTGGAGTGCGGGTAAGCAGCTACAAACAGCATAGTGAACGCAATATTGTGGCCAAGTTAGACATGAACCCCACGCCTACTACAGTAGTAAAAGTTTATATGCCAACTAACTCTGCAGATGATGAAGAAATTGATGAAATGTATGATGAGATAAAAGAAATTATTCAGGTAGTGAAGGGAGACAAAAATTTAATAGTCATGGGTGACTGGAGTTCGAGAGTAGGAAAAGGGAGAGAAGGAAACATAGTAGGTGAATATGGATTGGGGCTAAGAAATGAAAGAGGAAGCCGCCTGGTAGAATTTTGCACAGAGCATAACTTAATCATAGCTAACACTTGGTTCAAGAATCATGAAAGAAGGTTGTATACATGGAAGCACCCTGGAGATACTAGAAGGTTTCAGATAGATTATATAATGGTAAGACAGAGATTTAGGAACCAGGTTTTAAATTGTAAGACATTTCCAGGGGCAGATGTGGACTCTGACCACAATCTATTGGTTATGAACTGTAGATTAAAACTGAAGAAACTGCAAAAAGTGGGAATTTAAGGAGATGGGACCTGGATAAACTAAAAGAACCAGAGGCTGACAGAGTGTCAGGGAGAGCATAAGGGAAAAATTGACAGGAGTGGAGGAAAGAAATACAGTAGAAGAAGAATGGGTAGCTCTGAGAGATGAAGTAGTGAAGGCAGCAGAGGATCAAGTAGGTAAAAAGATGAGGGCTAGTAGAAATCCTTGGGTAACAGAAGAAATATTGAATTTAACTGATGAAAGGAGAAAATATAAAAATGCAACAAATGAATCGGGCAAAAAGGAATGCAAACGTCTCAAAAATGAGATCGACACGAAGTGCAAAATATCTAAGCAGGAGAAATGTAAGGATGTAGAGGCTTATCTCACTAGGGGTAAGATAGATACTGCCTACAGGAAAATTAAAGAGACCTTTGGAGAAAAGAGAACCACTTTCATGAATATCAAGAGCTTAGATGGAAACCCAGTTCTAAGCAAAGAAGGGAAAGGAGAAAGGTGGAAGGAGTATATAGAGGGTCTATACAAGGGTGATATACTTGAGGACAATATTATGGAAATGGAAGAGAATGTAGATGAAGATGAAATGGGAGATATGATACTGCGGGAAGAGTTTGACAGAGCACTGAAAGACCTGAGTCAAAACAAGGCCTCAGGAGTAGACAACATTCCATTAGAACTACTGATGGCGTTGGGAGAGCTAGTCCTGACAAAACTCTACCATCTATAATAACTCCAATCCCAAAGAAAGCAGGTGTTGACAGATGTGAAAATTACCAAACTATCAGTTTAATAAGTCACAGCTGCAAAATACTAACATGAATTCTTTACAGACGAATGGAAAAACTGGTAGAAGCCGACCTCGGGGAAGATCAGTTTGGATTCCGTAGAAATATTGGAACACATGGGGCAATACTGACCTTACGACTTATCTTAGAAGAAAGATTAAGGAAAGGCAAACCTACGTATGTAGCATTTGTAGACTTGAGAAAGCTTTTGACAATGTTGACTGGAATACTCTCTTTCAAATTATAAAGGTGGCAGGGGTAAAATACAGGGAGCGAAAGGCTATTTACAATTTGTACAGTAACCAGATGGCAGTTATAAGAGTCGAGGGACATAAAAGGGAAGCAGTGATTGGGAAGGGAGTGAGACAGGGTTGTAGCCTCTCCCCGATGTTATTCAATCTGTATATTGAGCAAGCAGTAAAGGAAACAAAAGAAAAGATCGGAGTAGGTATTAAAATCCATGGAGAAGAAATAAAAACTTTGAGGTACGCCGATGACATTGTAATTCTATCAGAGACAGCAAAGGACTTGGAAGAGCAGTTAAACGGAATGGACTGTGTCTGTAAAGGAGGCTATAAGATGAACATCAACAAAAGCAAAACGAGGATAATGGAATGTAGTCTAATTAAGTCGGGTGATCCTGAGGGAATTAGATTAGGAAATGAAACACTTAAAGTAGTAAAGGAGTTTTGCTATTTGGGGAGCAAGGTAACTGATGATGGTCGAAGTAGAGAAGATATAAAATGTATACTGGCAATGGCAAGGAAAGCGTTTCTGAAGAAGAGAAATTTGTTAACATCATGTATAGATTTAAGTGTCAGGAAGTCGTTTCTGAAAGTATTTGTATGGAGTGTAGCCATGTATGGAAGTGAAACATGGACAATAAATAGTTTGGACAAGAAGAGAATAGAAGCTTTCGAAATGTGGTGCTACAGGAGAATGCTGAAGATTAGATGGGTAGATCACATAACTAATGAAGAAGTATGGAATAGAATTGGGGAGAAGAGAAATTTGTGGCACAACTTGACTAAAAGAAGGGATCGGTTGGTAGGGCTTATTCTGAGGCATCAAGGGATCACAAATTTAGCATTGGAGGGCAGCGTGGAGGGTAAAAATCGTAGAGGGAGACCAAGAGATGAATACACTAAGCAGATTCAGAAGGATGTAGGTCGCAGTAAGTACTGGGAGATGAAGAAGCTTGCACAGGATAGGGTGGCATGGAGAGCTGCATCAAACCAGTCTCAGGACTGAAGACCGCAACAACAAGAATGGGAGAAATGGGACATTATGAGACATTCTTCATCTGGTCAGTCCACTGAGGCCTATCCCACATGGGAGACCCTCCCAGTAGTTGTGCTACCACCTGCATAGCCCTCAGCTTTTTGCGAACGCACAAGCCTCCCCACCCACACGGTGCTTCTACAAGGCTGTGTTCCAGAAACGACCAGGCCTTATTTACACTAATTTCTTCAGTCTCAGCAATTCTTCTATTCCTTTTATCACTCCATTTTAGTTTTCTGTCTTTTTTTTCTGACTTGTCATTTTTCTCAGACACCTCTTCTATGTCTAACTCACTTAGCTTTCAGTTCTTATTAACTCTTGCTTGATGTTTTGTCAGTAATCTGTCTTGCTAATCACCCTATTTTCCACCTTCAAGCTCTTAGTTTATTATTATTATATCATAATCTTTATTATGTTCATTCCTGGTACCAGCTACTGTTGGGTACAGATCCAATTCGTGGAGACTATCCAATTCTACGTGATGTCGTTTGGACTAGTCTGCAAAGAATGTAGTCGTGTTGTATGGTAGGTGTGTTAGTTTCAAGGCCTTTGCACTAAACTGTCAGTCTGAAAGGTAAGACACAAAACATTAATCACCCCTAACATTCTACGAATGAATTCATTAATTTTGTACAAAAGATTTAATTTTTTTATGTTTCCAAAAAGATCTGTTGTTTAAGACTTTTCATAAATTGTTTACTACAATTTTTCAGAATTTTTTGCTTTTCCAAGTACATAATCAGTTGTCTTATGTGCTTATGTAGTCAATGAGAGCAACCATGGATCCAGAGGTAAGTCTGATTGCGCCTTCTGACTTGACTATAAAAAGAAACTTCTGACTTGATTATAAAAAGGAAAAGTTTTATTTTGAAGGTCTGTAAAGGGGCTTGAAACAACAATTTGACAAAAAGGCTTGTTGTTGTTTTACATAGTATAATATAATTGGATTGATAACAAATGTATCACCAAGCAGCAGCTGGTGAAAACACATATAAAAGTTAAGGAAATGTGCAAGTTTTCAGAGCCAATGGCTGATAACTCTGACAGAAGGGTTGAGGGGGAAGAATGAGGGATGAAGGAAAAGGACTAATGAGGTATAGGAAATGGGGAGATTTATGGAAATGTTAGCTAGAAACCCAGTCAGGGAAGACTTACCAGATGGGATGAGAAGGAAAGACTGGTTGTCGTAGACTGCACTGGGCAAGATTTGAAAAACTAAGAGCTTGAAGCTGGAAAATAGGGTGATATAATAATTATTATAGACATTCTGAGTATTCTATTCAAAGTCTGTATTTATCAATGGCATGATGCCATTTACTGCAGAAAAATGTGTATACTGTGTTTTCTCAAAATTTAGCAAGAGCTCACTTGCAGGGAACCATTTAATAATTTTCTGAAAAACATTATTTACAATTTCCTCATCTAATTCTTGTTTTTTTGGGTGTGACCATTATACTTGTGTGATCAGCAAAAAGGACTAGCTTTGCATCTTCATGAATATAGAGTGGCAAGTCATTAATATATTTTAAGAACAATAAGGAACCCAAGACTGAACCCTGTGGGATACCATTCTTGATACCTCCCCAGTCAGAGGACTCTGCTGACTTTTGCAGCGGATGCCACATTGGCCTCCCGCGCAGTCTGCTGGCGAAACACCATCATGTCATTAGAAATACGAGAAGCAAGAACACTAAAAGGGGTGGAGTGGGGTACACTGTCTACCTTAGAAGCTTTATCTCTGAAGAAAATTATATTGGATCAGTCAATCAGCACAGAGGTAGTTCTGGACCTATATGTTACTGCTGAATACGAAACAGAGAGATTAAAAACTGAGATACAACTGCGGAGGTGAGAAAACTACGCATTGAAAAGAAGTAAGTAGGTCCTACCGACCAAGTATTCCGTGAGTGTTGTGAAAGTAAATAGATTTACTTCTTCTGCACATCCACACGACAACTCTGCATGTCGGAATTAAGTGGCTGGCAGATGGTTCATCAAACCATCTTCAAGCTATTTCTCTACCATTCCACTCTCAAGCAGCTTGATAGAAAAACAAACACTTCAATCTCTCCATGTGAGCTCTGCTTTTTATTTTATTATTATGATCGTTCCTCCCTATGTAGGTGGATGCCAACAAAATGTTTTCACATTTGGAGAAAAAAGTTGGTGATTGAAATTTCGTGAGAAGATCCTGCCCAATTCGCCTATCATATCTGTGACACTCTCTCCCCTATTTTGCAATAATACAAAATGAGCTGTCCATCTTAGAACTTTTTCAATACCTTCTGTCAATTCTATCTGACACAGATCTTACACTGCACAGCAACACTCCAGAAAAGGGTGGACAAGCATAGTGTAAGCCATCTCTCTATCAGATGTGTGGCATTTTCTAAGCACTGTGCCAATAAACTGCAGTCTTTGGTTTGTATTCCATCCAGCATTATCTATCTAGTTGACCCAACTTAAGTTATTTGTCCCCAAAGTATTTAGTTGAACTCACATCCTTTAGACTTGTGTGATTTATCATGCAACCGAAATTTAGCAGATTCCTCTTAATATTCATGTGGATGACCTCACACTTTTCATTATTTAGAGTCAATTGCCAGTTTTCTTCTGCAATAAAACAACAAATCAGAAAATTTTTCACAGCAGGCCAGATTTTATTTTACATTGATAGTTGCCCAGTCTCAGAGAAAATTCTTCCGGATTCAGATTACACCACCGGTAATGACTAGATCTCCATAGTATCCAGGTGGGGGCTCACTTCTCCTTCAATTGACTGGTTCAATAAAATAAAGGAGTTTTAAGTGATATTTTGCAGTTTTCATGGGCAACATGTTGGTAGTTGTGATGGAGCAATGCAAAAGACAATTTTTACAATAACTTCGAAGTTTCCCAAAATGTATCACAAAATGGTTTCTCTCTATTTAAGGCCAAGAACCTTCATTAGAATAAGTCATCTGAACACACAAGCTAAAACAGGAAACACAAAACTTGTCCCAAAGAAAAATCTTCAGTGGGCTGTGTCATGATTTTCCTGAGCTATGATGAGTATTTACAGGGTGACAATTGTTGAACTATACAAAATAAAATAGTCATAATTTCTAAATGGTTTGCATTAGGATA
Organism: Schistocerca cancellata; assembly: GCF_023864275.1. Classification (NCBI taxonomy): domain Eukaryota; kingdom Metazoa; phylum Arthropoda; class Insecta; order Orthoptera; family Acrididae; genus Schistocerca; species Schistocerca cancellata. Next base: position 289,718,122 of record NC_064628.1, on the reverse strand, counting down.
TTCAACCTGCACTGTTTGCCATGGGGAATGATGGGAATTAGTATGTGCTGTATGATTTGGTTAAGTGACAAAGCCCACTTTCATTTGGATGGGTTTGTCAATAAGCAAAATTGGTGCATTTGAGGGACTGAGAATCTGCATTTCATGATCGAGAAGTCTCTTCACGCTCAACAGGTGACTGTGTGGTGTGCAATGTCCAGTCCCAGAATAATCTGTGTGATATTCCTTGATGACATGGTGACTACCGAATGGTACTTGAAAGTTTTGGAAGATGATTTCATGCCCATTATCCACAGTTTCAACAAGATGTGGTTCATGCATGACAGAGCTCAGCCCCATTGTAGCAGGAGAGTGTCTAATGTCCTGGAGAAGCAGTTGGAGGAGCGCATTCTAGCTCTGGGGTACCCAGAGGCCACAGGCATAGACCTCGATTGGCCGCCATATTCTCTGGATCTGAACACACATGACTTCTTTTATGTGAGACTATATTTAAAGACAAGGTGTACAGCAATAACCCAAAACTGTTGCATTCTACAATACGTAAGCTCATCTTGAAGAATTTCATTATTCGCGCAGTCAAAAGCCTTTGAGAGATCACAAAAATCCCATTCGGTGATGTTCGGTTATTCAGAGCATTTAATATTTGATCAGTTAAAGTATATATAGTGTTTTCTGTTGAAAAAAACCTTCCTGTAAACCAAATTAATACTTTGTTAGTACTTCATTTTTGCAAATATGTGAAGCTACTCTTGAATACATCACTTTTTCAACAATTTTGGATAAAGCTGTCAGAAGTGAGACGGGCAGTAGTTTTTAGCATCACACCTGCCCTCTTTTTTTATGCAGTGGTTTAACAACAACATATTTCAGTCTGTCATGAAAAAGACTTGCTTCAGTGAACTACTATGTACACATGTGGCTGAGAATCCTACCCACCTGTTGGGAACAAGCTTTTAGCACTCTGTTGGAAATACCATCAATTCCATGCAAGCTTGTACTTTTGAGTGAAATTATTATTTTTGTAATATCAGAGGAGATGTGAGGTGAATTGCAATTTTATCAAACTGCATAGGTATTGCTTCTTCCATATACGGCCTTGAATTTTCTAATGGACAGCTGGATCATATTTTCTCTCAATACTTAGTAAATGATTATTAAAAATATTTTCTACTTCTGACTTTTTGTTAACAAACTTTTCATTGAGTTTGATAGAAGTACAGTTTTCCTGTGTTCTCCATTGCCCTGTTTCCCATTTAACAATATTCTGAATTGTTTTAATTTTATTATGAGATAATAATATTATCAGAGATAATGCACGTACTTCTGGATGTTTAATAACTTCTCTTAATACAGTGCAATAGTTTTTATAATATTTAACTGTTTCTGGATTGTTACTACTTCTAGGTATAAGGCACATCTCTCTTTTCTGTTTACAAGATATTTTTATCCCTTTAGTAAACTATGACTTTTTAGATGGTGTCTTACAGTTATGTTTCACTGTTTTCTTGGGGAAACTGTTTTCGAATATACTCACAATGCTATCATGAAATTGGTTAAATTTTTAAATAGCATCTGATCCCCTGTACACCTCATCCCAGACCAACTGTTGCATGCTTTCCCAAAAATTCGCAACTGTTAAATCGTTAAATGAATGCACTATTTTGGAGGGCCGTTTTTGTGTTACTATATGGAGCTATGTCGTATACTGTAACTAGCTGTGCTTCACGAGCTGAAAGACCATTCTTAATAGGAGAAGTTTTTATTTGATTTAATTTATCTTGGTGTATAAAAGCATTATCTCTCAGTGTGATGCTTTCCTGTACTGCCCAAGTAGGAAAATCAATAACTGATGTCAAATTGAAAGAACCAAGTAATACTTCAAAGCCATGTTTTCTGTCAGACTCTTTCAGAAAATCTACATTGAAGAATAACTGAAAATTTCCCAATGGGGACATATACAAGACTACAATTATCACAACATGATCCTGCTTTGTAAAACACTTGCACAACAATCCTACATCATCTATCACTTAGCATAGACATGCAATGAGCTTGAAAAGGTCATTATTTAATTTAAGCTCACAGGCACATGCTTGTTGCTCTACACATTTTTTTTTTTTTTTTAATTTCTAAATTTTTCACAGTATGATAAATTTTAATGTAGATAGCAACTCTTCCTCTCTACATAGTGTCTCTACTTACATGTGCTGAAATCTTATATCCAACTACATTTACCATTTACACATCTATGACTATATGATGTCAGATAGGTGTACTACATCTGTACCATCCTCAGTTTCTAAGTCTTTTAAACAAGCAAGAAGCTCATCTACTTTGTCTCTTAATACCCTGATATTCTTATGCAATATGCTAACATTATTTTTCACTGTACTTTTATGAGAATATTGTGATATTTTAACATCTCTAGTACCTGCCTTTCTGAGTTTCTCATTAAGCATAATTTCGTTCAATCTCTAACCTTTGGACATTGATCTTAGCCAGTCCCCTTAAAAATTTTACTACCATCCCAGTCTGTTTACCTTTCCCTTTCCTACTGAGATGCAGGCCATGCCTCATGAAGTCCCACCAACTAATAGCATCAACAGGAACCAAACCTATGCCTGACAAACTAGGCGCCAAAGCAGCTGATCCATATTGACCCTCCTAACAGAGCTGTTCAACTGGGGCCTATAATACTGCGTGAAAGCAGGAACGAAGCCAACAGCTGTATGATCTGTTGCAGATGCTATTTTTAGCTGGTCACACTCAACATTGTAGCCCTGATGCCTATCAGTACTATTTCCTACTCCACCCACTATCACAACAAGATCCTGCTTTGTAAAACACTTGCACAACAATCCTACATCCTCTATCACTTAGCATAGACATGCAATGAGCTTGAAAAGACTGGTGACCATATAACTGTCATCTAATTTTTCTTGTAAGATCTGGTTCGCACCGCTTCAAAAATGGTTCAAATGACTCTGAGCACTATCGGACTTAACATCTGAGGTCATCAGTCCCCTAGAACTTAGAACTACTTAAACCTAACTAACCTAAGGACATCACACACATCCATGCCTGAGGCAGGATTCGAACCTGCGACTGTAGCAGTCGCGTGGTTCCAGCCTGAAGCGCCTAGAACCGCTCAGTCTCTCCGGCCGGCCGGCACCGCTTCCATGGCTACTACCTAACAACAGAACTTTCCTCCTACTTTCTACTTTTTTTCTAAACAGTTGGTTTCCTGGTGAGGATCTGTTGAGTATTAACTACACTTACATCTACCTGAGCTCCTTTCTTAGTTAACTGAAGTAGCAAGGCAAATTTATTGTTCGTGCCAATGATGAAACTGTCAGATACTGTTCTCTTTCTTTGACCCCTGTCCCTGGCTACAATTTCCCACTTGTCTTCACCTTTCTTCCCTCTTAATCCCATAATCAGTTTGTCCCTAACACTAACCAGTTCACCTTAAGGGCTCTAATCTTCCCTTCCTGTTCAGCTATTTTACTACCCTTGAACATGCTTTGTAATACCATGGAAGAGACCCATTTACTTCCCCAATTCCCATGCCACTACATCCCCACCCCCCAATGAATGTAACCATCTGTCATAACAGCTGCATAGAACCCCAGAACTAACTTTCCTATGACAGCTCAGACACTTCTGACTCATGGTTGTTTACAATCTTTTTACAAAATTTATTTGGATCCTAACAGTAATATTCTATTAACTATAGATCACAGCAACTGAAGTTATGTGGAACACTAATATATGTGTATACTATTAATATAGAAACATAAAGCACTTAAGATATGTTAAAACTCATAACTTGTGTATCGAAAAATTAGGCCTACAATTGCGGGTATACGTGATATGGACTTAACGCATTTTGAAAAGAAATAAAAGATAGAAATTAAAACCTTTAATTTCCCTAAAATATATGGGACTAACAAATATATGTGTAATGGAAACAACCTAAATTCTTCACTTAATACTTATGCAAACGTCTTAAATTCGTATGAAAACCTATGTGTAAAGTAAGCAGAAACTGGCCCTTAGGATACGTTCATCCTCTCCCCCCCCCCCCCCCCCCCCCCTTGAGAAATACATTTGAAACAATTGAAACTTCGGTAGGATGAGATAGGCTCTTATTAACTTTTTTAAAGTATAATATTAAGTTAATTGACAATTATTATAGAATTAACGACTTGTCTCCATGAGCTCAATATTCCCATCTGAACGTTTAGTTGCACTATATCCAATAGGGTAGGCAAAACATGTGAGGTAGATAGGCCCTATTTGTCTGTTTGGCAGTAGATATGGTCACCAATTATTCTAGTCCACATGGTAATATCCATCCTGTTTTGGTGATTTTAAATCAACTGCAATGCAGATTTTCATCCACCCAAACATGCATGTTATGGAAGTTTAATACGCCAGCTCCAGTAAACACGTATTTATCCATGAACAGCACCAAGCTCGGGAATTGTGGTTGGAGTATACAGTGTTGTAAGTACCACTGCACAAACTGTACCCTCCCGTAATGCCTGGACTTCTCGCAGATCGTATGGATGGAGCCAGTGTTCAGGGACAACATGCCACATGGCATTTACACCAATGTGCAGAGCCTTTGCCGAGTGCTGGTGGCTGGGTCCTCTTGAAATGTTGTCAGCATATCTTTCTCCATCTGTAGTGTTCAAGTGGAGCATGGACAACCCACATCACATTTCAGCACTTACCAGAGGAAAAACGGTAGACTGTGGTTAGCATTCACAATTACAAAGAACAAAGTACTTCTACTTTATTGTACGCTGAACACATCTCAAACAGAAAATACCTATTTGCAACTTTCCAGCTTCTCTGAGGCATCTCTTGAAGGCCACGAATGTGGAATGAAGGGGTCGTATATCTGTTTGGAAAGCATTCAGGATACAGTCTTGCAGCAGCTCTCCCAATGCAATCTGCTTGTGGAATGATGGGGTTATGTACTGGTACATGTTGCACTGCTGTCAATGACATTACCACTTTGGCAGACGACACAAAGGAAGTGTGGAGGAATGCAGCATATGCGCAGGAATGTTATTAGGCTCAGATTGTCTATCCGCAGTACACAGGTGGCTGAAGTGTTGCATATCTTCCAAAATGAACCAGAACAACCTGAGACAACCATTCACTCTCAGACTTCGATGGTCTCCAGTGCCCAAGCTGTGCGTTTCTGGATATGGGTTCCTTCTTGAAATCTGATCAGTTTGCCTTCAACCACAACATACTAAGCACTATTGGTGTTTTTTGGGGCACTCTACATATAATTATCTTACTTTTAATATGCATCTTGACTCATTTTACATCCTGAAAGTTCTGCTTGAATGAATGGATAGAATGTGCTTCTATCCCAGGAGAGGTAATAATAAAGAGCCGTCGGTATCTGCATGTGGGCAGTCACACCTTAGAAGAAAGAGATATGATGGAGTCACAACAAACAATCAGTCACCAAGTTACCATTGGCAATAATATAGTATGCAACCACCACCAAAAAAGTAAAAGAAACAATTTTTCTGTATACCATCAAAATGTGCAGTCAATAACAAACCAGTTTGCAGACATTGAACTCTTATTGTCAACACAGTTGAAATACACAAATGTCATATGTGTTACAAATCAATGGTTGAAGTCATACCAAATTTGCTCAGTTAGCATACCTGGCTATACTTTAGAATCTACCTATTGCAGAAAAAGTCAGAAAGGTGGTGCCTTCCATACATTTACCATTTCCCAACAGGCAATGTAATGTATATGTCTTCCTCAAAAATCTTGAAGTACTCCTAAAACCAACTTCTATAAACCAAAAAAATACTAATTTTCTATGGCAACTTTAATGCTGATATCCAGTCTACAAGGCATGTGAGAGAACCTCCATTGAATCTCACAAAGCTACAGTAACTTTCTCCACAAGGTGCAAAAATCATTCCAATAATGACCAGATTAACTGTCTCCACCTGACCACAGTACCTGTGGATAGAGACTATAGTGACCACAATGTCAAGCTCCTCTACTAATGTCCTCCTTTGGTCTGCAGCAAAAAATACACAACTGAAGTAAGAAATTACAGCAGTGAAAATAACAGAACTTTCAATTCTCTAGCATACGCACACTTCAATATTGCTTTTCCTCTCAAACTGACACATATTAAATTAAAAGAACCCAAAAGGAAGTCTTGGATAACAACCGACATAAAGAAATCCTGTAGAAGGAAGAGAGAGATGTTGAAATACTTAAATAACAATCCCCCCCCAAGAGAGATATATTAAGCAATATGTCAAAGTCATTAAGAAAGTTACAGTGCACCCCAAGTGAACAGACTATAACACTCAGAAAGGAAAGGGGGACATATCATGAAGGAATTATCTGAATGGGATTGAAACTGGTAGATGTGCTGTACAGACACAGACGCATTGGTCCACTTCTGGCCATTATGCAAACAGTTATTTGGCTTGGCATTGATTGATAGCATTGTTGGATGTCCTGAGGGCTATTGTGCCAAATTCTGTCCAATTGGCACATTAGATCATCAAAATTCCAAGGTGTTTGGAGGGCCCTGCCCATAATGCTCCAAACATTCTCAACTGGGAGATCCAACAACCATGCTGACCAAGGTAGGGCTTGTCAAGCAAGAAGCCAAGCAGTAGAACTCTCACCGTGTGTGGGCGACATTGTCTTGCTGAAATGTCAGCTCAGGATGTCTTGCCATGAAGGGCAACAAAACAGGGTGAAGAGTATTGCCAATGTACCAACGTGCTGTAAGGATGCTGTGGATGACAAGCTAAGGGACAAAATGAAACAGTAGCCCAATTGATCACTCCTGGCTGTCAGGCTGCATGGCAGGTGACAATCCAGTTGCTATCCCACTGTGGTCTGGGGTGTCTCCAGGCATGTCTTTGCTCATCATCAGGATTCAGTTTGAAGCCTGATTCAATGAAGACAATTCTGCTCCAACAAATGAGATTCAGACCAAAGACATGTCTCGAAATGCCCCAGACAGCAGTGGGATATCCACCTGACTGTCACTTGCTGTATAGCCTAACAACCAGGAGTGATGGTCTGGGGCGCTGTTTCATTTAATAACAGGATCCTTTGGTTGTCATCTGCAGCATAGTTACAGCACAGTGATATGTCAATGATTTCTACACCTCATTTTGTTGCCCTTCAAGGCATGCCATCCTGGGCGTACATTTCAGCACGATAATCACGATCCACACATGGCAAAAGCTTCTACTGCTTGTGTTCATGCTTGCCAAACTCTATGTTGACCAGCAAGCTTGCCAGATCTCTCCCCAGTTAAGAATTTTTGGAGCAATATGGATAGGGCCTGCCAAACAGGAGCATTATGTATAGGGCCTGCCAAACAGCTTGGGGATTTTGTCAATCTAATGCGTCAAATGGACAGAATTCGGCACAATATCCCTCAAGAGGACAGCCAACAACTCTGTCAATTCATGCAAAGTCCAATAAATCATTCATTTTTTCTGAAATTGTAATCATTTGTTTGTCTCTACAAGTATATCACATCTGCCAATTTCCATTCTATTCAGATAATTCCTTCATTGTGTGTTGTTATTTTTGTCTTAAGAGTGTATGTGACAACATCCTCAAACAAAACAAAGATAGTGTGGAGTATCATAACATATGAAACAAATCAACTGCCTTGTAAGCATGAAAACACTAGTCTCATCCACAACAACTTTACAGACATTATACTTCGTTCATCATAAGAATAAATCTGATGTAAACAAACACAAACACAATGATTGATCAGCAGCCATAGCTGTTGTACACTGACATTGTTCTGCTCTCAGAAGTAGACCCAACACATTCTGGTGTATTAATAGCCAATGTTTTTCTTCATCATACTTGGGCTACCTAATTCTTATTTAAAAAATCGTGTGCAATCACATTCTCTGTAAACGCTATTTGTGCTTCGATTGTCTCGCCGTTCACTGGTACTGTGAAAATAGATGACACTGCTTCCTGCTTCATAGTGAAACACACACACAGAACACTGTTAATGGCAAGAAACAAGTTTTTCTTAATGTTTGTCATAAGATTAAATAGAAAAATCAGCTTTTACTTTTTCAAGAAACACTATGTACTAAATATAAGAAGCATCATAATTGTTGTATGTGTCATGTAAATGGTGGCATCTAGATATGATAATCATGTATGCTAGTGGGCAGCGGTCTGAAACTCATTGTAATAAACTTTTTTTTTCTTTTTTTGGTTTGAATACCTAAATCACTAAATGAGAAATTCATCAAATATACATTAATTAACTCATATTTAACAGTCATTTTTCAAGAACATTCGTCGTCTAGTTTCTAATTATGTATCGCACACAAAATTCTGATTGTCATTGTAAATGTACATTCTTAATTATTGATATTTTATAAAAGATTATGTAAGTAAAGGAAACATTACACAATTGAATTTTTTGGAGAAAAATGAAAAATCAAATATTGTCAAATGGTGTCATTATTTTGATTGTAACTTCCGTATATATTGTTAGATTAAATTGATTGTTATGGAAGTAGTAGGGTATATGTGTAACGAATAAAATATCCCAGAACCAGAAAGTGTATGTGTAGGTATATTTATCTGAGGCAGTTAAATAAAGTGTCCGAAGTCACCCCAAGGATTGGGGTGATTTCGGACACATGTTTTTTAAATCTCTGTCCTAAGTTACAGTATATAGAGGGCGAATTTGGACAGTTACTGCCTTTTCCGTGCTTTTTATTTGATTCTGGTGACATTTTACACATTTTAAGGTAGCCCTTTTTTACGAATAAGTGATATGGAATGATATAATGAATTTTATATATTACAGATAAGTTTTTATTTTGCAAGAATTTAAATAATTTTTTTTTACAGTTATTAACTGAAATATTGGAAACAGACAGAAACAAACAAAGTAATTTAACTAAAAGGTCAAAATAATTTTTCTCACTCATTATTCTAAACTAAGTTGCAAACACTTTAAATAAACTATTATATTCGAGTCTAAAGCAATTCTTCTCGAATAATAAATATTCCTCTTTTCTCAACTGGTTTGGGAAGTATTCTCGAAATTTGCAATTTTTGTATTGTGTCTTCACTGGGACATTAGGAAACACAAATATGTTTTTACTGTTCTCGTGTGGGTGCAAGAATTTCACACTTACTTCCGTAGCACCAACATTTGTGGCCACTCCAACATACTGCCTTGTTTGCTCCTTGTTTCCACGTTTATATTTGTACTCTGCAACAGGAAAAGCTTCTTTTTTCAGCAGTAAAACTTTACTGGATGATGTGTCATTTTCACTTTCACTACTGCTAGAAGCACTGTCACTTGTTTCAGCAATGTTTTCGTTTTCTTGAAAATCTTGGCCAGTGATTGATTTTCCAGATTGAACATCTAGTTTGTGGCAGCGGTGGGAGCTACCAAGCTTATTTGGAAGATAACGAATTTATTTGAGCATTTCTTCAAAAGTGGAAGACCATGTGTCTGTATTGCTTTGCTGGCTCTCCTCATTATCAGGCAATTTTCATAAGACATGATCTGGATCAAAAGGGATTAGGCCCGTGGCGTGAAATCCACCCTTTATGTTTTCCTTGGAATTTGCTAAAATCTTAGTCAGTGTCTGCTTCACGAACAGCTTTATCTAAAAGTTCCGGGTCATAATTACACCGTACTGTAGCACCTCTCCTGCTCTTATACGTTCTTGGCATTGTCCAAAATCACCTTACACAGTACACAGTTTTACAAAAACTGTCGTTATTTTATAACCTTGCATGAGAAACTTGACAAACTTGTACAGCAATTGTCTCAATGCTGTTAGCTACTAAGCACATCGACAATTACGGTTACAATAACTTCCCACTCGGTGCAACAATAGAAAGTTTCCACTTTACGATAATGCATGGATTTTTAACACTGAGACTGTTCGTCAATTATTCACCTAGGGAAACAATTGACACAAAATAAAAGCTGTGGAAAGCGATAAATGCAATCCTGCACTTAAAATAACTGGCACACAGATGTTAAAATAAGTAACTCTTTGTTTCTATGCAGTGGCAAAGAGCAAATAAGCCATACTGTCCAAATTCGTCCCGGTGTCCAAAATCACGCCGTTTGACATTTGAATATGCCCATTGTTTTGTAGGAGAGATGTGATTTCACATGAGCCAGAGTGATAAGTGTCATAGAAATATGGGAAACAATTTTCACGGTGTCAAGCACACTGTACAAATGCTGCATTTTTACAGTTCTTACCATAACACAGCAATCTGAACCCAACAGAATTGATCTGGAGCCCAACTAAGGAATTAGTCATGAGAAATAACAAGATATTTAAGCTGCCAAACACTCTGGAACTAATGCATGAAGCTTTGTAACACATCTCTGCCGAATAACTGTGAAGTGCAGAACAGCACATCATAAAATAGGAGGTGGAAATGTGGATTGTTTGGTGGCTTGGGTTTCTATTGCTGATTGCCTCGTTATCAATGTAGCAGTACTGAAACGTAATGTATTCCTTGGAGTCTGATATGAAAGGAGTTCAGAGATTACCAGACGACTGACTGTAACACCTTCGGTGGCTTCAATATTTAACTACATAGCAAATCAGCAGTGCGCTTTTACACCACACATAGCTCATGCAGAAAAATCACCCTTGTTAATGTCAATAATTTTCATCACTCTTGTTTTTATTTACAATAAATGTTAGCTAAGATCAAGAGCATGTTATGTTCTCTCTCCGGTCATGTAACAAGCGTATCGCCTGAGTTTTGCCATAAATCATTTTCTTCCGTTTAAAAATTAAATGACATTCAAAGCTATATTGTTTCTCTGCTCGTTTCTTTTTATGTCTTTACTGCAACTGTTTACATCACTGCATGTTAGCTGGATCACTTGCCTGGCCAGTGCTATCCTAGTTAAATGCACCGGTAAAGCTGTTGACCCATACCATTGTGGAATTGATGTACACGTAACGCACAGCATAATATGTATCCACGTTATTGTACTTGACTGTACCCGAGACAGCTCGGCTTCTGCTCCTTGTGAAACAAAATCCAGTGAGGTTTCAGCAAATGTGAGAGAATACATAGTGTAATGTTTACATCAGGTTTATTCTTATGATGAACAGAGTATAATTCACAAAAAGTTGCAAATATATTTAACAATTATGGCAGTATTGTAAAGAGACTACTGTATCAACAAACCCACATCCAGTAAACAAAACAAAATAAAACCTTCAGCAGACTCTCTATTCTTCTGAAAAAGTACTGCTGATGAAATTGAATTAGTGAGTGCAGAAACCACTTCAGTCACAAATTGCAAATTTTTAAGGAGAGAGGAAAAAATGTCATAACTCCTCCAAATTATGAAATATTTTAACTTTTTTCCCCTCTGTCAGAACATGCATTTATGTGCTGTCGTGCAAAAATTTCCTAATTTCAACATAAATTAGGCTCAGGAAAATATAAAATTTGATCTGGACTTATGCTGTTTCTGCACTCAACTGGTTTTTACAGACAGCTGAAAACTTGGAAAAAGGTAATCATTCATTTAAAGTTTATATTTTTTCGTATTATATCAAAAATGAAGCTGTAGTACTGCAAAGTTATCAGAAAACAGAAATATAACAAAGTAAAACACTCTTAAAATAGATCATTCTTGACCACAGTATCATTGTCATGTGCAGTGGTTGGCTAGGTAAATAGTTCATCATAAAAAACTTTGAAGTTTTCAAGAATATGAATTAGCATCTTACATTTTCTTGATGTTGATTGGAACTTTCCTCGATGGGTAGGCTGCAATACTTGAAGGACAATCAATATCTATGTTCCAGGAAGCAGGTTCCAGCAGCTGACAGCTGTGCTTTTGTAATCCATCAATGGAAGTGTATGCTGCAATCACCCCTTTTTCTTTAGAGTTATAGCACAACTCTGAATATCGAGTGGGAGCAAACTTGAATTTTGCTTCATTTGGCACTTCTCTGGCTAATGGGATTTTTGTGTGATATTCCTTCGACCAACCATCAACATCTTTTACGTCAGTGCTGAGTAGCTTGGTGATGTGAAAGCAGTTACTGGACTGAGCACACAACTCTTCATGTTCATCAGGTGCATATATCCAATCATTTTTACATATCATCCTCTTATTCATACCAAAATCTTGATAGTTTGGAAGATATGAATGCCCTTGAACCAGAAAGTAATGAAAAATTTGTTCAAAATGTCCTGTGTCTGCAAGAGCAAGGCAGAATCTTATCATGGCGTGATTCCAATTCTGTCTGTAGGTGCCATCGGAAAAGAAATACAGATTTTTAACATTTGATGGAATATTAGTGTCAATGTATTTCAATAGTATGCTGCCTATCTCATTGGCTCCTTTGTGGGCTTCTCCTTTGTGGTACAAGAATATTTCAGATTTCATGGTTTTTATCCCAAAACAGTTCACCCAGAGTTTCCTCAAGTAAAATATATACTGAACTGGGATCATGGGAAGGGGGAGATTTTGCATAAAATCAAATGAAAGTGCGACTGTGTCTTCACATTCCACACATAACTTGGTGACACTTTGAAGTTTATTGTAAAATTTCTTGGCTCGTCTTTTGTGGATAGTAAGTTCAGCAAGAGCAGCCTTTTTAGCTGCATCACCAAAAGAGGAGCTCTTGATTTTTACATCAAGTTCTTCACATTTTATGTAGGTACCTACCTGCAGACACCTGGACCATAATGAAAAGTAGTCATGAAAATATGTAAGATAAAACTCATATTTTGCACCCAAATGAGGGTACTTTTCTTTAAACAAGGAATGCATTTTTTTTGTACATCAAGGTGGGCATCAAGATAACTGATATCTTTGGTGCCATAGTGGGTAGTCTTGGTGGGGAATGATGAAATATGCCCAAGTATTTTAGAACAAACTTTGGCAGAAGTCGTGTTCTTCTGGAGATTTTTACCTCATTCATCTTGAGGTGATTTACTCTCTTATTAGCAGATGAGTAAGCCTTCAAACCCTACCCTTAGTAAAGCCATATAATGAAATAAATGCTTTCTTACATGCCCTTTTCCTTTCTCCCCTGTATAGTAAGAAATATTCGAAACTGGCTGCTATTTCTGTAGGCTGTTCAGAATGAGGGCTATGAAATTTAATGGCATGTTTTTCAATCAGTTGTTGCAAGAAAGTATGTTGCTTGTCTTTTGATTGCCAACAAATTCAGTTTTTCATCATCACTAAACTTAGTAAAGCATTGTAATTTACAGTTACAAGCAGCAGCTCTTGTTCTAGATGGGATGAGATGCCCTTTCCAGTTGATGTGTTCAACCCCACGGACTTTAGAGGTTCTTTGATGATTTTCTTCATTTATCCTCCTCGTCTTAGGAGCTGTTTGATGATCACTTTCACTGCTTGTGGTACTCACAGACATATTGAAAACAGAACAGGAAACGTTAAGCACAAACTTGGAACACGTTGAAAACAATCAACAAAACAAAGACTTTGATAAGAGCAGCTGTTTAGGCTGGTAAACACATGGCGCATGCTCATTAAAAGGGCCAAGACTGATCATGGGATTCTAGCGGTGGGAGCAGAAACCACGTCAGTCACTGACTCATGTTATTTCTGCGCTCAGCGTTCAAAAAAGACACCCTGTATCTACAGATCTACTCAACAGACTGACATGGTTCTTTCACTGAACACACATTTGGCCTTTCGAAACATCTTTTCATCGAAAACGATTTTTCACATTTTTGTGACTGAAGCGGTTTCTGCATTCACCAATTCAATTATATTAAGCACAAAGAGCCTTAAAAATATATTATCGCCCGTAATTGATGAAATTTTTAATTTTATAGTTAAGAACTTGATAAATAATACAGCTGCCCCCCTCTAATGTGTACAGTTCATCACTGATGTCACTGATGACAGATATGTTTCCTGATTGTATGAAAGTGGCAAAGTCATTCCAGTCATTAAGAAAGGTTAAAAAAATAATACGGAAAAGTACAGATCCACATCATTGATACCTGTATTTGGTAAACTTCCGAACAGATTAATTTATCAGATATTAACTAATTTTCTGGAAAGGAACCAAATTCTCTGAAGCTCAGTATGGCTTCTGGAAAAATAAATCCACAACAATTGCTATATATGAGTACATACACTCCACCCTAGATGCTCCAGGGGGGGGGGGGGGGGGGGGGGACCACACAGTTGGGTTCTTTCTATTGTCAAAGGCACATTTGACATCTTAGACTACAAAATTCTCCTAGATAAACTGCAGTTGTATGGCATCAGAGTATCCCTCTAAACTGTTTCAGCTCATATCTCACAAAAGGGGGAAAAATGCTCAAGGACATATCAAAATGTGTAACAAATAGATTTGGCTTAAAGCGATGCATTATACCTTGCTCTTTCAATCTGAACATGATGTCCACAGTTTTTACAAAGAATTTTCTATTTCATTTTACTAGACATTTGTGTCCTGCCTTCCATGCACAGAATTTTTGTTTTCTTTGTAGATGTATCCTGAGCTGGAGTGCAGCATGTCTGCCAAATGGGGTGGCGTTATTACAGTGTGTTGCAGCACTTGCTGCAATGAGCAATTATTCAATGCCACTTCCATCCCACCTAGGAGGTTTGTTCAGGCCTATGGAATCCCGAGTGGGAGACTTTACTGTTTATGTCTCTAGGAAGAAAAATCAGCTGACAGCCCTGATGTACAACAGGCGTTGTAAAAGGCTAATATTATATAACTTGGATTTGTAAGCAACTGTAAACTATTTTGTACACAACTGTAAAAATGCAATGTATCCGTTGTAATGGGAATTAAATACATGCATTGCAAAGAAGAGGAATCCAAAATCATTCAGTAGCAGTTGCTCTTTTAAGTAAATTTGCGGGCTGACACAGGCATCACAACAGAGGAAAAAGAGAGTGAAGCCACGATACGTGGGCCTCGGTACTTCTGCAACTGCTTCCAAGTTCAAGAATGTAAAATTTATAATCTATACCAAGCGTAAAATATATACTCAAATAAAACATCACAATTGCTTGATACATTCCATATCTGGTGACCACGACAGCATGGACAGATGTGTGTGAGTCAACAAGTAATGCAATTTGACTGAGAAGATGAGGAGAAGAAGAGGAAGAAGACAAAATTAAATGGATATCATTATCTTAGGAAAATTTGGGTTGTATTACTAGCACAGCAGTTGAAATGGAAAATTTGCATCAAGGAGTCAAATGGTTGAAGAGTTGGTATCAATATCCGAGAATCAGAAGGGCATATTAAGTGTACATTTTGGGAGATCTGTGATTATGTGTCAATGTTTGGTGACTGATTATGGTCTGGTTAGCTGTTCACTAAGCGACAACAACAGCAGAGTAGAAGTTAACCCATTGTGTTGCACTAGCACCTCCTTGGTAGTGAGTTCTCACAAACCTTTGGTGAGCTGTGTTTGACTCAAATGTCCTTTTTGTGTGTGTGTGTGTGTGTGTGTGTGTGTGTGTCATTGCAGTGTTGTGGTGTATTGGTGAGATAATCAGGAGTGCAATTGTCTTATAAAGTTTGTTAGTTTGGTGCCATGTAATGTCAATGACTGCTGAGACAATTGACCACAGTGAAGGTTTGACAGTAAATTTGTTTTTGTTGGGTGTATGCCTATAGTCATCTGAAGTATGTCATAAGCTGTGGAAGAGGTATGAAAGTGTGTTTACAGAGATGACTGTGAAATTCTATGATGCAATTGAAGGGTTAAATACGAACATGGTAGATCTTAGAACAGAACTATCTACTATTGTTGATATGGAAATGGCATGTCTTAGAACATAAATTATCTGCATATGTCTGCTTGTGTCTGTGTATGTGCGGATGGATATGTCTGTGTGTGTGAGTGTATACCTGTCTTTTTTTCCCCCTAAGGTAAGTCTTTCCGCTCCCGGGATTGGAATGACTCCTTACCCTCTCCCTTAAAACCCACATCCTTTCGTCTTTCCCTCTCCTTCCCTCTTTCCTGATGAAGCAACTGTTGGTTGCAAAAGCTTGAATTTTGTGTGTACGTTTGTGTTTGTTTGTGTGTCTATCGACCTGCCAGCGCTTTTGTTTGGTAAGTCATATTATCTTTGTTTTTAGATATGAGTTTAGAAAAATATATAAAAGAATCTAGACATAGGAAAGAGGAAATGCATAATATGGTTTATAACTTACAAACAACAGCTGAGGAGTTGTGGTCAGAAAAAAACTAAGCAATGTCATGTGAGAAATGAAGTTGATAAATAATTTTGAGAGGTTAATGATGATATACAATTGAGTGTGGTTAACAAATGGAAATTTAAAGTGATGGCTAACTTGAAGGGGAGAGTGTGTGAGATAACTGATGAAAAGATAGATCTGACTGTCCATACACCCCATTCAGCAGAATATTTGGAAAGTGTCTAGGGAATTTCAGAAAAATTGGGAGGAACTCAAAAAGACAAAAAAGAAATTAAACAGAAAGAAAGCTAGTGTCGGCAATGGATCGTCAGCAGACCTGCTTGAATAATGAAAAATAGGAAATGTGTCAAATTGATCCAAACAATTTCCAAAGCTACCAACCATGGAGAGCTGCATCCCACTTACTTCCTAAGGGTATCCTCTAAGTTGCTCCCTAAATGGTAGGAGGATTTGATAAAGGTACATTTTGTGCTCAGTTATTTAGAGGGTATTGCAGCTGAAGGTGGGAATAGTACACCCTGAGGAATTTAGTTCTTGGGATGACTTTCAAGAAAACTTTGAAAGAACAGAGGGAATCAGATAATATGTATTCAGAGACAACTACACAGACTGATCACTATACAATAACAACATGATATTTTGCAAATTCGCTGAGCAGAGAAAATGGGGATAGAAAACTAGTGAATACTGAGAATCATTTCAATGTAACATGAACCCTTCTAAAATGCAATCTACCATTAAAAACAAGATGTGAGGAAAGTAAAAGACCTACATAATAGTAAACCCCTATTATAAGATAAAATGATAATAGTATATTAAACAATACCTATGCAGCTGTTGTTACCAGAGCTACATGTTAGCACTGTCACATTCACTAGAGGAGTGGGATGTAGACGTCCATCTTGGGAAGTAAGTGATGAACTAAATTCTAGTTATGCTTGTTACCAGGATAATGCATGAGTATAAGTTTCTAACATGCACTCACAGAAGGGGAAAGCATGTGAGCCACAGCTGACAAGTAAGCTAGGCAGTCCAGTAAGTTCTTGCTGTAAAAGGGAATAAGCTGCTGTGAGACTAGAAAAGTGGTCAAAGGTAGAAAAATACTCCATGATGTATGCTACAACGCACCTTCATATGAACTGGCTTTGTGGACTCTGTTAAGGCAAGACCTGAGGTATGATGCTGTTGGTATTCAAAGGCTTACTCCATGATAGTAAGGCAGAAGAATTTATCTGGATAGGGCAGCTCCTTAAGTTACACAGTACGCGATCCAGCCACATTAATGTGACCACCTTCTACCATCAACATCAATGTGAGATAATCACTCACAGATGGCAGGTAGCAGCCCTAGCAGTGGATGGTATTATAAAGCATATTGGGGGAAGCCCCCCCATGAGCCATAGATCTTGCCGTTGGTGGGGAGGCTTGCGTGCCTCAGCGACACAGATAGCCGTACCGTAGGTGCAACCACAACGGAGGGGTATCAGTTGAGAGGCCAGACAAACTTATGGTTCCTGACGAGGGGCAGCAGCCTTTTCAGTAGTTGCAGGGGAAACAGTCTGGATGATTGACTGATCTGGCCTTGTAACATTAACCAAAACGGCCTTGCTGTGCTGGTACTGCAAACGGTTGAAAGCAAGGGGAAACTAAGGCTGTAATTTTTCCCGAGAGCATGCAGCTTTACTGTATGGATAAATGATGATGGCATCCTTTTGGGTAAAATATTCCGGAGGTAAAATAGTACCCCATTCCGATCTCCGGGCAGGGACTACTCAGGAGGACATCGTTATCAGGAGAAAGAAAACTGGCGTTCTACGAATCGGAGCATGGAATGTCAGATCCCTTAATCGGGCAGGTAGATTAGGAAATTTAAAAAGGGAAATGGATAGGTTAAAGTTAGATATAGTGGGAATTAGCGAAGTTTGGTGGCAGGAGGAACAAGACTTTTGGTCAGGTGAATACAGGGCTACAAATACAAAATCAAATAGGAGTAATGCAGGTGTAGGTTTAATAATGAATAAAAAATAGGAGTTCAGGTAAGCTACTACAAACAACATAGTGAACACATTATTGTGGCCAAGATAGACATGAAGCCCACGCCTACAACAGTAGTACAAGTTTATATGCCAACTAGCTCTGCAGATGATGAAGAAATTGATGAAATGTATGACGAAATAAAAGAAATTATTCAGGTAGTGAAGGGAGACGAAAATTTAATAGTCATGGGTGATTGGAATTCAAGAGTAGGAAAAGGGAGAGAAGGAAACATAGTAGGTGAATATGGATTGGGACTAAGAAATGAAAGAGGAGGCCGCCTAGTAGAATTTTGCGCAGAGCATAACTTAATCATAGCTAACACTTGGTTCAAGAATCATGAAAGAAGGTTGTATACATGGAAGAACCCTGGAGATACTAGAAGATATCAGATAGATTATATAATGGTAAGCCAGAGATTTAGGAACCAGGTTTTAAATTGTAAGACATTTCCAGGGTCAGATGTGGACACTGACCACAATCTATTGGTTATGAACTGTAGATAAAAACTGAAGAAACTGCAAAAAGGTGGAAATTTGAGGAGATGGGACCTGGATAAACTGACTAAACCAGAGGTTGTACAGAGTTTCAGGAAGAGCATAAAGGAACAATTGACAAGAATGGGGGAAAGAAATACAGTAGAAGAAGAATGGATAGCTTTGAGGGATGAAGTGGTGAAGGCAGCAGAGGATCAAGTAGGTAAAAAGACGAGGGCTAGTAGAAATCCTTGGGTGACAGAAGAAATACTGAATTTAATTGATGAAAGGAGAAAATATAAAAATGCAGTAAATGAAGCAGGCAACAGGAATACAAACGTCTCAAAAATGAGATTGACGGGAAGTGCAAAATGGCTAAGCAGGGATGGCTAGAGGGCAAATGTAAGGATGTAGAGGCTTGTCTCACCAGGGGTAAGATAGATACTGCCTACAGGAAAATTAAAGAGACATTTGGAGAAAAGAGAACCACTTGTATGAATATCAAGGGCTCAATGGAAACCCAGTACTAAGCAAAGAAGGGAAAGCAGAAAGGTGGAAGGAGTATATAGAGAGACTATACAACGGCGATGTTCTTGAGGACAATATTATGGAAATGGAAGAGGATGTAAATGAAGATGAAATGGGAGATATGCTACTGCGTGAATAATTTGATAGAGCACTGAAGGACCTAAGTCGAAACAAGGCCCCGGGAGTAGACAACATTCCATTAGAACTACTGACAGTCTTGGGAGAGCCAGTCCTGACAAAACTCTACCATCTGGTGAGCAAAATGTATGAGACAGGCGAAATACCCTCAGACTTCAAGAAGAATATAATAATTCCAATCCCAAAGAAAGCAGGCAGGCATTGACAGATGTGAAAATTACCGAACTGTCAGTTTAATAAGTCACGGCTGCAAAATACTAATGCGAATTCTGTACAGACAGATGAAAAAACTGGTAGAAGCCGACCTCGGGGAAGATCAGTTTGGATTCTGTAGAAATCTTGGAACACGTGAGGCAATACTGACCCTACGACTTATCTTAGAAGCTCGATTAAGAAAAGGCAAACCTACGTTTCTAGCGTTTGTAGACTTGGAGAAAGCTTTTGACAATGTTGACTGGAATATTCTCTTTCAAATTCTGAAGGTGGCAGGGGTAAAATACATGGAGCGAAAAGCTATTTACAATTTGTACAGAAACCAGATGGCAGTTATAAGAGTCGAGGGACATGAAAGGGAAGCAGTGGTTGGGAAGGCAGTGAGACAGGGTTGTAGCCTCTCCCCGATGTTATTCAATCTGTATATTGAGCAAGCAGTAAAGGAAACAAAAGAAAAATTCGGAGTCGAAATTAAAATCCATGGAGAAGAAATATAAACTTTGAGGTTCGCCGATGACATTGTAATTCTGTCAGAGACAGCAAAGGTTTTGGAAGAGCAGTTGAACGGAATGGACACTGTCTTGAAGGGAGGATATAAGATGAACATCAACAAAAGCAAAACGAGGATAATGGAATGTAGTCGAATTAAGTTGGGCGATGCTAAGGGAGTTAGATTGGGAAATGAGACACTTAAAGTAGTAAAGGAGTTTTGCTATTTGGGTAGCAAGGTAACTGATGATGGTCGAAGTAGAGAGGATATAAAATGTAGACTGGCAATGGCAAGGAAAGCGTTTCTGAAGAAGAGAAATTTGTTAACATCGAGTATAGATTTAAATGTCAGGAAGTCGTTTCTGAAGGTATTTGTATGGAGTGTAGCCATGTATGGAAGTGAAACATGGACGATAAATAGTTCGGACAAGAAGAGAATAGAAGCCTTTGAAATGTGGTACTACAGAAGAATGCTGAAGATTAGATGGGTAGATCACATAACTAATGAGGAAGTATTGAATAGGATTGGGGAGAAGAGAAGTTTGTGGCACAACTTGACTAGAAGAAGGGATCGGTTGGTAGGACATGTTCTGAGGCATCAAGGGATCACCAATTTAGTATTGGAAGGCAGCGTGGAGGGTAAAAATCGTAGAGGGAGGCCAAGAGATGAATACACTAAACAGATTCAGAAGGATGTAGGTTGCAGTACGTATTGGGAGATGAAGAAGCTTGCACGGGATAGAGTAGCATGGAGAGCTGCATCAAACCAGTCTCAGGACTGAAGACCACAACAACAACAACAACAACAACAGTGGAAAACAGTGCAGTTGTTATTGCAATTTATCCGAAATCCGAATGAGCAAGATATTTGGTTTTTAGGCCAAGAGTTGAAACATTACCCAAACAGCTAAGTTTGTAAACTGTTCCCACACCACCATGGTTAAAATGGCACAATTCAAAATCAGCACCAAGGCAACTGTGGTGCACCATGTGCCACAGATGTCAGGGGTGAGTGATGGCTGAGGAGATATGTACAGGTGAATAGATGTACAGCTGTTGAGCAGTTGATTGTCCAGATAAAGCAAGAGGCTACCAACAGTGTCTCTCCCGTTGCTGCATATGGACCGCCCCAGTGTGCACCTGCTCATGCAACCCTACTGACTGCTGTTCGTCAGTGACAAAGTTAGGAATTTGCACACTAGTATCGCAACTGGACACGCACTGAGTGGGGACAGGTTGCCTTTTCAAACGAATCATGTTTTATGCTCCATTGGACAGATGGCTGTTGGTGTGTACAGCAATGAACGTCTGAAAGCGAATACCTTGCAACAATCTTCAGAGAGTGTTTTGGTCTGAGGAATGTTTTCGTGGCATTCTCTGGGTAATCTCGTCATTCTGGAAGGCACAATGGACCAACCAAAGTATTTGTCTATTGTTGGGGACCGTGTTCGTGGTTCAATGAGCATTCCCTGGCCACCAAATTCCCTGGATTTAAACCCAATCGAGAATCTGTGAGACCACCGTGGTCGGGCTGTTTGCACCATTGATCCTGAACTGAGAAACCTAGCGCAGCTAGCCGTGACACTGGAGTTGGCATGGTTCCACATCCCTGTCAGTACCTCACTGACACTCTTCCTGCACGTCTTGCAGAGGTTCGTGTTGCAAAAGGTGGTTATTCACGCTTTTTATAGGTTGTCACTTTAATGTCACAGGATAGTGCATTTGGCTAAACAAATGGACAAGCACATGCATGCCTGAGCTTCACTGTCTATATAAGGAGCAGGGAACTTGAGTATCGGATAAGGAACGACAGATGGTTGTGAATTACTTTATGCCTGTAACTCCTCAATAGAAAGATTCACAGTTTTGTAAATAATGTCATGCAAGTAAGAACTGTTCACTTGTGACCATAGCATAATCACAAATAGTAGTTTGATCTATAATGTGTCAAAGAAAGGAACAAATTAATGAATATACTTCCTTGTGATGAAATACATGTAATCTGGCTTAGTAGCTCACTGGAAGATAGCTTAAGTGCTAGTAATCGGGGATTTTACACAGCTTTGATAATAGTATTGAATTACATGGGTGGATTTGTAAATGTTCATATAGGATGGGCTTTACTTTAAACATAATTACTCCTTTTCATATATTATGTGGGCTAGTAGCTTTAAACAAGAAGGGTAACAGCAATCGTTTACTGTACTGAAGAATTGCTTAACTGTTTCATGAGTAGCCAGCAGCGGTGAAGTCAGTAATTGAACCTGGAATGTACTTGATGGACAATCTTGTGTGTGCTATGCACACACATTCCTGATAATAAACTTAATAAAGAATCATATGATATAAAGAACAGTAGTGTGAAAATAGGATTGTTGTTACTAGATTTGTATGTTAAATCCATGGACTGATATAAGCACATGTACACATAATACATTGAATGTGCACACAAGGATTTGAAAGAAAGCCAAGATGTTTAATTATTGTTTAAAACTTAAGAAACTATTTGAGTGTAAAGCAAGGTGCTATGAAGTCTATCATTTTGTTTCAGATGGAAGATACTGTTGCTATGACTTACTGAAGATGTGAGTTGAAAAACAGTTAACGTTGATTTAGTTTTTCTGTACCATAGGATTGTCACATCATCATCTGTCTCTGGGGACTTGAGGTGTAGCAGATTGCTTTGGCTTAAAGCAATGTGTTATACCTTGCTCTTCAAACAGATGAACATTATCCAAGGTTTTCAAAAGGAATTTTCTGTTTCTCTTTAGTAGATGTTTACAACTTTCCTTCTGTGCGCTCTTTTTTCCCCTGTGTTCTGGGGTGAACACAGCATAGCTGCAAAACAGGGAGGCGATATTATGGCACATTGTGTGACGTTTCACCCACTTTATTTATTTATTTATTTATTTTGTTTGTTGTCCTCAGTGTCGACATACTGTGTTGCTATACTGGCTGAAAAACGGGGGTGAAAGTCAAACACGGACTACTTTAAATGATGTAGCCAACAGGTGCACATTGGTGTTTCACAGTTGTTTACTTTCAGTGTTCACAACCCCCATATACACATTTAATATGGCCAATGCACTATTGTTTAACTTTTGATAAGCCTCATTAATAGATTGCAGGCGAACATCCACATGCTGCTACAATAGTTTACTATTGAACATCTATGAGCAGTAAAAACCTAACCACACAGTTCTTGAAGAATAACTAGGTACGTATGGAACAGACACTGTCATTGTTTTAACACACAGCCTAATTGTGTTACACATATTTCACGGGTGCATTGTTGTTGATCTAATCAATACAGGTTCCTCGTGTAAAACTCGGACATGGACGGACTAACTCGTGACCAAAAATCGGGCCCTTATGTATCCTCACAATAATAGGTACTAAAACTAAACATTGTTCGAAGTTAAATTTACAGAAATTACAATTAAAACTTAACTCCATAAATTCACTGAATACATAAAAAATTGGTTCTTTTTAACAGTTTCTTCTACTACAAGGATTAAGCCAAATTGCTTGTCTAAATCATGAAATTATCCTTTATAGTTACACTAACAATACCTTTGACAAAACTATTAATTACTTTGGAATTATTTAAGGGCTGGCTTTGCTAACATGTTTTTGAATAGAGCCAAATGGCTGCTTTAAGAATACTACTAGTTGTTCCTCCAAATGTTTATAAGTAGTACAGAATTTATATTTGTTTATACGTCAACAATAGAATTTAAGTTACAAAACAATTACTGATTTCACTCTATAACAAAAGATACTAACTAGGAATAGTCCAAATAAATTAGAAAATCAATTACATACATAAAGCTACGCACAAAATTAGATCTGGTGTTGCTGTTGTTATGGTCTTCAGTCCCAATACTGGTTTGATGCAGCTCTCCATACTACTCTATCCCATGCAAGCTTCTTCATCTCCCAGTACCTACTGCAACCTACATCCTTCTGAATCTGTTTAGTGTATTCATCTCTTGGTCTCCCTCTACGATTTTTACCCTCCACGCTGCCCTCCAAAACTAAATTGGTGATCCCTTGACACCTCAGAATATGCACTA
This sequence comes from Schistocerca cancellata, assembly GCF_023864275.1. NCBI lineage: Eukaryota > Metazoa > Arthropoda > Insecta > Orthoptera > Acrididae > Schistocerca > Schistocerca cancellata. The sequence continues at coordinate 289,693,912 of NC_064628.1, read as the reverse complement.
CCAACTGATCCCCTCTAATCAAGCTCTGCCACAAATTTCTGTTCTCTCCAATTCTATTCAATACATCCTCATTAGTTATGTGATCTACCCATCTAATCTTCAGCATTCTTCTGTAGCACCACATTTCGAAAGCTTCTATTCTCTTCTTGTCTAAACTATTTATCGTCCACGTTTCACTTCCATACATATACTTCCAGAAACGACTTCCTGAGACTTAAATCTATACTCGATGTTAACAAATTTCTCTTCTTCAGAAACGCTTTCCTTGCCATTGCCAGTCTACTTTTATATCCTCTCTACATTGACCATCATCAGTTACTTTGCTCCCCAAATAGCAAAACTCATTTACTACTTTAAGCGTCTCATTTCCAAATCTAATTCCTGCAGCATCAACCACTTTAATTTGACTACATTCCATTATCTTCGTTTTGCTTTTGTTGATGTTCATCTTATATCCTCCTTTCAAGACACTGTCCATTCCGTTCAGCTGCTCTTCCAGGTCTTTTGCTGTCTCTGACAGAATTACAATGTCATCAGCGAACCTCAGAGTTCTTATTTCTTCTCCATGGATTTTAATTTCGACTCCGAATTTTTCTTTTGTTTCCTTTACTGCTGGCTCAATAGACAGGTGGAATAACATCGGGGAGAGGCTACAACCCTGTCTCACTCCCTTCCCAACCACTGCTTCCCTTTCATGCCCCTCGACTCTTATAACTGCCATCTGGTTCCTGTACAAATTGCAAATAGTCATTTGCTCCCAGTATTTTACCCCTGCCACTTTCAGAATTTGAAAGAGAGTATTCCAGTCAACATTGTCAAAAGCTTTCTCAAGTCTACAAATGCTAGAAACGTTAGGTTTGCCTTTCCTTAATCTATTTTCTAAGATAAGTTGTGGGGTCAGTATTGCCTCACGTGTTCCAACATTTCTACGGAATCAGATACTGCTCTTCCCCGAGGTCGGCTTCTACCAGTTTTTCCATTCATTGGTAAAGAATTCGTGTTAGTATTTTGCAGCCATGGCTTCTTAAACAGATAGTTCGGTAATTTTCACGTCTGTCAACAATTGCTTTCTTTGGGATTGGAATTATTATATTCTTCTTGAAGTCTGAGGGTATTTCGCGTGTCTCATACATCTTGCTCTCTAGATGGTAGAGTTTTGTTAGGCCTGTCCCTCCCAAGGCTGTCAGTAGATCTAATGGAATGTTGTCTACTCCCGGGGCCTTGTTTCGACTTAGGTCTTTCAGTGCTCTGTAAAACTCTTCACGCAGTATCATATCTCCTATTTCATCTTCATCTACATCCTCTTCCATTTCCATAATATTGTCCTCAAGAACATCACTCTTGTATAGACCCTCTATATACTCCTTCCACCTTTCTGCTTTCCCTTCTTTGCTTAGAACTGGGTTTACATCTGAGCTCTTGGTATTCATGCAAGTGGTTCTCTTTTCTCCAAAGGTCTCTTTAATTTTCCTGTAGGCAGTATCTATCTTACACCTGGTGAGACAAGCCTCTACATCCTTACATTTGTCCTCTAGCCATCCCTGCTTAGCCATTTTGCACTTCCTGTCGATCTCATGTTTGAGACGTTTGTATTCCTTTTTGCCTGCTTCATTTACTGCATTTTTATATTTTCTCCTTTCATCAATTAAGTTCAATATTTCTTCTGTTACCCAAGGATTTCTACTAGCCCTCGTCTTATTACCTACTTGATCCTCTGCAGCCTTCACTATTTCATCGCTCTAAGCTACCCATTCTTCTTCTACTGTATTTCTTTCCCCAACACCTGTCAATTGTTCCCTTATGCTCTCCCTGAAACTCTCTACAACCTCTGGTTCTTTCAGTTTATCCAGGTCCCATCTCCTCAAATTCCCACCTTTTTGCAGTTTTTTCAGTTTTAATCTACAGTTCATAACCAATAGATTGTGGTCAGAGTCCACATCTGCCCCTGGAAATGTCTTACAATTTAAAACCTGGTTCCTGAATCTCTGTCTTACCATTATACAATCTATCTGAGACCTTCCAGTATCTCCAGGCTTCTTCCATGTATACAAGCTGTTTTCAGGATTCTTGAACCAAATGTTAGCCATGATTAAGTTATGCTCTGTGCAAAATTCTACCAGGCAGCTTCCTCTTTTCATTTCTTCCCCCCAGTCCATATTCACCTACTACGTTTCCTTCTCTTCCTTTTCCTACTATCGAATTCCAGTCACCCATGGCTATTAAATTTTCGTCTCCCTTCACTATCTGAATAATTTCTTTTATCTCATCATACATTTCATCAATCTCTTCGTCATCTGCGGAGCTAGTTGACATATAAACTTGTACTACTGTGGTAGGCGTGGCCTCGCATCTATCTTGGCCACAATAATGCATGTTTGTAGAAGCTTACCTGCATTCCTATTCATTATTAAACCTACTCCTGCATTACCCCTATTTGATTTAGTATTTATAACCCTGTATTCACCTGACCAGAAGTCTTGTTCCTTCTGCCACCAAACTTCACTAATTCCCACTATACCTAACTTTAATCTATCCATTTCCCTTTTTAAATTTTCTAACCTACCTGCCCGATTAAGGGATCTGACATTCCTCACTCTGATCCATAGAATACCAGCTTCTTTCTCCTGATAACAACGTCCTCCTGGGTAGCCCACCCGAAGATTCGAATGGGGGACTATTTTACCTCTGGAATATTTTACCCAAGAGGACGCCATCATCATTTAACCATAACGTAAAGCTGCATGCCCTTGGGAAAAATTACTGCTGTAGTTTCCCCTTGCTTTCAGCCGTTCGCAGTACCAGCACAGCAAGGCCGTTTTGGTTAGTGTTACAAGGCCAGATCAGTCAATCATCCAGACTGTTGCCCCTGCAACTACTGAAAAGACTGCTGCCCCTCTTCAGGAACCACATGTTTGTCTGGCCTCTCAACAGATACCCCTCCGTTGTTGTTGCACCTACGGTACGGCCATCTGTATTGCTGAGGCATGCAAGCCTCCCCACCAACGGCATGGTCAATGGTTCATAAGGGGAATCTGGTGTTATATTCTTTAAAACTGAGGGCCAATCTTTCTTTCTTATTAAAATGCAGATTATACTCATGTATGTTACTGCTAATTAGTTAAAAGTGTAAAAATGAATTCAAGGAGGCAGATGGATAAACAAGAGAAGAAGTAAAACTATCCCACCTTGCTTCGTCACAGTTGTAATGAGCAGTTATTCTATGCTGCTTACACCCAGCTTAGGAAGTATGTTCCACTCCATGGAACACCCAAGAGAAGGAAATTTTGCTTTTGACATCTCTAGTAAGAAAAGTCAATCATTGGCAGGCAGTCCTGATATAAGAGACATTGTAAAATGCTAATGTTGTAAACTTGGAATTGTAAGTAAGTGTAAAAATATGATGTACTTGTTGTAATGGGAATGTATTGCAAAGAAAGAGTCCAAACTCATTCAGTAGTAGCTTGTTTTAAGCAAATACCTGGGCCACGATTCTTCTGCAACTGCTTTCAAGTGCAGGAAGATAAACAATTGTAATCTATGGCAACTGTAAAATAAACTCATAAATTGACGCTTACAGATGCCTGATTCATTGTTCTAAGGAGATACAGCACATAATGTGTCCCATGGTTCAATACTTGTGCCAGTTCTGTTCCTTCTTCACATAAACAACTTGCAGTTTAGCATCAGTGCCATTAATACACTCTAAGCAGATAAAACTAGTATCTTCACTACCAGCGGAAATGACTCATGAATGCCGAAAGGCCATAACTGCAAGTGCAGGTGAGTTGTATGATTGGTCTGACAAGTTACCTGACAGTTAACACAAAGGACACCACCTTTCTGAACTTTCACCAGAGAACCTTAGGCCTGTGGATCCAGGACAGCTTAAAATGGTGCAGACACATCAGGAAAACTAGAGTACACTAAACAAAGTGTATCACATCTTACACAGCTGTGCAGACTGCAAAAACCCGTATACTCTTGACAGTCTCTACATATTATAAATGTGTGTTTGTAAAAAGTAATTCTGTAAAACTCAGCAAAAATGTGAATGCCCATGATCATGGTACAAAACAGAAAACAAAACTCCATGTTCACAAAACAAGTGTACTGCTGCCTTTGAAAATTCACCATTTAACCAAGATAATGGACTTTACAACAATCTGGCGAAAAAAAAGAGAGAGAATGACCCAAGACACTTATATGTATAAGGTTCATTTGATAAGCCAGATAAAATTTCCATGAAAGAACAGAATATTTTTATTTATTTATTTATTTTTATGCCTTCATCGTTGGTAAGCTTGATTGTTCCAAGGATCTTATTAAGAATTTCAAAACTGTACAGCATATAGTTCATTGTTGACAGCCATCTGAATTGGTCAGTGTGTCAACTGCGATAGAAAGTGGCGAAAAACGAGTTTCGTGCTGTTATCAAACATTTTCATTTGAAGGGGTGGACTGCAGCACGAATCAAACACAGATTGGATGAAGCTCAGGTGGATTCTGCACCATCATTGGATACCATTTACTTTTGGGTTAATTAATTTAAAACTAGTCGGAAAGCACCAAAGACAAAGCATGTTCTGACCATCCAATTGAAGTCGCCACAAAGGAAACCACTGTCAAAATCCACAATATGGTATTGCAAGACTGTCGAATAAAAATTTAAACAATGGAAAACCCAGGATGGAATAATGACAATATTATTAAAAGGTACGGTTGCTATTCTCCATATAGTGGAGATGCTGAGTCACAGACAGACACAACACAAAGACTTAAGGCCAAAACACCTTCTTCAAACACAAAAAAAAACACACGAGAGTGGAATGCGCGAACAGTCCCGGGCCAGTGAGGTCATGAGATTGCAGACTCTATACGCATCTCAACTGAGCGAATGCATTATATTCCACAGGGAGAACTGTTTAAGAAGAAGCTGTGGATGATATGAACACCACAATTGTTTAGTCAAACGAAGGTGCATCCAGTACATTTCAACAAAATGTCTGGTGATGTTTAATCACAATCAACAAGACGTTTTACGCCACTTTAAGAGTATATTGAGAGGCCAATGTCAAAATACCCAAACTAGTGAACAGGGGTCAATAAGGAGTTCGTAAACTTACACCACTTATTGCACAAACTGCCTGTTTCTGAGCCAAAAATATCCTTTTAGAATGGTAAGAGTAAGTCCAAAATATAACATAAGCAAATGAAAATAACCAAAGTAGACTAATTTTCATGTCGAACGATCACTTACTTCAGATACTGTTCTAATAATAAAAATGGCAGCACTAAGTCTTTGAACAAGATCCTGAAGATTGGCTTTCCATGACAGTTGACTATCTATCTGAGCCCCTAGAAATCTGAACTGTTCAGGTTCACTAATCGTATGCCCATTCTGAGAAATTAAAATATTGGTTTTTGTTGAATTGTGTGTTAGAAACTGTAAAAACTGAGTCTTACTGTGATTTGGCGTTAGTTTATTTTCTACAGGCCATTAACTTATATCATGAACTGCACTATTTGAAACTGAGCCAGTGTAGCACACGTTCTTTACTACCATGCTAGTGTTACCTGTAATACTAGAGGGCATATCATTTATATAAATAAGGAACAGGAGTGGCCCCAACACTGATCCCTGGGGCACCCCCAACTTGACCGTACCCCACTAAGACCCCACATCACAGACATCCTGTGAAATACAGTACTTCATACAGCCTATGAATCTCTTCAACATCAATCTCAGAAAGGCATTTGGCAAGAGTTATATGATTCCCTTTTGCTGTTCTGTTGTTAAAGTAAGAGGTGAACCAATTGTGGGCTACTCCCCATATTCTGTCATTGGTCCAACTTCTGGAGCAATATTTTGTGACCAACACAATCAAACACCTTAGTTAAATCAAAAAATGTGCCTTACGTTCGAAATTGACCATTCCTAATGGAAAAATTACAAATATGTCTAAGTACAGAGCTAATATGTGCAGCACAGTACTTTAAAATTCTACTAGGCGCTCCATCATATCCATGAGAGTCCTTACTCTTCAGAGATTAATTATTGACTCAATCACCCCCTTGTCAGTATCACACAGGACTATTTCAGACATCAATCTCGGAAAGGCATTTGGCAAGAGAGTTATATTATTCCCTGTAGAAACTAAATTTTTATTTAATTCATCAGCGATGCTCAGAAAATGATTTTTAAATACTGTACATGTATCTGACTTATCAGTATCAGAAATATTTGACTACAAACTGACTTTACATCGTCGACATTGTGCTGCTGACCAGCCACTTCCTTCAAAACTGACAATATGGCTTTAATTTTATTCTGTGAATTAGCTATTTTATTTGTGTACCACATACTCTTTGCCTTCCTAATAACATTTTTAAGCACCTTACAATACTGTTTGTAACGCGCTATTGTAGCCTGATTGTGCTACTTCTAACATTCTGATATACTTCAAATTTTGTTCTACGCAATGTCCTTATCCCACTAGTCAGTCACCCTGGTTACCTTTCGCTGCTAGTACAATGTTTAGAACATTCTAATGGAAAACAATTTTCAAAGATTATGATAAATGTATTAAGGAAAGCATTATATTTGACATCTATGTTATCGGCACTCTAAACGTCCTGCCACTCTAGTTCCTTAACGAGGTTTAAAAAAACTCTGTATTGCCATTGGATTAGCTTTTCTACATAGTTTGAGTACAAAATCCTTTTAGCGTTAAAATTTGTGCATCAGGGTCTGAAAGGCCATTCACCCTTTTACTAACAGAATGCCCATCTAGTAATGAAGAATGAATAAAAGTATTGTCTATGGCTGTGCTGCTGTTCCACTGCACCCTCGTTGAGAAAAACACAGTCTCCATCAGATCATATGAATTTCGGAGATCTTCCAATATACTTTTTCTTGCACCATCATACACAAAATTTATATCGAAGTCACCACATATACCTAATTTTTTATATTTCCTATAAACTGAACCAAGAACCCTCTCTAGCTTGAGAAGAAATTATCTGAAGTCAGAGTTAGGGGACCTATAAATAACAACTAGAAGTTGGGTTTCACTAAATTCAATTGCCTCTGCACAACGTTCAAATATCTGTTCAGTGCAGTGCTGTGATGCGTCTGTGGACTCAAACGGAACACTGTTTTTTATGCACATGGCCACTCCCCAACTCCACAAGGAACTCCTTGAAAAACAGCCAACTAATCTGTATCGTGGTAAAGGAAGCCTCTGAATTGTCAAATTATTTAAGCGTTGCTCCGATATACCAATAATTTCAGTCAACATCTATAAACAGTCCACTAACTTTATCTCTAATACCTCTTATTTATTGATGAAATATACTAATTCCTTCACTACTTCGAAACATCTAAAAAAAGGTGCAGCTCTAACACCAATTACTACAGGATTTTCCCACGAGTGATTCTACCACCACCCACTACACCTATAAGCTTTGCCAGTCTCTCCTTCCCATACCTGTTGAGGTGCAGGCCAAGCCTAGTGAAACCCGATATACTGATAGACTCAACTGGCACCACTGCACACGTCACAGTCAAAATACTGGACAGATGCCCTGCAGAAGGCAAAGATCATTTTGTCACCTGGTATGGTGATTGCCACTTTTGTGATTTAGAAGGGATAATCCTCATAGATTACTTGGGAAAAGGCAGGACCGTAACTGGAACCTATTGGAAACTCATTTTGGCTGAAGGAACACTGAGGATGGCACACAGGAAAGTATTCTTACATCAGGACACCCCTGCCCCGTCCCCCAATCAGTTAACAATGTTGAAAGTCCATGAATTGGGCTTCAAAATGGTTCCTTATCCACCCTATTCACCAGATCTAGACCCAATTGACTTCTTCCTGTTCACTAACTTGAAACTTTGGCTTGCTGGGAAGAAATTTTCATCAAAAGAGGAAATGAGAGTTGCAGTCAACAAGTAGTTTGCAGGGCTAGATGAAAACTATTCTTTCAACGGATGAAAAAGCTGGAGGATCACTGGACCAAGTGTATATCCTCCGAAGAAGACTTATGCCTAGAAGTAAGGTGAACTGTTTAAGAAAGAAACATTTTCTCCTTGCTTTTCTTTTTTACCCCATCCAACAGATTATCTGATTACAAAACATGGCACCCAGAATAATAATGATGATGATGATGATCCATGTAGAGGTTGGGCAAAACAAAACTGGCCTGGAAAACATTCCCAAGAATGACTCCGAACTGACCTCAGTAATGAGCATAACTGCTCATCACAGAAAATATTGGATGCAGTAATTTTGAAGGACAAATCAGTTGTTACATATACACTGCCGATGTGCCCAGTCCCAAGTAGTTTGCTGTACCATTACATTTAAGTGATGGGAGCATACAAGTTTAGTGAACACTTGAATGCAACACAAAATGGCCCTCACAATAAAACAGTGTGTTTTCAATGTCGAGTGTTATGCAAAGCACAATTCGTAGAAAATTTGCAGAACTATTTGTGCAAGTTTAAGACAAAGTGTTTTGGCCAAATAGCCCATAAAGAGAGAGAAAAAAAAGAAAGCTACTGCCTTTAAAGAGGCTTCGTGACTAACAAAAACTAACTATCCAAAAGAAGTTCAAACACCAAAGAACACTACGCAGGTGGTGGGAAACCTGGAGCAAAGTCCAACAAAATATAAAAACAAAATTGTTAGGGCTTTCGTCATGGCCACTTGTTGACAAACTGCCTATTGGCTTCTGTTTCGGGTTCTTCAGCCGATGTACATCTAATGATTTTACTGACGTTTTGCCAGCATGAGTGGCTGGCATTGTCAAAGTTTCACCCTCCATTGCCAGTAGTGAACTGGAGCCGAGCTCGCGGCCGCAGACTATGTGTACCTGGCGCGCCAACGTCCGAAGGCTTCTCCTCAGTCATTTCCGATGTGGTTCTCCTCTTGCTACCTGCGACGGTCGTTTGCTGCAGTACAGGAAGCCAGGATCTGTTTACCTTAAGGCTTTCCTCTTTCTTGTTGAAACTGTTTGCGTGTTTTTGTATTTCTACAGCTTCTCTGAACAAGCGCGTATGATAGTGCTTCTCTACAGCCAGAACTTCCGTGTCGGCAAATTTTATTACGTGCTCTGCCACAGCCGATTTCTCAACCTGCCCCAATCTGCAATGTCGCTTATGTCTTTGGATCCTGGTGTTGATTGATCATCCAGTCATTCCGACATAACCTTTTCTGCATGTACATGGTATACGGTATATTCCAGACATTGCTAGTGGGTCCCTTTTCTCCTTTGCCGGTCTAAGACTCTCTTTGATCTTCCTTGTCAGTTTGAAAATCGTCTTTATGCCATGTTTGCGCAATATACGGCCGATTCTGTCCGTCACTCTGGGAATGTAGGCAGAAAGGCCATACCCGACATTTCTTTATCTTATTCCTAACTTTGCCGAGTATTTGGCTCTGTCACACTTCTAATATAATTTGTGGAGTACCCATTGCTCCTCAGAACACTTTCCAGGTGTTGCATTTCGTGTCTGAGGTGCTGCGGCTCACATATTCATCCTGCTTGCATTACGAGCATATTAATCATGCCTCTTTTCTGGTTCGGATGGTGGTTTCATAGTTTGTGCAGGTATCGGTCCGCGTGTGTTGGTTTTCGATACACGCTGTGTCCCAGGTTTTCGCCATCCCTTGTGACCAGCACATCTAGAAATGGCAGTTTTTTGTCCTTTTCTACTTCCATGGTAAATTTTATGTTGGCATCTAGGCTGTTGAAGTGTCTTAGGAAGTCACCGAGCTGTTCTTCACCATGGCTCCACACAACAAAAGTATCATCGACGTATCTGTACCGGCTTAGGTTTGCAAGTCGCCAAGTCCAGTGCCTGTGCTTCGAATTGTTCCATGAAGAAGTTGGCCACCACTGGACTAACAGGACTACCCATGGCGACGCCTACCAGCTGTATTAGAAATTGACATTCCACGTAAAATAGCTCGTGGTGAGACATGCATGGAAGAGCTTTGTGATGTCTTGAGGGAAAATGGAACCAATGTGCTCCAGAGCGTCACTGAGTGGCACTTTCGTAAACAAAGAAACAACATCAAAGCTGACCAGGATGTCGTTTGGTGCAAGTTTATTTCTTCAGCTTCTCAGTGAAATGTCCCGAGTCCTTTATGTATGTCTCTGTCTTCCCCACATGTGGCTGGAGCAGAGGCCAAGTGTTTTGCCAGTTTATACATCGGTGAGCCAGGAGCGCTAACAAGCGGTCTTAGTGGAATGTTGTTCTTATGGATCTTGGGTAATCCATACAGCCTAGGTGGTAGGGCTTCTGTGTTGCGCAGGTTTCTCTGTATGTCCACTGGCAGAGAAGACGCCTTGATTAATTGATTCGTATTCCGTGTGATATGCTGTGTCGGACGACGTACTGAAAACTAAGCGCAGATCCTCAAAACATCACAAAGCTCTTCCATGCATGTCTCACCACGAGCTATTTTACGTGGAATGTCAATTTCTAATACAGCTGGTAGGCGTCGCCATGGGTAGTCCTGTTAGTCCAGTGGTGGCCAACTTCTTCATGGAACAATTCGAAGCACAGGCACTGGACTTGGCGACTTGCAAACCTAAGCCGGTACAGATACGTCGATGATACTTTTGTTGTGTGGAGCCATGGTGAAGAACAGCTCGGTGACTTCCTAAGACACTTCAACAGCCTAGATGCCAACATAAAATTTACCACGGAAGTAGAAAAGGACAAAAAACTGCCATTTCTAGATGTGCTGTTCACAAGGGATGGCGAAAACTTGGGACACAGCGTGTATCAAAAACCAACACACGCGGACCGATACCTGTACAAACTATGAAACCACAACCTGAGCCAGAAAAGAGGCATGATTAATATGCTCGTAACGCAAGCAGGACAAATGTGAGCCGCAGCACCTCAGACACGAAATGCAACACCTGGAAAGTGTTCTTAGGAGCAATGGGTACTCCATAAATTATATTAGAAGTGTAACAAATCCAAACACTCGGCGAAGTAAGGAATCAGAAAAAGAAATGTCGGGCACAGCCTTTGTACCATACATCCCCAGAGTGACGGACAGAATCGGCCATATATTGTGCAAACCGACAAGGAAGATCAAAGAGTGTCTTAGATCGGCAAAGGAGAAAAGGGACCCACTTGCAATGTCGGGAATATACTGTATACCATGCACATGCGGAAAAGTTTATGTTGGAATGACTGGACAATCAATCAACACAAGAATCAAAGAACATAAGTGACATTGCAGGTTGGAGCAGGTTGAGAAATTGGCCATGGCAGAGCACACACACTGAGTGAGACCGACCACGTAATAAAATTCGCCGTCACGGAAATTCTAGCTGTAGAGAAGCACTATCACACGCGCTTGTTCAAAGAAGCTGTAGAAATACAAAAACAAGCAAATAGTTTCAACAAGAAAGAGGAAAGTCTTAAGGTAAACAGATCCTGCAGCAAACGGCTGTCGCAGGTAGCAAGAGGAGAACCGCACCGGAAATGACGGAAGAGAAGCCCTAACACATTGGCACGCCAGGTACATATAGCCTGCGGCCGCGATCTTGGCTCCAGTTCACCACCGGCAATGGAGGGTGAAGCTTTGACAATGCCAGCCACTCGTGCTGGCGAAACGTCAGTAAAATTATTAAATTTAAGTCGGCCAAAGAACCCGAGACAGAAGCCAATAGGCAGTTTGTCAAAATATAAATACAATTTATCAGTGCAAGTGGGAACGAAGATTGTGTCGTGTCAAAATATTTAAAAAGGAACTGCATCTCCATCCTTACTACTTTGCTGTTGTGCACAAATTAAAGCATTTAATTAACTTTTGGATCTTCAACTTTTCCATTTCTTTAGAAGAGGCCTTGGCCAGTTCCTGCATCATAAATGATGTTCATGAACACATTTACTGCCGCACACTTAGTCATGGACGTTAGGGCAAAAACATGGCATTTGGCTATGCTGAAGCTGGCAACAACAAGGGTCAACTCTGTCAGTCTTATTGTAAACATTTTCCAGGCCAGTTTTTTATGCAGGAAAGCAGTTAACTAAATGAGTTGCCACTCTGTTTTAGGTATATCTTATGCGCATCACTTGTGTACTGTAGGAATTATGAGAGCTAATGGACTCAAATTCAGACGTCTTTTGTGACAAATACTCTGAAGTGAGGCTATCAGTGCAATAATGGTCTAACCCACATCTTTTGGAAAAAATGAGACATTCGCACAGAACATCACTTTACACCCTACCATTATGTCCTGCAATCGCCAGTGGTGTGATCGGACACCATCGACAAGTTGGCAGCATCAAATAAAGTTTATGCACCGTGCAGTGCCATACGATACAGGGCTTAATAGTGGCCTATGCCACATAGAGCACTAATGGGCCATGTATGCATAGCTCTGTGTGTATGTGTGTCCATTTCAGACCTATTTGGTTCGGATACTACTACTACTGATGCCTCAAGACATGGAATGTGCACCTGGCCGATTCAGCCAGCATGGAAGTGATTCAGTGGATGAGTTGTGTGTGTGTGTGTCGTGTTAGCAGAGCCTGATCTACCCAGTACACCTGATACCACACCCACTATGTCAACCATGGATGTATCAGATGGGGATCGTAGTACTGGCACCGCAATTGCACCACAATGAGAAAGAAAACATGTCCGGAATGCACACCTGTGGGCACAGAATGTTCAAAAGGACAAGCAATCAAAAGGGGAATACATTAACGAGAAGGGAAATGTAGTGCCAAAGAAATGTCCTACCCTCACAGCATGCACTTCTCAGAATGAATGTGGCTGACATTTCACCTAACACCAGCAACATCTATGACTCATTCTATGCATTGGGGTAGTTTCAACTTGCAGTCGGCATACATTTTTGCTATGGTGAAGGTAGTCCCTACGGCACGTGTATTCTTCTGCCACTACAGTCACAACGAGTAACATGCCTATATCATTTCCAGAATGAAGAGGGAGTGGACGTAAAGATGTGTAAAACATTCTCAAAGAACATTTTGCAGATATCAGACAGTAAGATTACAAGGGTTCTTTCGCACAAAGTGCAGCGCTAGACTGAACCCATCGATAATCGAGGCGCATGCTCTACTAAAAACAAAACACCAGTATCAAAGACAGTTGCGGTAGAGAACTTCATAAAATGGTTTCGAGCATATTGGACCATTATGCACAAATGAATGAAACAGTGGATTGAAAGTATTTGTCATCAAACCTGAGCATTGGAAGTTACACCACTTATATAAAGCGAGCATGATATCTGGTCTCGTACTACATGTTTGGTCAGATATTTAATACAAGATTTAATCTGTCCTTTCATCGCCCTGTAAGCGATTCCTGCTATAAATGTGACCTCTATAACATCAAACATGCTGCAGCCAACACCGCGAAAGAGAAGGTTAATGGGAACTAGAAAGCACCACCAAAGAAAAGGGTATATGGGTACTTGAAAGAATTACATCAATGAAAGGCCAAGAGCCCACAGACGGGATTGCATTAGGACACAGCAGAATGATATGACCGTGGTTGCCTTTGATTTGATGAGGATTTCACCCACACCGGTACTTACGACATGTATTTGTTACTACAAGCTGCAATTGTGGACATACTGCCTTGGAACACACAACCTATGTACCAAGAAAGCTACCATGTATATGGAGTGAGGATGAAATATCCAGAGGACCGCAAGAAATTTGATCGTGTCTCATGCATTACATTAAGCGTAACGTCCAAGCAAATCTACTGATTATGTACTCTGATCAATGAGGTGAGAAAAATCGGAATATAAAAACAGCCTTAACCATGTCAATTCATGGTCCTGCATGCAGACTTCACACTGGAAGTAATCCACCATTAAATTCCTAGTCAGTGAACATTCATACCTACCATGCGACCAGGACTTCGCTATCATCGCAAAGAACAGGAAATTTCACCTGAACATATACATACCCTCTGACTGGAGGAATGTCATCATCACTGCATGAAAACAACAACCCTTCGCCACTATACATATGCCAAGGAATGTTTTCATGTCCACAGCACGTTTATAGAGAAACATACATAACCGTAAAGTGTCGTCACAAAACACCAGGATGCAATGGCTCTATACTCAGTGGCTTCAGTATAACGCATCCTCTCCCCATATGTTAAAGTACTCCAATGAGCCAATGTCCCGTTTGCCAAGGTCAGTTTTGCTAAGTAAGGGTTGAAAGTAATTGAGACTCTGGACGTACTATACCCCAATGAAAATGCTATTAGCATGTTGAAAAAGACAGATTTAATTACCTCGCTGCAATTTGTACCCCTGGTGTACCATTGTTATTACCGTAACTTTAAAAGACATCTGTGACACCATTCCTGTAACTGATGAACATTAAAACCTCATGTTTATCTTTAACTACAATGTGTAAAGCAATAGCGCCCTATCCCGCATGTTTCGTGTATTACAGGCATGTGTGCCGAAACAATAGTGGCCTAACCCACACAAAAAAGGGTCTAAAAACACTATTATGGGTAACTCTACATATAGCCGATTACTGGACACCATACCACAATCGTTGCTATATTCCAGAATTACTACCTTAACACATCAATTCCGCAAATGTCAGTATCTTCCAGTGGGCATTCCCATAAACTAGTGTGCTGAGGGGTTAGGCCACTATAGTGCTGACAGCCTCATGTAATCTAGAAGAAGAAAATAAATAAAAATAAAAAACTAGTTGTCTTCACAGATTCAGCCACCCATCCCCAAACTTTTCAAATTCCATTAAAGCTCTCCATCTCTTATAATAATTCATTTTGGAAATACTATTCCATCTGCAGTCTCAAGGAGCAACGCACTATACCTTACATTAGACTGATTATTTTCAATGACAAATTTCCTGGTATCAGTAAAATCACAGCACTCTTAAGTGATCTTAGTGCAAATAATCGCTGCAGTGTGCAAGAAGACTCATTACATCATTTCTGAAGGAATTAGGTCAAACATGAAATAAAAGTACACAAATTAGTATGAAATGTGGTATTTTAATTCTTCATAGCAATTTGAATTTTGTTTTGATTGCCTAGGAATGTCTTTCAAAGACTAAATGAAACTGGAGGAAATGACATTTTCAACCAGTACAGAGAGCACAAATATGTGACAAATACATTTGTATGACCAAATTTACAGTGCACAATTGTTGTTCCATATTGTGGACAGCCAAAAATTATCAATTGGCATTAAAATTTCAAATTCATAAATTAAATTTTTTTAATTCATATGGCTGTGATTCAGAAGAGGAACTGGGCATGATAGAATAAAATTTGCACTCGCAGTAAAAAAACAACTGACATATAAAAACACACAGAATGAAAAACCTGTTATTAAAAATCAATAAATTACAAATAAGGAATTTATTTCAGTTTACACCAAGTCACAAAGCCACACACTGATCACAGTCAAACTGCAACCATGCTATTGTGCTAAAGGTGATTTCTTTTTAAAAATTAACAGTGCCATTTATCTGATCCTGTAACCAGTGGCTAAGACTTACTAGAACATAATATGCAACAACTACATAATCCCACATGCGATTGATAACAGATCATTTAGAATAAATATGAAATTCAAGCAAATTAATTGGACACACACAAGTATTACAACCAAGTATCATGGGGCTACAATTTGTATTATAATAAATATGCATACCTACAGGCCTGTGGATGTGTCCACAATCTCATTTAATAAGGATGTATAGTAAGCTTTCATGAATAAATTGGCAATTGTTCAAGGCACACTAAGTTACAAATACATGATTACAATAGATGCTAAAAATTAAAAATGTTTAAAAAGGAACGTACAAAATGAGAACAATTCACGAGGAAACAGCAAAAACTGAGTGACATTGTTAAATACAATATTAACTATGGTTTGCCTGTTAACAAATCCTGAGAGAAATGCATTTAAAATTAGTTAACAGGTTATTTGTATTTAAACAGTATACTAGTATAAAATTGAAATCCACTTTTACAATCAGCTCTCACAGTATATACTAATCTGTCAGTGATGTAACATCACCATTTCCTTCCAATGACAGATGAAACACCTTTCCATCTATACATCTGCATGCAAACCTTTTACAGTATCCTATGCATTGTCAAGAGCCACAAATAAACAATCTGAATAAAAATTACAACTTCAAATTACTGTAATATTTATTAATCTTTACTAACTTTCTTTTCATTTAAATGCATGCATCTGATTATCAAGCATATTGCAACTGTTACACAATACTTTCATTTAAGCCCAGCCGGATGAGTTCACGAACTTTACATGCATCAATTGGCTAATACTGGAGCTATAATTTTTACAACCCATTGTCAATTGTCTCCCTCATCTTCTTCTTCAGACTCTGCTTCTGCAAGCCACATCAGCCAAGTATTTACCTGCAAAACAATATTCACATGAGAACAAGATACTTGCTGCATACAAGTTGCTGCTTGTTGGGAAGACAGTAATTAAGCATTTCTTCTATGCACAGAAATTCAGAAAATCTTTCACATACATGTACTTCAAATACTGTGGATAATCTTTAATGCCACACTGTCTACTTGGTATGTATAATTTTTTTGCTATACATTATTTCACTCATATTCTGAATTTGGAAATTGTCATTAAACATAAAAATACATCAACACTTAATGCACACATAAATAAAAATCTAGTGCAGAAAAAAATTAAGTGGGTGGGTCATACCTGGAACAATGCTTGACCCTTCCCTGGATACGCATCAGTGATATCTTCTTTCCATTTCAAGAAAGCTTCCTCCTCAACCACTTCCAGATTGTACAGATTCACAAACCAACGCAGAAGCATTCCTGTAAGACAAATTAGAATGACCTTCCTATAAACATCAGCTGTAATGTTTACCAGTTTGGCATGCAATCACATCACAACAATCATTACCAACACTGAAAATGTGTAAAATGTTGTGATACTATTAAGTATCAATTACTAGCTTCTGTTGGCTAAACTTGTCTCTATTCAACAGGGATTACGTAGAAACACTTCTTTGTTCATAAAATGACAAAACTGAAGCAGATGAAATTTATAGTGAATAGTGACAACTACTGTTAAGAAACAGCAACTAAACCAATGGAGCTACAGTTAGTGCATTATCGCATATGCAAGAAAGTTAACCTGCTCGGCCTCATCCTAACTTGTCACAAACCCCCTTAAACGAAAGGAAGAAACTACAGTTCCACAGCTCATTATCCATATTACCATTATACACTAACTGAAACAATAATTTGGGAAAATGATATAGGCAGAAATTCTAACATATAACACCTTCACCCAGCTGGCTGTGCTGAAGAACTGCATGCAACTCTTCAACCCTTTATGCAAGATGGTTTCATAGTGTACCTCCAACATTTTGAGAGCAACTTAGCAGCTTCATGAAACCACCATGTTGCTGCACTGTGCTACCCTCTGTCCGGAAACTCTACTCACTGCTGGTTTGGACATCAAACTGTCATGTGAAGGCAACAAAAGCACTTAGCTGCACAGAGTGGTCCCACATTAGCCATAGTTCAAGATCATGAGATCATATATTTGGTATCAGCTATATTATCTTTCAAGTTGGTGTAGATCTGACATTATCAAAGTTAATTATAAAGTAGACTAATATTTTAGAGTGATCCATTTCTTGCATGCATGGGATATAACAGAAAATTGTGAGTTATATCACCACACAACCACAGTGACAGTTTAGTGACAACTGCTGTTTTAGGTTTGGAGTGTGATCATGTTTTCAAGAAGAAAATTCAAAGCAAGTTAACTGAATAGCAAAAGCAAGTGAATTACAAGCCAAAATGTTAATGGAAACACTTTATGGAATATCAAGTGATACTGAGTATTGTACATCGAATAGTGTGTTTCGACAATGAAATACAAAATTCTTCATTTCTAAATTAATATGCTTTCAAAGATGAAGCTATACAGCTGTGTAACAGAGTGGACAAAAGGAACTGGAAACAAAGAAGATGATAATGTAGTTATAGGAGAGCATTTTCCATCAACAAAATGCTCAAAGTTTCGTCATGATACAGGGCCTACACTGAAAGAGACAGCTTAATAGACATTTTCTGTACACTGTTCCCTCTAGAGATTTTACAGGTGATAGCATATGAAGCAAATCTATAAGCAACTAAAAAGATGGATGGCTCAACAAATGTTGTGCATATACATTAAGATTAAATATGTAGATTTCTTGCAATAAATCTACTAATGGGCATAAAGAGATCCCAAGGACAAGGGGAACATCAGGTAGTCTTAACACAGGGCACAGTGTAACATGTGGATTTGTGTTTTAAGTTATGTTGGCAGCCTTTTGTTTGACTTCTTTACAATCATTTTTTGTCACCACTTAGAGCAAGCATACTTTGCAAGCAAGTAGAATTCAGCTTTGGTGTGTAGCGAAAAAAGAAAAAAGAACACAAAACATTGAGGTATGATAAGCAAATTTTTACCATTATATAACATCCTATTGTTCATAATTTTCTTCTTGTTTGTAACAAACAAAGGCTGTAATTCAGAGTAATATTCACAGTCATTATTCTGCATTTTGAAGAATTTGTGATGTTTCGCAGTTTTTTTCGAAGCTTACAAAACTGGTCTCCCATCGGACTCCTCCCCAGGTGGCGGACAGGGGAATGCTCACCAGATATGGTGGGTACCGGGGAAATAAAATACCCGGGGTGGACCAAAACTAGCAACTGCTGCCTTGGAGTATGATATTGGCTTATCAAAGGCTAAAGGAAGAAAACCTTGAGTAAAAATTACCTGGTCCTCCGGGTTGGGGGGGTTGTGCAGTGGGCCAGCTCTTCACTCACATAAAAACATAAAAATGCTAAAAAACCTAATAATATGCCTCGGAAAAACTGGAACTTTGGACGACGAACTGGCAATGAGAAACGGAAAATTATATTTGGATGCTGGAATGTGCAAGGTATTTCCACTAAAATAAATTTACTCCCTACAGAACTTGACATGTTCAACATGGATGTTGTCGTACTCTCTGAAACAAAGAAGAAAGGCCAAGGAGAAGAAGAACTGGATAATTATGTACATATCTGGAGTGGGGTATCAAAAGCAGTAAGAGCCAAAGCAGGAGTCTCCATTGTGATAAAGAAATCATGGAAAGAAAGACTCACAAATTGGACATTCATCAATCAACGTATTATAACTGTTGAAATGACATTATTTGCTAGGGAAGTTGTGATTATTGGCATATATGCACCCGCGAACGACACAAAAGATAAGGAGAAAGATACATTTTGGGACACCCTCAGGGAGACTATTGAAAAAATCCCAAGAAGAAAGGAAATGATTATCACGGGAGATCTGATTGGAAGGGCAGGAATTAGAGAATCTTGCAGAATAGTAGGAAAACATGGAGAGAACGAATATAATGACAATGGGGAATGGTTGATTGCAATTTGTGAACAATTTGATCTAAAAATTACCAACACATTTTTCAAACATAAGGACATTCATAAATATACTTGGCAACAGAACACCAAAGAACTTCGTTCTATAATAGATTATATTATCATCATTAGGCAAACAAGTAGTTTCAAGGCAGTAGACGTCAGATCTTATAGAGGAGCCCAGTGCGGATCAGACCACTATCTAGTTAAAATGAAGTCTTTCTGGCCATGGAAGAATGCAAGGAGTGATACAAGTAACATAAATAAAACGAACCAGACTCAGAAAGATGAAAATTTACCTTTTAATATTGACAGCCTACAAGACGAAAGTATCAGAACACTCTTTGCGGCCAGGATGGAAAAGAAACTGGTTGAATCATTTGAAGGAAGTACAGAGGAAATATAGGACTATATAAAAGCTAATGTGAAAATCATAGCAACAGAGGTGTTGGGTAAAAAAGATAGCAACCACAACCGTGCAGCAGAGTGGTGGTCAGAGGAACTAGAGGTCCTCGTTAGAGTAAAACGAAATGCGTTCCTTCAGTGGTTGAATGATAAATCAGAAGAAACAAGGTCAATATACAAGGAAAAGAAGAATGAAGTGATGAAAAAAATAAGGATGGCAAAAAATGAAGCATGGGAAAGAACATGTGCCAAGGTGAATAGCAAATTAGGATTTGGGAGAGCAAAAGAAGCATGGTCAGTATTGAAAGGACTTCAACAGGATACAAAAAGCAAAACTAATCTCCAACTGATAACACAAAAGGAATGGGAAGAGTATTTCCAAAAATTATTAAATGAGGACAGAGAAGAATATCTAGAAGAAGGAACAGGGGAAGATAAAGGACATGAAGATGATGAGATCCAGAATTTAGAAAGTGAAGTACTTCAGGTGTTGAGAACAGGAAAGAATGGTAAATCACCGGAACCAGGCAATATCAATCTGGAGTGTCTGAAATATGGTGGTGACAAAATTGTGAAACTGATAACACAGCTCTTCAACAAAATGATACATGGAGATTCAATACCCAATGAGATGAAGCTAGGTTACATTAATACAATATTTAAGAAAGGGGATCGCAAAATTTGATCAAACTATCGAGGAATTTGTGTTACAAACACATTAATGAGAATTTTTGCGAAAGTAATTAAAAACAAACTGGAAAAAAATTTTGAACCCAAGAAGAACAATGTGGATTCACGGCTGGGAGATCATGTGTAGACCATATTTTCACATTACGACAGATTTTGGAGAAACATAGGGAAAAATCAAAAAGTATAGGATTAATTTTCATAGATCTAGAAAAAGCGTATGATACTGTTCCAAGAAAATTACTTTGGAGAGCACTACATATGGCAAACATAAACCCTTCCTTGATTAAAATAATACGACAGATGTATAAAGATAACATTTGCCAAGTGAAAGTTGGTAATAAACTTTCACAGAAATTTAGAACAAGCAAAGGCCTTTTACAGGGCTGTCCCATGTCACCATCATTATTTAAAATCTATATAGATATTAGCCTTAGAACATGGTCTCGTAAATGTAATAGTATGGGATTAGAAATAAGAGATGGAGTTTACCTACATCATTTATTATTTGCTGATGATCAAGTAGTCGTAGCACAAGATGGGGAGGATGCTAACTATATGCGCAATCAACTAGCAGTAGCATACAAAACTTGGGGTTTGAAGATTAATTACCAAAAAACAGAATACTTGACTAATGATTCAGATGAGCTATACATTGAAGGAAAGAAAATTAAAAAGAAACACTTTCTGTTATTTGGGATCCATTTTAGAAATCGAGGGAAAATCAGAGTCAGAAATCAATAAAAGAATTAGTAGCGGACGGAGGGTCATTGGGATGCTTAACTCAAGTCTTATGGAGCAGGAATGTAATGAGCAGAACTAAAAAATTAATATACAAATCCATATTAGAGAGTGTGGTTCTGTATGGAACGGAGACCTGGGCAATTAACATGAAGCACATTAAAAAATTACAAGCTCTAGAGACGGACTTTTGGAGAAGATCGGCAAGAATCTCCAGGAAAGAAAAGATAAGGAACACCGAAGTAATAAGGAGAATGGAAATAAAAGAAAGAATATATGACGTAATGGATAGGAAGAAATTACAGTGGTACGGACATGTACGACGAATGGAGGAAGCCAGAATACCAAAACTGATACTGGAGTGGGAACCGGAGGGGAGAAGAAGAAGACGACGTCCTGTGACCACCTGGCTCCAAAATGTACAGCACACAATGAGGAGAATGCGCGCAGAGGAAGAGGACACCCAAGATCAAAACACCTGGAGAAATATTTTGAGAGTATAGTTTAAGAACTTTTATTGTTTGTATTGTAATTTCAGAGTAAATTATTATGTTGGAGATAAGCCTCTGCACTGAGGAAAAGCTCAAAATAATAATAAATAACAAAACTATATATAGTTGCCCTGTAGGCACAGTCTAACAATTTAATGTGAGGCACAGTGCAGCACTGTTACTGTATACCCTATTACATTACATACTAACAAAATATAGTTATTTGCCTCTAAAATGATACGTAAAGACACATAAGAACACAATATAAACTGTCTTACATAGGGACATTCAGTTACAGACTGTCAGTGATTCCTCAAAGAGCAGAAGAAACCGATATTGTTCTCTTTACTGAGGATGAGAGGAGGGCTTCTGCCAAATTGGTGCTTTGAGCACTAGTTTTAACAAAGGCAGCACTTTACAAAAAATAGCAAATCAGTTTAAATTACACAATTTATGTTTCAATACATTCCAGGTATGCCAAGAGTAAGGAAAGAGGAAAAACATATTTGCATGTGTCCAAAATACATTTGTCAGGAATCATCCCTGATTAACAAGAACATTCTTTGGTATGCTACTTGATGAAACATATTCAAACATGCTACAGCCTAACACTGTAGAAGTTCCAGTTCATCAAGGGTTGCTGCATTCAATGTAAAAAATGTTGTAATATTCTTTAGCAATCAGAATAGTATTTTGAATTTTAATTCAGCTTTTAGTGACAGAGTAAAGATATTCAATCTGGATGAAATTGGTACCTCAACAGAACAGACTCCAAGAAAAGTTTTGTTGTGAAAGGAATTAAGCAGTTGAACAAGGTTACCAGTGGGGAAAATCTTTTACCTGTAACCACAGCTTGCATAAGAGGTGCTTCTGGTACTTTTCTTCCTCCAGCAATGACATTCTCTAGTCATTTTCAAGGATCACATGGATACAGATGGCACATTAGAATTTGCAGCTTCAACAGGCTGCAGAATATGAAATTGTTCCCACATGTAATGGAGCATTTTGTGAAGCATAGACAATCAACGAAAAGTCTTTCCTATTCATTGGAATTCTGTGTAATTGACACTGCTGAGAAGTCTCATGAAATTAAAGTTTAATTACAGATCCTGTGACAGATGAAGCTAACAGTACAATCCCTGCTCTAGGAGCCACTGAGGGTCAAAGTGAGCCACAAACAGACCCTTCTATCACCACCACGGGCCCTATTCTGTATCTTTCCGCCATTTTGCCAATCGGTTCGGTACGCGAGTGGACCAAATGGTCTTTTTTCTAAACAAGAGTCCCAACATTATTTAACAAGCATTTCAAAAGTGATGCCGAACAGTCCTAGGGAACTGAAATGCTGTTGTCAGTTCCCCTCATGCCAACCAATGAAAAGCAATCTGCGCAGGTGCACTGCAGTGCCACAAACTAAGCAGCTAGCAGCAGACACAAGCATGCCATTTTTCACCCAAAAAGTGTGGTTAGAGTATGTAATCCTTTTCGAATTTCACTGACCATGGGCTTCCATGAATGCATGATAACGACAATATTGGCTGTGTTCTGGAAACTGTCGTAAATGTCACATTATGTCATTTTATTCCCATTCACATCGACGTCTTATTTTGGATTTTAGGTTCCGGAATATGAATTAGGAATAGAGTGTAGTACCACACTGTATAAATACATCTATTTGTCATTTTTATTGTTTTCTGTCGTTCCTAAGTTGCTTCAAACTTCACGGAGGTATGTTCCATCTATGAAACTAATTGAACGCAGTTTGTTTATTGCCATACGTGTTTCGTTTCCTTTATTCGTGATGATGCTTCACAAATAAAAGAAGCTAAACGCATATGGGAATAAACTGCCTTCAATTAGTTGAACAGACGTAACATCTCCATAAATCCACAAAATTGTTTAAGACAGTGTCAAAGAATAAGAGGATGCATAGAATGTGGTTATAGCTCGCTCCTAGAGATCCAAATGATGAAGCTGCCTACTGGCTGACTGTTGCCAATTGATGCGGGCTTAAGCCGTAAATGCATGAAATTTTGGAATGTTTCCTCTATCAGGCTTCACAAAATTCCTTTGCATTGGTACTTAAAAGTCTTAAATGCATTTCGACACTTAATAAGTAAACCATTTGCGGACAAGAGTAGGCGAAGTCACTAGTACTTTCAGCTAACACTCGTTTCTAACAAAGGAAAATAGTCTATTATGAACTCACTTTCCAACTGAATACGTCCTGTGGTGATTCTTTAGTAACACAATCACTAAATCCAAAGCTAAAACCACTCAATATGTTTAAAATAACAAATTGTAGGTGTAAATAAAACACAGCTAACTGAACGACAGGGGCCATACTGAAATCCAAAACCTCTCAGTACAATTGTCGAAAAATCGGCAAGATGACTATTCTGCAACAGGTCTCTGAAGCTTACTGAACAGGAAATTCAGATAAAGAACTAAAACTGATGTCACTACGGAGACTAACCTATTGCACCGATCAGTATGAACGATACAGGACAGGGCCCCAGGTGAAGATCCACCACGCATGAGTTTAGCTGGCCCCAACATTTACAGAGATTTCCCTAAAGCTGAAGAAAGAATGAGCAGCAGAAAAAATAGAAACATTATGAATTAAAAATAGAAACATTATAACAAATATCCATGTTGAAGAGGTGTTCGGCAGTATATTTGAAAGAATCTTAGTGACCTGGAATAGTTTAAGATAAAATGTGTAGCCCTTTCTGTTACCCAGACAGTGAACACATTAAAAGTAAAAAAAATGAGAACAAAGAAGAAAACTGGCCAGCTGTTCTGTTTGCTTGAGAAAAACCAAGACACCATGTATGCCCTAATTAGATGTCAAATTAAAAAGTCTGATCTTTGATGCTTTTGAAAAAAACTGAAATTTGATCTTTGATGCTTTTGAAAAAAATTGAAATTATTTTCAAAGATTCTAAATATTAATGCACACACACACACACACACACACACACACACACACACGCACGCACGCACGCACGCACTCTTTCAAAACCACAATGAGTTGTGAGCTTTAAAGGAAAACACAGACATAGTGAATAGAAAAGCATATTCGCCATAATTTTTTTTTTATTTAAGAAAAATTCTGTTGCATTGTGCTCCACCTTCTCCTTCTGGTCTTCTGATCCAGCAAAGCAAAATGCATTTCTTCAACAATCTCACAAAATACAGTTTTCTTGGTTGCTGGATATACAACATCTAAATGACAATGACAAGTAATATGGGTGCTTGCAAATGAAAATTGCTTCATCTCTCAATTTGACATACCTTCTGGAAATGTTATAAAAAAGTTAGGCACTAAATTTGTCAGAACTATGACAAAGTCCCTATAGATTGAACTACAATGTATTTTTAGATAATTATTTCACTTCATTACCTCTCATGAAGTACCTTTAGTAACAAGAGTGTAGGTGTGTGGAACTGTTCAACACAGCAAGTTGGGACACCTTCAGATTCCACTAGATTCCACTGCCGAAAAAGTTATGGACAGGGAAGATTTCCTGTTCAAGATTTCTGAGAAAGGACTTTCTGCTATATCATGGAAGGATTAAAAATCTTGTTTCCCTCGAATTACCACAAAGTGGACGACGTCAACAGTCATGTAAAAAATAAGGATGGCACAGAGCTGTAATTTCATGTTCACAACTTTTAGGATCGCAATACCCATACAAGATGGGTGTTGAAATCACTGTGTGAAACTGACAGAAATACAAAGTGGTAGCACTGTATACGAAGTAAACTGTAGCTGTGAATTGTGTTCTCATACCTGATTTTTTAAAGAAAAGCATGAAGGACAGCAGAATCACTGTTGGTCAAAGAGTTTTACCTTTCAGTCATTGCATATCTGATGGGATCTACGCTGTACACCACTGGTGGCAAGAGACTTTAATGGAAAAAATACTCTTCACTAAACAGATTTAGTGCAATATCTCTTAACTTCATTTTAGTCAGTGATTTCACTATACAACCATGTCTGATAAATGTGTGAACACTTATTTACTGTTCTCACTCAAAGTGTTACTTCTGCCAACGTCGTCGTGGGTTAAAATCCCATTACAGATTGCATTATATCTTCAATGTATTCATACATGTGCACGCGCAATAATCTCCACTCTGCTACCAGAAATAATACTCTTTTGCATTTCCTGGCCAAGTTTCATACCATCTGTCTTTCAAACACCGAATTAATGACACCCCCCCCCCCACACACTAATCTTGATACTGTGCACAAGGCTTTTTAATGAGGGTACACATCAAAAGCAATCAAATTAAACTAACCTTTTGGAAATTGTTGTGAATAGCAGAATACTTGTAAGGAGTAAACTGCTGTTACTTGAAGGTCTACATGCTCATGCAGGAATGCTTGCAATACAGCTTTGTACTTCTCCAACAAAGTCTTCTCCTTCTCAATTAAAGTTTTATCTGGAGGGGTGTTGGGATCACATCCTTCTGAGAGTGTTGACTCCTACAAATAAATAATAATCTTATTACTTTAACAAAAACACTGCAAGTATAAACAATGTAACTCAACTAAATGAAACAACAACTCATACCTGTGTGATATATTTCAGTAAAACAGTCATGAGAGCATTGATAAATCCAGGATCTGTGTGGTGTGAAGGATCAAGATTTTCTTTGATCCACTTGTAAAACTGTCCTGGATTTGGATCCGTCTGAAGCTGTTTCCACAGTTCAGACTGAATACGTAGTAAGGGAAATAAGAAACTAAGTCCACGACCTTCCAGAATATCTGCTAAACGTTCTTTTGTGCGATCCACTTCAGGAAGCATGTTGAGGAGATTCACCTGAAATCCAGAGAAACATTCATGAGGAGGAAAAACACTAGCACAGTGAGCTTAAGAATGTCTGATATTGGGAGAGAAATGATGTCTTTAATAGGTTATTTAACATTTCTTCAGAAAAATTCATGTTTTTCACCTTTTATTTGGCAACGATATTTTTATTTATAGTTACAATTGGAATGCTGACTTTTAGGCAGATACAAGTGTTTTCCTTATAAAGTGACTATATTTAATCATTACAAAATTTAGAGTAACTACTGAATTGGATAAAACTGTTACCTTGCTTTCATTAAATAGCTGAGTTAATTTTGATTTATCTTGAGTCTTGAGAAGTTGTTGCAGTATAAGCAAGAACAAAGGGTAATGTGCACCATTTTCAGTTACTTCAGAAATCTCTGCTAATGTCAGCAGTCCTTCAGACACAGCACTTGCAGCAAATCCTAAAAATTTAAGAATTTTATGACTACAGTGAAACCATAAACTATTACCACCAAACTGATAAAATTTCTCTTACCTGCCACATATGAATATATACGCGGTATCTCTTGCTCTTTTTCAGCCATTATTACAACCAGATCACGGAATGCGTCCATAAAGTTATTTGAGGTGATGAGAGACTCTTTCTTCATTGCCATAATTAAATTTGATGCCAGTTCCCTATCTGAATCTAGAACAGAAATGAAAGGAGTATTAAGGACTTACCTATATTGCAATTATCTTTTTGTATGCTGTAAGTGGGTAAAAGAGCACTTACATGTGACCTGGCTCATTTGTTGCACACTGCAGTTGGTAACTGTTTGTACAATGAGCAATGTCAAATGAACAGGACAAATTACAAATCTGGCATTGCTCATTCGTAATTTTCTTTCCTTTGTAAACAAGTTAGATAGCATAAGCAGAGCTTAGGTCCCACCATAACCACCACCTTGGAATCACAATGCATTTGGAAAAAAAGAGCCACATGTATGACAACCAAGATGAGATATGGTTCTCACTGGGTACATCATCACCCAACTGGTTACAACAGACATATTGCCAACATCAGTGCCCTACAGAAGAGCCTGGTAATGAATGTACACTCTAGCCCTGTTAGTGCTTGCCATTACATTTATTCATAGTTACAGAACCAAAACAGTTAGGTGGACATTAAACGAAATCCTAGTAACCAATACATTTGTATACAAATATAAAAATTTTCTTCTCTGCAGTAGCACATTAGACACCATAAGTTCAAGGTAACAGAGAAACTCATTTTTAGTTTCATTTGTTCATCATCAGTTTAATTCTTACTTGCTTGTTTAATATTTCATGGAGTTCAAACTACAACCTGCCACACTACGAAAATCTCTAATGCATTAGCACTAAACACTGTCTACAAAAAAGTTTTAAATTTGTTCACGATTACAGTCTATGTATACTCTGGAACTACGTATGTCCAGTTTCCTCATACAAACAGATGCCTGAAGAAAGGTGACACTTATGATTTTGGGACATTCAAATAAAGCATGTATGAACAGAACAGAGCAGCACATGTATGAACACAGCAGCATAAACAACTAAAATGAAGCATGTCTTGTGTTTTAGCACAAATAAGGTATAAAATTAGAACAATACTATTAAATTACTGGAAATATATACTAAGACACAATAATGCATTGGTCCATCTCTGGTGCTGATCCAAGCAGTTATTCAGTTTCACATAGATTAATAAGAGTTACTGGATATCTTCTTGAGGGACATTGAGCCAAATTCTGTCCAACTGACTTAGAATCCTAAGCTGGTTGTAGGGCCTCATAATGGTACAAACATTTCTCATTTGGGGAGAGATGTGGCAATCTTGCTAGTCAATATTGGGTTTGACAGGCACAAACACAGCAGAGAAATTTTTGATATGTGCATTATCTTTCTGACATGCAAGCACAATATGACTTGCCATACAAGGTAACAGAGGATGTGGAATATCATTGACATACCACTACACACAGAAGAATACCGTAAACATACTGGTGTGCTTCAGAAAACAACCAAAGGGGAACCGCTATGAAATGAAATGGCTCCCAATCACTCCTGCATTGTCAGGCCATACAGCAGGAGACAGACAGCTTGGTACCCAACCGCTGTCCATGGCATCTACAAGCACATCTTCAACCTGGAATGTCCTTTAATGGAATAGAATTGTCTTCAGTGAGTAGTCCCGTTTCGAATGAAGCTCCAATGATCAGTGAGGACATATCTGGAGACACCACAGACAGCGGTGTGATAGCAACTTGACTTTTGCCCACCACACTGCCGGACATCAAGGAGTCATAGTGTGTGTGCCACTTTTCTTGCCATCCACGGCATCCTTACAGCATGCTAGTATGTCGACCATATTCTTCAGACCATTTTGTTGAGCTGTATGGCAAGCCCTCTTGGGCCTACACTTCAACATAATGCCCGTCTGCACACACACACACACACACACACACCAAGAGTTTCTACTATATGAGAAACCCTACGTTGGCCAGCACGGTTGCCCGATCACTCCCCAATTCACGACATTTTGAGCAGTACTGGCAGGACCCTACACCAAGATCGTGATTTTGACACTAACACACCAATTGGACAGAATTTGGCACAACATCCAAAAAGTCTATCAAACAATGCCAAGCAAAATAACTGCTTGCATAAGGGCCAGGAGTGGATGAATGCATTACTGACATGCTGAATTTGTGAAGCTCTTTCTCTTGAATAAATAAAAAATTTCTGAAATTGTAATCATTTGTTCTGTCTTTGCACATACATATCATCTGATTTCTGGCCTATCTGACCAATTCCTTTAAGTGTATGTTTTTTGTCTTAAGAGTGTATCATTATACACAAAGCTGTCAGTATCATGGAACTGTTCCACAGGCACCTACAAAACACACCAGTACAAACAAATTTAAGAATACTAACTGGGCGATTCCTTAATTTGACACAAAAAACCATCTCAGGCTTCTTTCATATTAGGTACATCAAGAAACCCAGATAAGAGATGGGAAACTACCAGTTTTCAGAGGTATATGACAATTATGAAGTTTCAGGTCTGCAAAGTCTGAAAACATATTTACCTGCTTATCTCAAAATAAATGACTATTTCTGGTTCTAATCCAGATACAGCAATGGAATTTTTATAATTGCAAAGCTAATGATTAGAGCTTTACACCAATATGCAACATGGCAGGTTTCTAAGTCTTTTCACATTCAAGATCACTGACCTTTAATATCTCAAAAGACCCCACTCCCATTTTTTAGAAATTACTGCAGTGCTCCAATATGCTACTATATATATATATATATATATATATATTTATTTAAAAAGAAAGATGATGAGACTTACCCAACAAAAGCGCTGGCAGGTCGATAGACACACAAATAAACACAAACATACACACAAAACTCTAGCTTTCGCAACCAACGGTTGCCTCGTCAGGAAAGAGGGAAGGAGAAGGAAAGACAAAAGGATTGGGTTTTAAGGGAGAGGGTAAGGAGTCATTCCAATCCCGGGAGCGGAAAGACTTACCTTAGGGGGAAAAAAGGACAGGTTTACACTCGCACACACACACATATCCATCCACACATACACAGACTTGTGTCTGTGTATGTGTGGATGGATATGTGTGTGTGTGCGAGTGTAAACCTGTCCTTTTTTCCCCCTAAGGTAAGTCTTTCCGCTCCCGGGATTGGAATGACTCCTTACCCTCTCCCTTAAAACCCAATCCTTTTGTCTTTCCTTCTCCTTCCCTCTTTCCTGACGAGGCAACCGTTGGTTGCGAAAGCTAGAGTTTTGTGTGTATGTTTGTGTTTATTTG
Organism: Schistocerca cancellata; assembly: GCF_023864275.1. Taxonomy (NCBI): domain Eukaryota; kingdom Metazoa; phylum Arthropoda; class Insecta; order Orthoptera; family Acrididae; genus Schistocerca; species Schistocerca cancellata. The sequence goes on along the minus strand of NC_064628.1, from coordinate 289,663,421 downwards.
TGTGTCTATCGACCTGCCAGCGCTTTTGTTGGGTAAGTCTCATCATCTTTCTTTTTAAATATATTTTTCCCACGTGGAATGTTTCCCTCTATTATATTCATATATATATATATATATATATATATATATATATATATATATATAGTGAAAATCAAGATGACCCCCCAAAGGAATTAACTCAAAAATTTATTTTCATGGCATCAGTACAGAACCAAGTAGTGCACAAATATGAAACACATTATTAAAAAGTATTCAAGTAATGTAGTAAAAATACAGTTTATATTACTGCAGTGGTATTAGGAACAATGAAAAAGCAATAAAAAGTGGTTAAATCTCCTTTCACAAGTCTTAAATTAGATCGTTAATGTTCACCAGATATGATTCAAGGAAAGTGTGTCCTTCCAGAGGGTGTCACTGGATGCAGTCTTGTTGAGAATGTCATATCTTCTGGTAATACAAGTGACTGGTTTGGCAGGAAACTCAAGTGGTGGTGGTGGTGATCCATATGGAGCCAAGAACCTGGTGTGAACTTCATTAAGTCTGTGAGATATGCATCCACCAATTATATAGGCAGGCAAAAAATTCACTTATTTTACTTAACAGCATTTCACTCCCCATAGCAATGAGTACTGACTCACTCTTCTCTGCTCACTAAAGAAGCTGTATTTCTTTTCACTAGTTATGTTAACAGGTACTACACAATGAAGCTTATGGGTACCTACAATTCTCATTATATTCTTGAAATGATGTTTCAGCTTGGTTAACATCTTTATAGTGATGGGAAACCAATGTGTAGTCAAACGCTCATTAAGGAAGATGTATGTTGCACAACAGCTGCTTTGGTGTCAAAAATATGGTTTTCAGGAACTAGCATGAGGCTGGCAAGTGTTGCTACTCTCTTTACAGTCTCTGAAACCCACCACAAGTTCCTTTACCATGTGCTGTCGCAAAAACATGCTATTCTGCTTTTACATCAACATCTTCCTTAGGGTAGGACAGATTCATGAAATTCTTTATTTTTGTATTGGGCAGCACAGCCACCAGAAAAGTAATAAATGTCTCTTGTAGTTGGAAAGTGACAAACCGATGAAACTGTGCTGGATACATAGAGAATATCATGCTTATGGCAATCATATTTCCACATATTATATTGTGTGTTTTATCAGCATTTGCATATCTGAAGTAATCTATTAGAAGACAAATTGTAACCTGTGAAATATTCCAACGAAATCTGTGTACTTCGTTCTGAAAAGTGATGGAGTAATTCTCTGCAAAATTACAGATTACAAGATATTCATTTACTTTGTATTCTTCTTTAGTGATTTTAAAGACCTTTGACTGCTGCAACATGATACAGGAGTGTGGTAGGAATTGTCTGTTGATTTAGTTATAGTTTCTATAACTAGCCAGCTTATAGTTAACCAACCATTACACGTAATTTTGTCAATGAAGTTCATTATAGTTCATTTTTTGTCCATTGATCAATACCAGCCTGACAGCCATGTCAAACTTTGACAATAAGGGGACACTTAAAATGTGCTGGTAGTGCACGATTGCATGTAACAAATGCTGTACAGCACTTTTATAATCTAGAATTCAAAGAATACAGTGTCAGGACCTGTGCAACTACTTTTCTGGGAGTACTTAGCTCAGCTGAGGCAACACCTGTACCCATTGACAAGTTCTGTGATACTACCTTTCTACGTTGGCTGCAAATTTTTCTACCTAGCAATACATTAGGACACTTATTTACAATCCACTCCTGAAAATTCCTTAAACTATTTTATGTATCCTTGAATGCCTTTCTTTAAATGAACTGCAACAGTACATTTTTGACGTGGAATTCATTTTTTACAAACTAGTACTCAATACTACTTAACAGCACTTATACACAACAATGACTAAACAAGACACCATGGAATAAAATTATCTGGCTGTTAACAGCAAGAAATGTTCACCAATTTGTCAGAATAATAGTGACTGCCGCTGTTTGCTGTTCTGGAGAAAAAAGCCACATAGCCACTTACAGCATTTTATTAGAGTAATAATGTTGACAATTTTTTTTAGGTATGACACCTTTGGTGTGCTATCTTGATTATTTACCATATTTATAGTAGCATATTGGATTAATGCAACTTTTTAAAAATGAAGATGGAGTGTTCCGAGACATGATCAAAGGTTGTCAATGACCTTGAATGTGAAAAGTCTTACAAACTCCTTATGTTTCATATCAGTGTAAAGCTTTACTTATTAGCTCTTCAATCATAGAAATTTCAATGCTGTATCTGGATTAGAAGCTGAACTATAGCTATTTACATTTAGACAGATGCACATAATTATCACACAACATCCAAACTTTCCATAATTGTAACTTTCTTCACATCAGTCACATACTTTTGGAAAATTATAGTTTTCTGCCTCTTATTTGGGTCACTGAATGCACAAAATTTGGAAGAAATCAGAGGTTTGTGGGTTGAGATATATATTTACTTCTTACCATTTTTATCTAAAGTGTGTGTCATAATTTTGAGGATGACATATCGTGAAAAACGTTCTGGTACTTTCTGTTCCTTATATGTACTTATGGCACCTTCCAATTTTGTGGAAGATTGGTAATCATTCATAATTGACTCAATCTTCTTTAAAACTTCTTCTTTGTTTGGGCCCTGAAAATTCGTCATCTAGTTAGACTTTGACAATGCAATTTGAGTAACAATTTCTTTAAGTTTTGATCCACAACTTACCTTGTCTTTTTTATTGCTTTTTTTGCCTTCTTGTGGAGATGGTTTGATGAGGATATTATTTTCTTTCAGTAAGGGAGGAGTTGGTTTCAATACAGGAGAAGAATCTGGCCTTAAACTTGTCTGGCGTGCTATCAATTTAGAAGAGCAGAATTGATTTAAGCTTTGACCTTTACACTGCAATTATAAACACATTAGAACAAAATGTTAATAGTTAAATCACACACCAGCATTAAGCCCAAGGGCTGGTTTTGCCATTGCCTGCTTGTAGACAATAGAACTTGAGGGAGGCCTTAAAGAAACATCATCCAAATTCTCTGGTCCCTGCGGAATTATTGTAGGTCGCTTGAATCTTGGTGGTACATCCTTGACCCCTAATACAGATAAAATTTTAAAAAATGTGGTGGTATACTTAAAGAGTTTCAACAGTATGAAATATTAGTTCATAAAATACAAACCATTACTAAAATTTTGCTGATGAGAATTGTTCATGTTTCTGCTTTGTTTTCCATGATTCTGTCCAAAATCCTGTCTGTTATTCCCACCACTTGAATAAAAACTTTGCTGCTGCTGACGTTGCGGACGACCAAGACCACTGGTAAATCCATTTCCTGATGAGTACCTAGAAAACGAAAAGACATCCTGACAATTTACAAAACTTCTCTGAACAGATAGTAATTATCTTGCGCAAGATTAGTACTACTTACGGGAACTTGTCATGTGACATGCCAATACCACCAAGAGGAGGAGGACCTCTTAACGGAAATGAAGACATTGCAGGGCGTGAGAACATATCACTTGAGCTTCTGCTTCCTGGTACGCCAATGTGAGAACCAAATCCAGGGCGACCACCTCTGATATCATCATCTCTTATCTGGAAAAGAAGACAAATGTCTTTATAAAACCTGTAACAAGAGCACAGACTTAACCAGCAGACAAGAAATGTTTTTACCTGATGTATAGGCATTGGGCCCTCAACACTCGCCGCCTTGCGAGGAATCCAGTTGTTTTGTCTGAGTTCTATCACATCTTGAAGCATGAAGCGGATTCTCATTGGCAGATCCTTGTTATCTGCATGAAGTGCCATTCGTTCAAAGTATTGATTCATCAGCATCTGCAAAATAATGATACACATTCATATTTGGGGAAACAGCCACTGCTTCCTGTTCTGGATGGAAGTTCAGAATTTGCCTTACCTGGGCCTTTTCAGTGTCCAAGATGCGCCCACAAGTCTTCATTATCTGACAGAGGCACTCCAAATCCTCCGCCAGGTCTTTCGATGAGCCACCACGACTCTTTTCGTGTAATAAGGATTGAATACACTGATGCAAGATACTTTCTGCAAGGATTTCCAATTTTCCCAGTTCTCCAATGAACTATTTAACAGGAAACAGAAAGGGAAAAATCAAAAATTTAAGCTTAAACTTTCTCATTTAAGATTTGACCCATGTCAAATAAACCTACCTTAATGTTACCAAGCATTTTGCGTTTTGCAAACTGCCGCCTTTCCTCCTCTTCTGCCCCCAACGGTCCATTGTGCCCTTCAAATTCTTCAGTTGCTCTTGATCGGTTTTCAAATTCAGCGCGACACTTGCTGAGCAGCAGCCGACGGAATGTACAAGGCCCAGGTGGTGGTTCAAGATTTGGTGCTTCCTCTGACAATTTCTTGCACAACAGTGCATACATAGAACTGTACTTCGGCTCATCTAGTGCCTTTTCGAATATCTGCATGAAAAATTATGAAGAAACTTCAGTATCAAACAGCATTATATGGAGAACACAGTTCTATGCAAATTTTAGTGTCATTCAAATAAATATCCTTCAAGCAATACTACACAAATTCAATCAACACTTTTCAATACTGGAAAGTCTGAGTGTGAAGTGATACTGATAAGCATAGCTCAAAAATATTGACAAAAGCAATCAAATTGTCTACAGAAGTACCTGTTACTAGTACTAGCAATTCGATTTCACAATTCAATTCAGAAATTAAGAGCACAGTACTCAAAATAACATACCAGTAATATAACTCCTGTAAGAATCTTTGGGGATTTGAGGTCTGTACGAAGCAGGTCATCACTCAGCTTCTGGAATTTTTCTGGGGTAAGTTTATTGAGGATCCCCCGCACCTGAAAAATTAAACTATCAGCATCTGCAACAGCATGGGTTTCCTCTATTACCTGAACTGTGAACAATTTGAATTTTAAACAATTTATCTTCAATCTTCGCATCTGGATAAATAATCTATAGCGGTGAACTTAAGCAAATACCTAGTATATACCAGACAGACAAGAACATGAAAGGAAGTTCCAACAAAAATGTTAAATGACAGTACTTTCGCAAGTGGCCTTTTGTCAGTCAAGGGTAAAATACTGACAGGATTGAAATAAAATGTCTTTAATGGCTGTGTGGGGCAGTTCTTGCACTTTGGTCTTTTCACACAGATATGGGTTGTAATTATGAAAGAAATTTATATGACAAAATGACCAACTTGAGAGCAAACATATACACTTTACACATTTTTTATTACTATCTTTTTGGAAAGTTTTTTGAATGAGATTACCAGTTTCGATTATGCAATAGCCATCTTCAGGGCCTAATTACTCCTGCTGTGTATATATGAGTGAGCGACAACTTTTTTTTGGAAGGGTTGGAAAAATTATGGAGTAGTTCCTCACTTCAATTCAACAGACCTGCCCAAGTATGTGGTGTAGCTGTTCTAGGGTTAATTAAACAGCAGAAGGGACGGTTAGGGGTGTCCCTTGCTCATGTTTGGTGGAAATTTACCAACAACTGCTACTGCATAGGTGAGATGCCTTCTCCCTCCAACATATCCTTTGTTCTCACAATCCTCGTGGCTTCAATTTATTTTAGTCCCTCTACTGAACCTACATTTCCCCATGTTCCTACTGGACCATTCTGTGCCAAGTGGTCTAATATCGAGAAATGTTCCCACATGACCATCATGGATTTTGATGAAATTTTGTATGAACATTCACACATGTTCTCAATGAACACTGGTAAAGCTTCAGTTTCAGAAATTCAATACTTGCAGAGATATAGTAACTTGTTTGAAACCATAGCACAGCTTCCAATAGTGCATCCTTGAATTTTCAGCAACTTTGAGATGAGATATCTCTAAGTATCTGCATGAAAGAAACAAAACTTGGCCATCTTATACAACTTTTAGAGCTCTATAAAGTAAAATATTAAGAAAAGGATTTCTGAGCAATTTTCATATAGATAATTTGAAGCGAAGTTGGGCGAAAAAATAGCTGTTTAAAAAAAATGCGAACTTTAGTTTTATATATCTCCAAAAGTAATTGTGGGATGTACATGAAACTTTGCACGCCACAACTCACCAACACAAGGTCTTCGAATATAAAATTTCATTCTCCTATTGCTTTCCATTATTTCACAAATCTAGGGTGAAGTTGACGATTTTTCAAGAAGTGCTAAAAATGGGTATCTTTAGTCAAATTTTTCAAAAAAGTGTTTTCTCCAAACTCCTCTAAATTATGGTCATTAGAAAGAGCATATTCTAAACTATCTAGAAAAGTGAATTTGGTTTTGCAATGCAAGCATGTAAGGCCCTAAAAAGTAGCATCATCAAAGAGTCACATTGGAAGTTTGAACACATTTTTCTGGCACTCAAATTATACGCGAAATCTTTTATTTTGCCTTATACACGTTTATTAACGTCTGGGATAAGTGAAATAAGAAGTCTTGATGAATAGGACCTAGCGCGCACGCGCACACACACAAAATTATTATTAAGAATGAATGTAAATCGTAAAATTTATTTGCATAATCATCTAATTATTAGTTGCCTGTTTAATGAACACCACCAGCTTAGGCCGGTATTACACTATCAAATTACTTTGTCAAAGATGTGATCCAATATTCCGTCCAATATATTTGACAAAGATCTTTGACATAGCTCTAGAGGGGGTATTACACTGTCATCAAATTTTTCGTCAAAGTTCAAGATGGCTGACAACAACTTGTTACTAACCGCAGCAGTTCTACGTACTCCAATTGCATTGTGTGCACATGCGGAAAAGAAGTGGGGGAAAAAATGGAACCATACATACGAGGTTGACAGTCTTAAAAGTCCTGGGATTACAACTTGATAATAAATTCAGTTGGGAGGAGCACACCACAGAACTGCAGTAAGGCCTTAACAAATCTGTATTTGCAATTCGAGTGTTAGCAGACATAGGAAACATAAAAATGAAAAAGCTTGCATACTTTCATTCCATAATGTCATATGGGATAATATTTTGGGGCAAATCTTGAAGTCAAACAAGTTTTCAAGGTCCAAAAGCGTGTAATACGTATTATTTGTGGAGTAAATTCACGGACCTCCTGCAGAAACCTCTTCAAAGAACTGGGTATACTAACTACTGCCTCTCAGTATATTTACTTCTTAATGAAATTTGTCGTAAATAATATATTTCTTTTTCCAACAAACAACTCAGTTCATACATACAATACCAGGAACAAAAATGATCTGCAAAAGGACTTAAAAGCGTCTGTGATCTATTCTGTTACGCGTTTTTATTCCCTGTGGGTGTTTTTAGTATTTGGAAAAAGGGACTGATGACCATCGCAGTCTGGTCCCTTTAATCCCACAAACCAACCAACTTACTTTAGTTCAAAAAGGGGTCCACTACTCAGGAACACTCATCTTCAATAATTTGCCAGGAAACATAAAAAAAATTAGTTAGAAATAAAGATCAGTTTAAAAGGAGCCTGAAAGACTTACTACTGGCCAATTCCTTCTACTCCATTGGCGAAATTTTTAATAGAAACAAATGATGTATTGTATTTATTCATACTATTAGCATTGTTATTTCAGCTTTAAAAAAATCGACGTTCCACATCCACGAGGCTCTCCTCAGCACGGATCTATGGAACGAAAAACTAATCTAATCTGGGTGAAGCCGTGGGTTTTATGACGACACAATAAAAGCATTCAACAAAACTTGTTACGTGAGCTTACAGTGGAAGACGTCAAGTTGTACATCAATTACTTAAGAATGGATGAGCATACATTTCTGTATGTGCTCAATGAAGTGTATCCTCATATCACAAAGCACAATATTCACTTAAGAACTGCTACATCTTCAGAAGACAGGCTCACTATAACACTCCAATTCCTTGCTACAGGAGAGGGTTATGTTAGGTTAGATCAGGTTAGGTCTCCAATCTTCTTAATCTATTTTTGTATTCAGGGTGCCTCACGTTGTAAAGCGCCTCATCAGCTTCAGACATCTCTATTAATTTTGTAGTTGTCAGCGCACACCAATTGTATTTACCGGCAATGGTTATAAAAACATTACGCTGCAGCGATGCTAGCGCTCCATGTGGTGACATGTCACATTGCAGTGAACAGAAGACAAGCGGTTTCTTTGATCAAATATACAGCGAGGCCCTAGATTTGATCAAATATTGGACGACATTTGACAAAGTCCCTATTACACTATCAAATATCTTTGACAAAGATATTGGACAAAGAAATTTGATAGTGTAATACCGGCCTTACTGATGGAAAAGAAGTGTATAAATGAGTTGCTATGGTCCATGGTGGCTTAACCACTGCTAGTTTCATTTCACCTGAGAAAACCATCATTCCCATTGCCATAGGGGCCACGCCCGATAGCTTAGCAACAACAGCCACGGGTGGGTTTCTTTACCACCGGATCCCAAGCCTGATAAGGGTTTCTTTACACCCAAGTATGCCCTTACTCTTCTACACTAAACCACCTTCCTTACCTAAAAATTTACTGAATTTCATTTCACTAAACTGTCACTGCAATTTAACCTTCCTCACAACTTGACAAACCAATGGAGAAGAATGTAAGTCCTGTTAACATTGAGGTCATTAGAAGGAGCAGAAGCTCAGATTATGGAAAGATAAATTGGCCTTCCCTTTCAATGAAATTGTTTGCAGTGATTTAGGGAAATTGCACAAAATCTAAATCTGCATGGCCAGACAGTGATTTGAATAGTCTTCCTCACAAATAAAGCCAATGGGCACACATAGGAAATTAGTTGACACAAAAACCAGAGTACACCGAAAACAACTATAAGAAATACTTTGTTAAAAATTCAATTTCAAAAGACAAGTAACTTATTCTAATATAAAAACAAAACATAAATCTTGAAACTAGCAACATATGTTTAATTCATTAATAACAAAGGACATCAAGCAGGACTCTCAAAAAACAAACACACACACACACACACACACACACACACACACACAAATCAGACTTATGCACAGACATACATAAAACATCCAGAAGTTGCCAGAAAAACTAAAATTACACAAAACCATAGAATACCACAGAATAAGTTAGAAGTGAAAGGGTCTAATACACAATAGGCAACATTATTTATAAACAAACTTAAAAGCTACACCCTAGTAACACTGACTTGATTCTGTCAAAGAAAAAAAAATTAAGACATTTGTTTATATATCATTAAATATTAATAGGAAAAATAGTTAACTGGCCACCTACAAAAGACAATGTGAAATTCACGAGTATAACCATTACCAATTACTTCAACACCGAATTTACATTCTAACATCTGAAAAATATAAAAGCACAACTACATGTTAATGTGTACACGTTATTTAAGGAACCACAGCTACTGATAAAAAACAGACACTGAAAGGCTGTACCTTTCGAAAAACCAAATCTTCATTGCCTTCTGAGGTGAATGCATCTCGTCTTACAGCTGAAGGAGGGATCCAGCGCCGATTTACGGAGTGGGTGCGAGAATCGTCCCTGAAACAAGGACAAATGTTATGAGTAGTCTATAGATTGTACAGTACTGGTATCACTTATGATACGGAAAAAGGCCCTCTACTTAATCCGAAAGAACACTTACCTTCCTCCTGAGACACGAGAAGCACCCCCCGGTCCTCTAGGGCCGTCCGTTGTTGCTTGTTTGTTAGCCCCCCGGACAATAAATAATTAAGAGCCTTGGGTGAAATGGGGTTGGGGTGCTGAAACAAATAATTGTATATTTACCCTACGTATAACTATAGGTCAAATATAATAAAACATTTACATAAACCCTAACACTCTGGTGCTTTCGCAGAAGCCAGCAAATCAGAAGATATGAGTCATTAAAATGGCGTAAATTACTGTACGGGGACAAGGGACCCTTGCGAGTAATGACGGATCAGACGTCCGCCATCTTCACCTTTTTACGCACGCTTTCCTAGTACATAAACCATGAACTCACCAGGTAAATTAAACACTTATACTGTCCTTTGTACGTGCAACTTCGATTTAAAAATAAAATGTCCTCACACTCCCTTCTCGAAAACTGACGTTAGCACCACACGATTCAAGATGGCCTTAAAACTGAGAACTGTGCAAAATCACTTGACAAAAAGTTGAAATTTATTAAGAGGTCCGTTCCAGTAAGTCACCAAATAAACTTAAGACTTAATAAATGCTCGTTTAACACTGCAGTAACCTCCTACACACTTGTCTTTAACAACTGTCAGCAATGTTCTAGCTGTTTCTTCCTAGCAAGGCACTTCAACGGAAGCCTGGGAAAAGTCCGTGCGTTCACCCTTGTAGTCCCCACCACCATACTACACGTGCTTGGGACGCATCATTTGTCAATTAAAGAGCACTACGCTACGTAGTGCAACGAAACTGAAAATCCAGCGCTTCATACTCTTAATTAAAAGCGCAATATCCAACGTTTATTTTAATTTGGATCTCATACATGCAATGCGATTCTCACTATGAAAGAATAATATTCTACGGGTTACACCAACTACCTTCAAGTGATTTGACATTTGCAGAGCTAAAAACGCCCACCTTGCAAGACGTTCCGTTGCATACACAAAAAAGGGGTAACCCGTACGATATTTTAAACGGAAAGGAAATTAATTTAGTTTTCTTCAATAAAGCACCCAGTGCCATTACTTGATACGGTTGAAATAGAAATAACATCACTCGTAATACCTGAAGCCCGAGGAATACTGTTTTCCAGAATGTGTAGTCTCTAAATGAAGGGTTCAAGACTTAATACATAGAAACCATTTGCAAATATGACGACACGGATGTAGGTCGCATTCGCCTTCAAAGGAAGGTCAGCTGTTCTCTGACGTTTCCAATCCAAGGACTGTGTAACCTTAAGTTTCAACACGTCAAAACTACATATGACAATTTCCGAGAACTGCAATGTGTTTGCTTATCTTATCAGACAAAAAAAATGTTGCTAGACTTTGGGATACATGATAAACTAGCATAATTTAGTTCCTAAATTTTGTTAAAATGATCAAACTTCATATTGTCACTTACTAGCAAGCTTTCAAACTATTTTTATCCTTTGTGCTAGCAACTGCTTCCATTTATATGGAAACAGCGAACGACACAATGAAAAGGAAATATTTTACGCGAATTTCAAAATGGCAAACCTTTACTCTTCAAACTGATTTCAACATTACACATTTAATTCCAAGTGTAAATCTACCTGTATCCTCGAAGCACGACAAGACATGTGTTACAAACAATTCTATGGGATAAAATCAGCTACCAACAGCAATTTCATCCACGTCATTTTACCTCGGGTGTACACAGCAGAAATCGTACTCATCGAACGATTCACAATATTCACTAATTTATTTATTGCGGGGGAAATTCCTTATCAATCATAAACTATGACACAGACAAATGTCTGGTACACTTACTGAAAGATAAAGAATGAAACCAACGTCTTTAAGTTAAATACAATTTGAAGTTTTACTACTACTATACTCACGGGCCAACGGTTTTTGTGTGGACTGCACGCAGCAATCAATTGAGAATTTTCTCTCTGCACTTACTTCCGGTCGAGTCAAATGCGCAGCAAAGTGTTTTGGTGTCTTGTGATAATCAGTCACTATCATTTAATTTTACGAACAATTGAAAATGTAAATGTGAAAATCTCTTACGCTTTGGTAGTTATTTACCATGCTAGACTAGACGTCCAATTGACACACGTGGCCCTTCTGCATGGTGAGAAGTGAGAACGCTAATGGCCACTGGAACTGGCCAAGGATGTCGAGTCGCATATTGCGACGAGATGAGAAAGAATCATATCAGAGCCTCAATTGACAGGGCATCGTAGATATGTGGGCTACCGAGATGGTAGTTCACTCATAACTTTCATGTCTGTGCAAGCAGCATTGATTCCGAGACATTTTAAATTTGCGCGCTGATATTTCTATAATCGTGTTAGGAAGCACCTAATGACTCGCCGATACTTATGCAATTGTGTTGGGGGCGGCGGCGGCACAATGAAAGATGGCAACAAGAACATAGAACTCGGGCAATGGGTGGTGGCCCCCCCCCCTCTCTCTCTCTCTCTCTCTCTCACTCTCTCTTAGCTGAGTGAATGTAGTGCTCCTCTCAGTAATGTTACATGTGATCTCTGCAGCTATGAAAATTTTGATGGACACTGTCATATAATAATAGCAGAGAGGGTGCTCGAAATACTTATTTAAAAAAAAAAAAACTGTTACAAAGGTGACAAAGGCATCACCAGGTGATGTCAAAATGATTTCACACACCAATGTGAACACTGTGACACTGATTGCTTTGTCACCCCTCTCCCTGCCACTACCAGGGCTGAATTGTCATGTACAAAATGTGAAAGATGATCAAATATCATTGTGACAAACATGCCATTCTCTGCATATGAAACTGATTGATGCATTATTACTAAATGGGCAACATCACAGTTCCATGGCTTCCATTTAACTTCAGCAGGGAAAAGACTGCTTGTTACCAGGGCAGCACCAGCCCAATCCCAGTAATAACACACATAGAACACTTGCATTTATGATGTTAATGGGAAGAAAAACAAATAGTAAAAGAGCAGCAGTCCATGATATGATGATTTTGAGTCGATTATGTAACTGCACAAACCTACATTAAAAGGATATCTGTGCATCAGTGAACATCCTACACAATTCTGAAAAACAATGTTATTTTTATAGGGGCATCATGACAAATGCACTACTACAAGTAAAGAGTTACCAGCCATGACTCTTACCCCTCTGAAGCTAAACTTAGCTAGCAGCACTTTCAATGTATGCTGCATATACAATACAAAGACTGATACAAGCATGGTATATGCCTGTCATGAGGGTGCAGGCAAGAAGAGTGTGAATTAAATGTGCTCATTTATAAATGACGATACAATATACCACAAGAATACACCCACTCTGTCTTCAGGCCATGAGTGGCCTACTGGGACCATCCGACTGCCGTGTCATCCTCAGTGGAGGATGTAGATAGGAGGGGCATGGGGTCAGCACACCACTCTCCCAATCGTTATGACGGTATTCCTGACCGAAGCCGCTGCTATTTGGTCGAGTAGCTACTCAATTGGCATCACGAGGCTGAGTGCACCCCGAAAAATGGCAACAGCTCATGGCGGCCTGGATGGTCACCCATCCAAGTGCCAGCCTCGCCCGACAGCACTTTACTTTGGTGATCTCACGGGAACTGGTGTATCCACTGCGGCAAGGCCGTTGCCGCTCAGACTACTGCTCAGCTCGTAATAAGAGACATTTAGCAGATTCCTGTTGTACCTAAGCAATTCTAAGCTTCAAAAAAATTCAACAGTAATTTTCAGTGAGAGAACACAGCAATAAGGATTATGATATTATACAAAGGAAACTAAGTAAATAGGGTGGACTGTTTACCATGCATTATGTCACAGAGATGATTCTTACAAGTTCAAAACCAAGTAAGTTTCTCGTTAGAGAGATTGCTGCTTCTGAAATACTAGACTGAAGTCATGGTAGCAGGCAAATCAGGGAGACAAGAACTTCTGAAGGAACTCAAAATATTTGAAGACAAAGAAAGGAAACATTTCTACTGGTACTTTTTCATATTCTGTTTTTATACCACAAGAAGGGCTTGTATCACAGCTTCCACAGTGAAGAATAAAATGAAAAGTCACACTTTACTTCTTGGTCCAATGGGGTCCACTGGCTGTGCCCCCCCCCCCCCCCCCCAAAAAAAAAAAAAACTGGATGTCTCAAATCCTTTGAGTCTAATTGAAACAGGTTTTGGTGGGTCCTCAACCCATTGTACTGAGATAAGGAACCAATGGTCAGAAATGAGTATTATTTTGTGTTATGGACATACACTGTGTACACTTCATAACAACAACAGCTCACAGTAACTGTTCAAAGCACCAATCGCCAGTCTCAATGCCCGCATGGCAATGACATACGCAATTCTACTGCACTCTTGCAAAGATCCTAGGTGTCTGATGTACACTGGACTGGTAGTGGGTGATCAGCAGCTTGCACCCCTGACCACACGAACAGTCGTATCAAACACAACTTAGCTTATAGCACGCGTGTCATGTGATGGCTGCGAGCATCACACCACTATCCCTGATGTCAGGTGTCCACTGCATCAGACAGCTTGTGAGGTGTGTTACTGTGAACAGTGCATGACACATAGCCACAGGTAGAACATTACTTGCCACAAAAGTTGGCAGACATACATTTAATGTATGGTGTGGCAGGATGTAATGCCAGTAAATCAGCATTAATGTATACGGAAGGCTTTTTGAACAGGCATCATCCTTAGTGGAAGAAGTTTATCTCTATGTATATCAACATGTGAGAGATGGGGTCATTTGCTCCACAGAGAGTTGGCCAAGGATCCTGCCAAAGACATATCCAGACACCCGACTTTGAGGAGATGGTGTTGGATCGTGTGGCCGACCATCCAGCAATAAGCACCCAACAACTTGCCATGAAACACTCACTTCAAAGGAAACAATGTGCACAGTACTGGTGGAACAAGTATTACACCCATATCATAAATAAGATGAGCAAGCACTGGGACCAACAGATTTTGAGTCCCGTGTTCACTTCTGTACATGGATTATGCACCACAGTGCTGTAGTACCAAGCTTTGTACAGTCTGTATTGTTCAAGATGAGCCCTCATTTACACGTAATGCTGTTCTCAACAGCTGCATCAGCAGTGTATGAAATGAGGACAATCTCTGCATCCCTATCTCAATATAACTAGCTGCGGCCCCTCTATCACTTGTTTCAATTTGACCCACAAGGCTTGGAACATCCTGTATATGTCCAACAAAATAGATAAAAAAGCAGTAGGTCATATCTCTGAGGAATGTGAAAATTTTAGGACAGGATAGGAAGAGGTAGAAGAACTAAGTCTCAGGTTTAAAAGAATAGTTGACCATGTACTGGATAGATATGAATGAGGTATCTCAAACAGAATGGATTCCTCCATGTCAGTCATCATGTATTCTGAAAACCTCAATCATGTGGAGCCCAACTTGAACTTTTCTCACATGACATACTGAATGCTTTGGGTCAAATCAGTCAAGTAGATGCAGTATTTCTTGATTTTGAGAAAGCATCTGACTCTGTACCACACCTATGCTTATTATCAAAAGTGCAATCACATGGGGTATCAAGTAAAATTTGTGACTTGGTCTGAGGACTTTTGGTAGGGAGGACACAACAAGGTATCTTGGATGGAGAAGTAACTTGGAAGTGTGTTCAGACCCTTGCTGATCATGTTGTGTATTAATAATATTGTGCACAATGTTAATAGTAACCTAAAAATTTTCCAGATGATGCAAAGTAGTGCACAGCATTTCTACTGTATAGCTGCCCAGTGGCGGACAGTTTCTGCCAATGCATTATGATTAGAACTCTTGCACTGATTGGCCCAACTGCATGTTATGTATTACCAAATACTATAATTTCATACACTGAAGATGGGATTTTAAAATCTTGAAACAGGTCATGGTTTAAACAATTATTAGTAAAACTGAAGTGGACCTCTCTAAATAAAGTAATTGTGCCCCTCAGTTGTGAGTGTCCTACACACCAAATTTTGGGCATCTGTAATTAAGTACTGACTGAAAGAAGCTGCATAAATATTCAGATTTTGATAAGATTTCAATGTGGTGCAAAGATTGGCAACTTGCTTTTAATGTTCAAAAAGTAAAATTGAGCACTTCATTAAAAAATAAACAAATAAAAAAAAGCAAACATAGTATCCTATGACTACAGTATCGACAAATAAAGAGTTGGAGCTGGTCAACTCATACAAATACTTAGGTGTAACAATTTGTAGGGATGAAAAATGGTACCATCACATAGGCTCAGTAATATGTAAAGCAGGGAAATGCAATCAGTCTACTTGCTTACAAATGACTCGTACAACTCATTCCAGATATGCCTCAAACTGTGGGACATATACCAAATAGGATTAACAGAGAACATTAAATGTATACAGAGAATGGCAGCACGAATTGTCATTGGTTTGTTTGCTCCGTGGGAGAGTGTCACAAGATGGTGAAGAAACTGAATTGGTCATTTCCTGAAGAAAGTCTACTTACAAAGTTTGAATAACCAGCCTTACCAGATTAATTACAGTGAGCAGAAGATGACCTTAAACAATCATTCTTCCCACACTACGTACATGAAACGATTGGGTAAAAACCGTAATACCTGATATAAATGGACCTACCCTACGTCATGCACTTGACAGTGGTCTGCAGAGTGTAGATGCAGATATAAAGTTATTACACAATTTAAACAGTTTTTCTCAGTTTCCCAATGTATATTGGTTGACTAAGCCCCCTTTAAAAATACAGAATTAAAATGTGCTACTTAATGAGAATAATGTATTTGCTGTAAAAACTTAAAAGTAAGGAAAGTTAATAATGCAACAGATAACCTCTAGTGCTTAAAAATATGTCATCATATACTTAAAACAATCTCCTGCATGTATGTCAAGCAACAAGGGACATAAATGCAACAACTGCTAACAATCTGTTTAACTGATCATGACCTAGAAGCTACAGAAGTAATCAGTACATAGTTCTAGATAGTTCTTACTACAGCAGGATTAATTGAAGACAAGGAGAGTGTGACAGGAGGGGGTTTGTCAGTTTAAATGCATGACACTCTTTGGTCACAGATAGTCGATATAGTTCTACTGCTGTAACATTTTGAATACTGTGCCATAGAATTAAAACTGGAAACTCACTGTTTCATAATTATAACAGTTTCCAAGTTACCTACATGAAATATTCGAGAGTACTTTCCTCAGCAAGAAACCATTATTGTAAAACTATAGAAATGACAGTAAGATTACAATATGTGGAGAATGAACATTGATTTTCTTTCAAATAACAACAATTATAAACAACTGGACTAATTACTGGCCACTTGCAATTTACTCTCTCTGATAACACTCACTACAATAGCATGTGGCTCAAGTAAGATCACTATTGATAATCTGTTTCTGAACATAACATGTTATAGTAAAGTAAAAACACAGATAATAATAAATGATCTGTCTGATCAAGTTGGTGACAACATTAAAACTTGTCATCAGAACAGCAGTAAATGATCATACCGAAGTTAAACAAATTAGAACAATAAATGGTAGATCTACTAGTCTGCTTGGGAATAGCTTACATCAGAAGCAATGGAAAGAAATTTGCCAGGCTGACACAGTTGCCATGAAGTGATTGGCTCAGGCAGGTGAGTGAGTGCTGCAGAGTGCTCCGAGTCTCTGCTGCAAGCCACAATAAGAGGTGGGGGTCGTTATCCAGTGGACCAGTGAGCAGATGCAACCTGGAATTCCCATGATAGGTAAGCTGTACTGCCACATGCCTGTGAATGCCAAGGCAATATGACCAACTTCTGACTGTGCAAAAACTAACGCCTTTGAATTTTCACTGAAACCACAAAAATCACTTCCAGACATTCTACATATAATATCTGACAAAAGTGTTGAAATCATAACAAGATAAATGCAATAAAACTATTACTACATCTATAAAATAAATCTCAATGAAATCATTAACATTTATGTGTAAAATTTTTTGTAACAAAATCCTGCCTTTTGTGTCTCTTCTCTGAAGAGTATTCTCTTATGGTATCTATGATGTCCATTCTAATTCTGATATTTTCCACGTCTTTGTCAATGTCAGTGAACCATGTAGGTTTGGATTTGTAGCTGTTTAGTAAGTTGAAGATTTGCTTGGTTAGTCTGTTACTATCCATTCAGTATATGTGTCTACAAAACTTCTTTTCCCTGCTACATCAATGAGCTTTTCCAGTTTCAAATAGAGCTCTCTTGTTTGATCTTTATTTGTATTCCATATTACTATTACTTCTAGGTCACAGTATTTTCCTTTGAATTCTTCTTTCAACTTATTCCAGTTTCTCAAGATCCCAAATTTCATTAGTTTAAGAATTTCTGCTGCATAGGTTACCACTATTTGATGGTGTCTTAGTTTTGTGTACTAGGACAATTTTTTTGTTACCTAAGATTTTTTGTTATTTGGAATGCCCTTTCCATTTTCTATGGCTATCTTTTCTTTTGTATTGCATGTCATCCACTCTTCTAGGTATTTAAAACAGTTTGTTTTTTATGATTTGGAGGAGCATCACAGATATTTACGCTTTTTTTAATTCTCTCACTACCTTCCCTAATGCACAGCTGGATAGTAGGGGTGATAAACCATCTTCCTATTTTACTACTGATTTTATTTCAAAAGTTTTTGACAGTTCCCCCATAAGTTTTACCTTCAATACTGTGTTTGTTAAAGTTCCTTTAATTATTACTGCTGCTTTATTGTCAAGTCAGAATTCTTCTATAATGGTGACTAGTGCATTTCAATCAGTTGACTCATACACCTTTCAAAACTCTACAGAAGTTATCACGTACTTCAAGTATCCGATTTTTCTCGTTTCTATTATGTTTTTTGGATTTAATCTATTAATCCTAACATTCATCCTGATGGTAAATTGTTTATTTTTCCAAATTTCATTAATGATTTCTGTTAGAAAATTTTGTCACTAGAATGTTTCCGCAATACAGCAACTATATTGTCTTTTCCTTATGATTTGTTATTTTTAAGCTGTTTTGTGATTTTTTTTATTTCCTCTACTGTTGGTGGCTTAAAGAGTCTGGCTGTATTTGGATTACGTCAGTATTTTGGTGGATTGTAGTTGTGTAGTTCTTTGAAGTAGTCCGCAAGTAATCGTACAGTTCTCGGTGTTATTACATGCAGCCTTCTGTCTTTTTGGACCTTTTAACTGTAAACAAGGTGCTTGGAACCAGCAGAGTGGAGTTATTTATCTTATTATCAAACAGATATGTAAATCATTATAAATAATTTATTTAATATAGTATTTATGAAGATAGTGCCAATGTCCTTTTATTACAATTTGTTTACATTTGTTCAGAAGAATTTTAATAAGATAATGTTTGTAAGATGGCTGAATATTATAGTATGGCAGCAGCAAGCTGAATAATAATGGTAGTTTGTCTAACTCTTCTCTTCCATTTTAATATGTGTAAAATATAAATCAAAGTTGATTGTTATGCAGTGTTTAGCATGTAATAAAGTAATGTCTGTCTGCAAATTACCTAAGTGTGTTTGAAATATCTAAAGATTATAAAGTGTGTGCTTCGAATTGTGGCCTGATTCCAAATGTTCACTTGACTACAGTATTTGGTCAAATGGCAGAAGTTTTAATAAGACAGTAAAGCATGATTAATGGTCTTTTGATATTTGTATCTAACTAGATAAGGTCACAGATAATGTTTGCCTGGCTAGTGAGCCACATGTCTATAAGCAGTAAACAGAATTATTTCAACATGCTTCTATTCAAGACTTAGAGAATAATTGGGATTACAGCTTGAAAACAAATTCAACTGGGAGGAGCACACCACAGAACTACTTAAGTGTCTTAATAAATCTCTATTTGCAAAGCGAATTGTGTCAGACATAGGGGATATAAAAATGAAAAAGCTGGCATACTATGCTTACTTTCATTCCATAATGTCATATGGGATTATTTTTTGTGATAATTCATCAAGCCAAGCTAAAGTTTTCCGGGCACAAAAACATGCAGTAAGAGTTATATGTGGTGTGACCTCAAGAACAACCTGCCAGGAGCCTGTTTAGGGAACTAGGGATACTAACTACTGCTTCCCAATATATTTATTCCTTAATGAGATTTGTCATTAAAAATATATCACTTTTTCAAACCAACAGCTCAATTCATGGAATCAATACTAGAAATAAGAATAATCTTCACAAAGATTTAAAGTCACTTAGTCTTGTCCAAAAAAGTGTGCACTATTCAGGAACACGTATTTCAATAACTTGCCAGCAGCCATAAAAAGCTTAACAACCAATGAAATTCAGTTTAAGAGAAGCCTAAAGGATTTAATGGTGGCCAACTCCTTCTACTCCATTGATGAATTTCTCAGTAAAACCAACTGATTTGTGTGTGTCTGTGTGTGTATGTGTGTAAGTACAATCTAACGTCTACACCATTTCAGTGCAGTAATGTGTTCATTGTAAATAAGTATTATAGTAATTGTATTACACATTTATTACCTTATAAATAAATAAATATACTTTTATTTTAAATTCAGCGCATTAGTATTTGTAAAATGATTCTTTCATAAAGTGTTCATTAAAAAATGACGGGCATTCCACTTAGGACCTGTGGAATGGTACATTAGTTTATTTGTTTTAGTTGTAAATATTTGTCATGTATTGTAGTTTTTCTGACATGTTCTACATCCTGGAGGACCTCCTCACCACCGATCAAATGGAATGAAAGTTAATCTAATCTAATCTAATCTAACCAGAACAGAGAGGGATAGCACAGCTATCAATGACTGAGTTCTGTAATAGAAAAAATGGTTATTGTATAGTCTTCAAAGAACTTATTGACCTTTAAAAATTTTATTCAGTTTGAGGAATGTAGGTGCACTACTCGATACCTTTGGCTTACATTTGTCATTGCCTACCAATGCTGTGCTGGATCACTTAATTGATCCAAACTGCTTATTGTGTTCAAATACCAGCCTACATAAGGCCATAATTTGAAGTAATTTGAGTTTTATTTGAATAAACTTCATTTACTCGTGTATTTTATACAATGTTCACTGACTGTCAGCTAAGTGTGCCTTATGAATAATCTGTGCTTCTATAAGGATTTAAAGCAAGAGTGCACTGCAACACCCCTAATTTCAGATGAGTCACATGCAAGTTTAAGTCGTGTATTTGCCCTCTGGCCGCTAGGTACCAACAAATCAATCTTGACTGGTGACTAATTTCACAATATTTATCAGTTACCTAACACCCTTAGTGAAGTTGCAATTCATTCCTAGATTTATTTCAGGGTCAGAAGTCAAAAGTGCAGAAGCAGCAGCAGTAGTAGTAGTAGCAGATAGCTGTCTGTGGGTGCATATTCACTGTGGGAGTAGGCAGCCGTATACATGATATGCCATGGGTTTACACCAATTTGTTCCACCACATTTCCATGCCACAGTCTCTGCGTAACAAATTTTATATTACCACACTTTCGTGTCACAGTTTCACAGGACAACTGCAACCATCCTATTGCCTCTCAACGCTGCAGTTGTTACAGGGCTGCTGCATCTGTGCCTTTCTCAGTTCCTGCCTCAGTTTTGTTGAGTCACTGCATCCCTGCCACCACTTGCCCACATTGCAGTTGGTGTGCAGGGCTGCCATGATCATTCTGTCACATGAAACTTCCTGGCAGATTAAAACTGTGTGCCTGACTGAGACTCGAACTCGGGACCTTTGCCTTTCACGGGCAAGTGCTCTACCATCTGAGCTACCGAAGCACGACTCACGCCCGGCACTCACAGCTTTACTTCTGCCAGTACCTCGTCTCCTACCTTCCAAACTTTACAGAAGCTCTCCTGCAAACCCTGTAGAACTAGCACTCCTGAAAGAAAGGATATTGCGGAGACATGGCTTAGCCACAGCCTGGGGGATGTTTCCAGAATGAGATTTTCACTCTGCAGTGGAGTGTGCGCTGATATGAAACTTCCTGGCAGATTAAAACTGTGTGCCCGACCGAGACTCGAACTCGGGACCTCGCAGGAGAGCTTGAGGTACTGGCAGAAGTAAAGCTGTGAGTGCCGGGTGTGAGTCGTGCTTCGGTAGCTCAGATGGTAGAGCACTTGCCCGCGAAAGGCAAAGGTCCCGAGTTCGAGTCTCGGTCAGGCACACAGTTTTAATCTGCCAGGAAGTTTCATATCAGCGCACACTCCGCTGCAGAGTGAAAATCTCATTCTGGATTCTGTCACATGTTCACGTTACAATTGTCGCAGGGCCATCAAATCACTGCTGCAGCCTGTCCACGCAGCAATTGTTGCAGGACCGCTGTAGTCACATCAACGTCTACCCACGGTAAAGTTTTCACTGGGCCACCAGATCTGTGCTGCTGCCTGTCCACATTGCTTTTGTAAGACTTCTGCATCTGTGCTGATGTCTGTCTTGGCCTCAGTTCTGTCACACTTATCCACACCACTAACTGACCAGATGGCAGCAGTCACAGGACCACCTTGTCCATGCCAACATCTGTCTGAGCCACAGCGACTCAGCACTGTCGTGCCTATCAGTGTCACAACTTAACCATACTGCAGCCATCGCAGGACTGCCCTACTGCACTGACATCTGAGTAGCAGTGACTCTCTACTGCTACATCCATGCAGCACTGCTTCCATGCTGCTGACTCCTTGTTGCATCGCCTCTGTGCCACAGCATCTCAAGGCTACCACCTACATGCTGCGTCACCTCTGTGCTGCCACCTTCATTTTGCAACATTTTCGTGTCCCTATACCTATACTGTCTCGCCTCCACACTGCTGCATCTCTGCACCACATGATCTCTGCTTCTGAGCCGTAAGGTCTCTGGGCTGCCACTTCTAAGCCACGTCATCTCCACACTACTGCTTCCACACGACAGCTTCTCCATGTCATCGCTTCTTTACTACATCGACTCTGCAGCTTTATGGCTCCTCACCCATTCAGCTCCACACACCACATTGTCTCTGTCTCCATGCCACAGCAGTCTCCATTCCGCTGCATTTGTGCCATACCATCATCTGCATGATGCAGCATCTCCGTGCCACTGCCCCCAAGCTGCAGCTTTTCTGTTGTTGCCACCTCCATGGTGCGTTATCTCTGGGCCACAATGCCTCCTCACTACAGGCGGTGACATCAGGCAATTCCAAGGCACATCACACAATAACAATGATTGAGAGAATTTTAAGTGCCGCAGCAATTGTTCTTCTTTTATTGTGTTTGAATTGTCTGCCATGGCTGACGAAAACAAAAGATTGCCAAGTGATCATGGATTGTATATAGTGAAACAGAGAGCCCTAAAAGCCAGAGAGAAGTGAGTTTTGAGAAGCAGTGATAAAGGAAGATCAATCCACAGTACTTTTGAATGCTCTGAGATGTGTATTAATTGGGAAATGCGACCAATTTGGGGAATATGGATTC
Source organism: Schistocerca cancellata (assembly GCF_023864275.1). Classification (NCBI taxonomy): domain Eukaryota; kingdom Metazoa; phylum Arthropoda; class Insecta; order Orthoptera; family Acrididae; genus Schistocerca; species Schistocerca cancellata. The sequence continues at coordinate 289,640,297 of NC_064628.1, read as the reverse complement.
AAAATTAACAGGAGAAATGGAATGTTTGAAGCCAGAGCACAGATTCAGAATAAATTTGAGATTACTGTTATACTCGTTGAGGAAGTTCAGCGAAGGGTTGATGGGTCAGAGAAAGGATTAGTAGCTAAAACAGAAGCTGTGCAAATTTTCTTGTGGGGCAGATTCAGCACAAAAACAAAAGTGTAAAATGTATAAACAACAAACAGATGTAGAATTCAGGTCAGTCAAGATAGAATTTTCTGAATGCCACAAAGGGAAATATAGTAATATAAAACAATCAGAAGGGGAAATAAATATTTTTAATATATTTAATAATTTAGCAGCTGGATATGTAATTTAATGTTATGACATCCTGTGGGGCAAGGGTTCAATACCAAATCCTTTGGTGGAAAAGATAGGTATCATGAAGTAAATTTCTTGGATGTATGTAATGATAATTTGGAGCTGGTATAAGTGAGGTTGCTAAAACTAAATTTATAAAGAGGTTGAAGAAGGGGCTGAAACCTAGTCTAATCAAAGTGTTGAGCACTTATAGATTATAATATACTAAAACAAAGGTATTGAAAAAGTATTGGGGACAGGCGTAGCATATGGGATTGCTGAATAATTTGTTGAATGGCCCCAATTACAGAAGTGGGAAGGAAAACATGAAGGAGTTGTGTGTTAGGGAGCTGTATAAATTAATTCATTTGGACATGTCACTGGATGTGCTAAAAGAAATTCAACTTTGAAAAGCGGGCTGCCAGAAGTCTTGTAATGGGAACTCATCCCGAATCCTGCTGATTGTGTGGAAGAATTTCTCAACTCCCACTGAAAATTTTGGATAGGGTTTTAAGTTATAGATGAAGATATGTTGAACAAAGAGAGAATAGTAGGAATCAGGGTGGGAGAAATTACAATAATAACAATCTGAATAGGCACAGCACTGTCATAAATGGAGAGATACAGAAATGGGCACAACAATAAAGGTAGGAACTGGAGAGAGGCAGCATGAAGAAAATAGAAATTTTGGGGAAGAAGGGGTAATTTTGAGCCAAGAAAAGATAATGACAGGCAAGCAGCAAGGCAAGAGGGACAGTCAGATGCCAATTTTCAAAGCAGACAGTTGGGAAACTAACTGGTGAATCACTTAAGAACCATGAAGGGATTTATAATTAAGAAATTAATAGGGCCTTATATGTCCCGGGATAGTATTCATGGCAGACAATAAAAATTCGTCCCAATTCTACATTGGCAGCTCCCAGAAGCCAAACCACTTACGTCACTGACTAGTAGGCTGCCAGCTAGGAGGAAATGCTGAGCTATCGTAGCATGATGGAACCATCAAGCACCCAAGTCTGCAAGTGAAGCATAAGTACGCCATGGAAGCCGAGAGATACTGTCATACTAGTGACAAAGCAGATTTTCATGAGGAAGGCAAGGTACAACGTAACAGTAAGTATTCATGTGCAAAGCCAGCAAAAAAGAGCCTCTGAAAGGAAGCGAGTGAGAACCAGGACACATGATGTCACAGCCATCCCCACTACCACAGACCACACAGGAAGCGCCAACATTAAATACCCCACACTTCTTAGCAAATGTCCATTGCTGCATGCTGATTGTCAACTGCCCAGTACATAGTCTCCACCCTTGTGTCAGCTGCAGCTGCCCAGTGAGAGTGGAAGCTATGCAGGTCAACCCTTGGCAAGCTTAGCTGTCTTAGTTTATGAAACCAAAGTCCAGCTGGATGGACGCTGTTGCTGCGAGACGACACTGAAGGGGCGCAGAGGCCACCATCACCCTGCAGGTCTGCTGGAGGCTTCCTGCATGATCTGAATGCTGTCTGTCATCCGCCATTGAGATTGGGGCACTGCTGTTGCTCATCCCGTTCCTGAGCAGTCACCGATACTGCTGGGTCCTGTCTCCTCAATGGGGGCTGAGAGCTGACCCCTGGTTGCAAATCTGTAACATCAAGTCCTACAAGACAAGCGCATGCTCAGCTTCTGCTACTGACAAAGTGCTGCTCCGTTGGCCCGGCTGTGGCCCGGTGCTTTTGAAGACAATGCTGTACTACTGCCTAATAAATGTGTTATTAACAATGATGTTTTCTTGGCTTTCTCAAGCATAACTAGATCCTCAACACTGTATCCTAGGTCCTCAACATCACATCCTAGGCCCTCAACACCACATCCTATCCAACAACTGTAAGAGTCTGGGACCAGTCTCCTATATCTGGTGTCAGCAAGCAGTTGCCAGTGGTAGAGATGCCTTCACCTGGTATGACACCCATACATGTAGGACAGCAGCAGCCAAACATCTATGAAGCTCTGATGTGAGGTCGTCAGCTACGAACTGAAGTTCATAACAGTGGTGCAGTGAGTGACCAATATTTGTTTGCTTTCTCGCTCTCATTTTCATATGGCCATGTTGAGCCTTAAAGACCTTCACAGAACATTAAAAGTGTCATTTGTAATACCACAGGAACCTACAGACTTGTCTCAGTTCAGTGGGAACTCTAGAGGAGTTTACTTGCAGCCAGTGTGGTGTCTGTACTGTAATTTATCTAGGAAGAGCTTGCCATGTATTTTAGCTGTGTCAGCTGCCTGTGGTACCTGTAGACCAGTTGGTCACAAAGCATACCAGTGCACAGAATATCTTTGGGCTATGATAACAGTGTAAAGATTAAGTATAGTATACACCCCCCCACCCCCCTCTCCCACTGGCATTGTGTGTGCAGTTTCTTTCTTTTCTGGTATAACGTCTAATGGAGTTTACACAAATGCCAGAAACACAAGCAGTGACTCTGAATGAAATAGAAGAAGCTTTAAAGGGGCAGGTAGCAGTGGTGTTACAAACTCCAACACGATAGGGGCAAGACAACAAAGCACTCTGTAGGAATATGGAACAATGGGAAGCTGTTGGGGGCCAAGGACTCTTTGGTTCAGGAGAAAATGAAACCATGGTGAATGTACACATCCATCAATGTATCTCACATTGGCTACTCACAGAGTGCCATTTTCAGGGAAAGCAATCAAGGATGTATCTGTTTTTATTAGTGATTTAAAGGCTGCCACAAAATTGGGAAAATGGTCAGAAGAAACGGCTCTGAATATGGCTAGATTAAGGTTAGTGGGTGACGCAAAAACATACATTGTATACCATGAGACCTTCAGTAACGCTCAAACGTCGGCTAATGGTGTAACATAGTGCTATCGGAAGCACGACAATGTTAGGTTCTTTAGGGAAAAACTCAATGGACTATTGCAGAAGCAAGACAATCAGTGGAGTCCTTCTATAACTGAACTCGCAAGTGTATGAACTAATGCAGAATGCAGAGGCTGATAGGGTGATTCTGCATGAGGCAGAAAATAGGCCTCTGGACGTATTTCTAAGAGATATCTGCTGATCTGTCATGGAGGGTCAGAATGGAGAACTCAAGTGACTTATCTGCTGCCATCAGGATTGCTACGCAATTGGGGGTAAGTGACACTACTAAGTGAAGACAGAGTGATTGCGATGTTTTTTCTTCTTAAGTGAAGTGTTGTAGATGTGGGCACATGGGTCACATCACGGAACAATGTCGTCAGCCTGAATGTTATGAATGAAGGGAGGTGGACCATACAGTGTGTGATTGTCAGAAGAAAACACGTGACAAGCAATAGGAACAGGGGTGTTCATCTGTCGGATAGCATTCCCATTGGAACATGAGACTGCATAAACATGCGCAGAGATGGAGTGTTGTTTGCTAGGCAAAGTAAATGGTACAGAACATAAATTTCTGGTGGACACAGGGACTCATGTGTCAGTAGTCAGTCTGAATCTCTTTGGCCCAAAGAGACTGCGATCACCACGGTACAGGTATTGCAGAGTAGGTGATAATGATGTGAAGTCATTGGGGACAATGCTGTTCAATTTTAACATGGAAAATAAGTGTTTTCAAGAGCATGTAAAAGTACTGCCACGTGCTGGTGAGGGATAATGTGCAATCCTGAGACTCAACTTTCTTGCTAAACTTCACACAAAAATTAACCTTTTGCAGTGTACAATTGCTTAATGGGCCCTGATCAAAATCCTTCAGTCATGTTGCCTGAGCAGAAAATCAAAGATGACTGTCTATCAAACAGTCATAAGACCAGTGGTAATGTATGGCTCAGAAACATGGACAATGACTGTAGCAGAAGAAGAACTCTTGAGACGATGGGAGGGGAAAATATTAAGAAAGATTTTTGGAGCCATGTATGAGGTGGGGCAATGGAGGATAAGGAGAAACAAGCAATTGGAAGAAATGTATAGAAATCCTGACTTGGTGACTGAAATTAAGTGTTACAGGTTGAGATGGCTGGGTCATGTAGAAGGATCAAGCAGTCAAAAAGGTTTACACAGGAAATCCAGGTGGCAAAAGGAGCAAAGGGAGAACCCGGAAACAATGGATGGAGGATGTGGAAAATGATTTGAGAAAGATTGGAGTCAGGAGATGGAGGAAACGAGCAGAAAATCATAAGGATTAGGCTGTGATTATCAGAGAGGCCAAGGCCCTACGTGGGCTGTAGAGCCAAGGAATAAGTAAGTGTACAATTGAACTTGGGACATTTTTTCTGCTACGGGCAACACACAAAGTTCACTGATCATGAAAGTAGTAACCAATAAACTGTGGACATAGGCACTAAATATCAATTCACAAAGTACACGGAAGCTGAACTGGGTGAGCATAGATATGGACTACCTCATGATTTATTATACACTCCTGGAAATGGAAAAAAGAACACATTGACACCGGTGTGTCAGATCCACCATACTTGCTCCGGACACCGCGAGAGGGCTGTACAAGCAATCATCACACGCACGGCACAGCGGACACACCAGGAACCACGGTGTTGGCCGTCGAATGGCGCTAGCTGCGCAGCATTTGTGCACCGCCGCCGTCAGTGTCAGCCAGTTTGCCGTGGCATACGGAGCTCCATCGCAGTCTTTAACACTGGTAGCATGCCGCGACAGCGTGGACGTGAACCGTATGTGCAGTTGACGGACTTTGAGCGAGGGCGTATAGTGGGCATGCGGGAGGCCGGGTGGACGTACCGCCGAATTGCTCAACACGTGGGGCGTGAGGTCTCCACAGTATATCGATGTTGTCGCCAGTGGTCGGCGGAAGGTGCACGTGCCCGTCGACCTGGGACCGGACCGCAGCGATGCACGGATGCCCGCCAAGACCGTAGGATCCTACGCAGTGCCGTAGGGGAACGCACCGCCACTTCCCAGCAAATTAGGGACACTGTTGCTCCTGGGGTATCGACGAGGACCATTTGCAACCGTCTCCATGAAGCTGGGCTACGGTCCCGCACACCGTTAGGCCGTCTTCCGCTCACGCCCCAACATCGTGCAGCCCGCCTCCAGTGGTGTCGCGACAGGCGTGAATGGAGGGACGAATGGAGACGTGTCGTCTTCAGCGATGAGAGTCGCTTCTGCCTTGGTGCCAATGATGGTCGTATGCGTGTTTGGCGCCGTGCAGGTGAGCGCCACAATCAGGACTGCATACGACCGAGGCACACAGGGCCAACACCCGGCATCATGGTGTGGGGAGCGATCTCCTACACTGGCCGTACACCACTGGTGATCGTCGAGGGGACACTGAATAGTGCACGGTACATCCAAACCGTCATCGAACCCATCGTTCTACCATTCCTAGACTGGCAAGGGAACTTGCTGTTCCAACAGGACAATGCATGTCCGCATGTATCCCGTGCCACCCAACGTGCTCTAGAAGGTGTAAGTCAACTACCCTGGCCAGCAAGATCTCCGGATCTGTCCCCCATTGAGCATGTTTGGGACTGGATGAAGCGTCGTCTCACGCGGTCTGCACGAACGCTGGTCCAACTGAGGCGCCAGGTGGAAATGGCATGGCAAGCCGTTCCACAGGACTACATCCAGCATCTCTACGATCGTCTCCATGGGAGAATAGCAGCCTGCATTGCTGCGAAAGGTGGATATACACTGTACTAGTGCCGACATTGTGCATGCTCTGTTGCCTGTGTCTATGTGCCTGTGGTTCTGTCAGTGTGATCATGTGATGTATCTGACCCCAGGAATGTGTCAATGAAGTTTCCCCTTCCTGGGACAATGAATTCACGGTGTTCTTATTTCAATTTCCAGGAGTGTATGTTGCAGAGCCTTTGAAAACTAACGAAGAATGGAATATATCACACTGTTGTGTACAGAGATGTATAGTACACGTCAGTGATGTGGATGGAGATTTTATGATTCCGGTCAGTCTTTGATAATTTTGGCAGGGATGAAGTGAGTCTGCCATAGGGTTTACTAATTGCCAATTTGGATGTTTTGGAGAAAGAGGACATGGATAGGTCACATGGGGACCTCCGCTGCAAGCAAACTGTCAAGACATCTGCATTGTGCGACAAAGTGAAACATTTACAGGGAAATGATAGACAAGCAATGGAAGCTTTGTTACTGCAGTTCATGGATTTGTTTAATCCGAGTGGTCCGCTACCAACAACTCCACTCACACGACACAGAATACCTACAGGAAACAATGCTCCAGAGTACAAGAACCCATATCCAGTCCCGAAATGTATACAACAAATAATGAAAGAATTTATCAACCAGCAGCTGGCTGACAGTTTTATTGAGTATCATGATACTCCCTGAGGGGCACGGGGGCACTCATGATTTTGGTTCCAAAAGAGTCACCAGCTGGTACAAAAAAGAACAGATTTTGTTTTGGACATAACAGACTCTCGACAACTTGAGTTAGTATAACCATTTCTCCACCATAGATTTAAAGACTGGACATCACCATAAGGTCAACCAAAGACAGCTTTTTCTGTCCCGAGGGGTCATTTCCAATATCATTGAATGCCATTTGGACTCAAGAATGCACCCACCACCTTTCAGAGATTACTGGATTGTGAACTTAGAGGACTGAAACCAAAACAATGTTTGATCTATCTGGATGACATCATAATGTTTTCAATGGACGTGGAAAGGCATGTACAGTGGTTGGAGGAGGTATTAAAAAGGCTGGGAACAGCACAACTACCGATAATACTATGCATCAATAAATGTCATTATGCAGCAATGGAAGTAGCTTATCTTGGGCTTGTAATTAGCAGGGAAGGTGTGAGAACAGATCCACATTTGGTCTCAGCAGTTCAGAATTTTTCATCACCGAAGAAAGTTAAAACAGTTGTAGAGTTTCATTGGTCTCTGTAATTATTATTGTCAATTCCTAAAGGACTTTGCCAGAGCTTTGAACAATTTGTTAAAGAAAGGAGCAAGATTTGAATGGTCTGGTAAATTTCAGATGACGTTCAGTACTTTAAAGTGAGCACTGACATTGGACCCATTTTCAATATTTCCCAATTTTGGAAAAGAATTAATTCGGCTTTGTGATACAAGTAATACGGATCTTGGGATTGCCCTAGAACAGAATATAGGTGATAAAGAGTGTACTGTAATGTACGCATCCTGACAGTTGAACAACACAGAGCAAAATTATTCCAAGACTGAGAGCAGGTTTCCAGCAGTAATCTATGGTATTACATATTTCCACTGTTGTTCATATGAGCAAAAGTTAAAGGTAGTGACAGATTACACTGCTCTCAAATGGTTATTACAACTGAAGGATCCTTGCAGCAGCTTCACACGGTGGGCACTCCATCTGAATGAATCTGATTATGACATAAAACACAATACAGAGAAAAGACACGCTTACGTCAACAGTTTCAGTAGAAAAATTGAAGTTCTACAAACACTGGGCAGGAGCGTTGCTAAAGGCAAAAGATGCAAACTGCTGATGACAGTTAACAATTCAAGTCACAATTTCAGTTTGTGACGCATGATGGCTTGCTGTGTAGAACAACAAAGTGCAGAATTACAAGTGGTAGTACCTGTAGCTTTCCGGAACAAAGTCTGCACAAGCACAGGGCCATATGCCATCAGGCCACAGTGGGTGAAGAGCAACAGATGGATGAATTACTGAAAAATTTTGGTGGAGGACTAGAAGACGATGTTGAGCAATAGTCAGGAACTGCGTACCTTGTGCACAATGAGCTAATCTTAGCCACTGAATAATTCCTTTACAATGTTTACTGGAAGCATCTAAACCCTTTGAGATGCTTGGGATGGGCATTTCAGGCCCATTTAATAAAACACTAACCAGGAAATAAATACATATAGACTATAAATCACCTTTTCTTGCATTATATAGTAATGGTTATAATTCCTGACCAAAGAATGAGTACAGTTGCTCCAGTATTAGTAAATAATTGGGTGCTCACATCTGGCATTTTGGATATGCAAATTACTGACCAGGGTACCAATTTCATGTCCAAGCTTATGAAGCAAATGTGTCAACTGCTCCAAATTCACAAGCTTCCAACAAGACCCTTCCACCCCAATTGCATGATTTTGAAGATGTTGAGCAACAATTTTAGCAGTAATCAAACAAAACTGGGATGTATTTTTAAATTTTGTAACTGCCGCATAAATTCTAGTCCGTACAGCAACTGGTCTTTCATCATATATGGTAAAATTTGGGAGAAAAACACTTTCACCTTTCAAAGTGATTACCTTGAAGCTTAGCCTTGTGGAACAAAAAAGAAACAGACGACTGATGACCAGGGTACTCTTAAAATGCCTTACATCCTCAAACACTGTTGACAGATAAGATTTCAGATTGTTGTTTGCCTATTCTGCACTTCAATTTGTTCTTGTGTATATTATTAGGAAGACATTGTGTTTTAATTTGTTCAATTTACAGTATGTTTTAAAGTTTTTTTCCATTATCGAGGGGATGATACAATGTTGTATGTGGGGGCGTAGTTTTGTCGAGGTAATCATGCCATCTGAAGGTAGGGGAGATAGTGGTAAAATTTCCTTCCTCTCAGGTTACATAGCAAAATGGGTATACGTACTGACCAAAGATGTATTAATACTTTCAGAGCAAAGAGATGGCTACATTCTAATGTCATTGGAAGACTAATAGAGATGCCAGAGGGCAAGTGTTATGATCTGCCCAAGTAGGAGGAAAGAGACTGGTGTACAGGCATGCAATGTCAAGCTATACCAAAGAAAAACAGAAGCAAATGATGTCAAAGGGAAGTGTTAATGCTATATCCACATTTCCAGAATATAAGTACCCACTAGTCTACTCAGTTTTTTCACCAGAAGTAGTCATAGTAAACTGTTTTGAACATGGAAGACCAAGAAGTATTTATAGAGTGGAATTATGAGATACTGGAATAATAATAACTTACGTTGTACCAGCTCAAGCAGCTCTTACAGGTTCTGTCTATCCGAAACTTAACTTTCCTAAATAACATCCTGAATCCAGACATTCTATGCTGACTACACAAACAAGTAGCAAAGCAAAAAGGGAGAATTACAGCCGAACAAATGTTCCAGCCCATACAAGAACACCACTATAGACAACACCATAGTATCACGACTACAAAGGTGACATCTACCAGTGCTGTATGGTTCTTGTTGCCATTTGTGTAATCTACTTCTGCTTTAAACGAAAGTCAGTGCGCTGTTCAGATTTACCTCTGCATGAGATATCCTTTGATTGGTTTGTAAATGAAGCTCAGACATAGAACGGGAATTACTTGTAAACAAATAGATGAACTTACACGTATGTGAAACATTGTTAGATGAAATTGCGTTAGTGAATAAGAAATTACTTCTGCAAAGACCTCCATTATCATTTTGATATATCAACCACTGAAAATCATGTAAATTACCTGTATGGTAATGGAATAGTAACTAAAGTTGTATAATGTGTAACTACTGGTGCTAAACATGTACAATGAGGTTATTATGGGTACTTCAAACTGAATAATTCGAAACAAATTTTTTGAAGCAATAGGGAAATGTTACACCCCAGGATAACATTCCCGGCGGCCACTAAAAATTAGTCACAGTTCTACCTTGGCAGCTCCTAGAAGCCAAACTGCCTGCCTCAATGATTAGTAGACTACTAGGTAGGAGGAAATGTTAAGCAAGTTGCGGCAAATACAACAGCTATCACAGCATGACAGTTTCGTAAGGAAGGCTAGGTACAACACAGCAATAAGTACTCAGGTATTGAGCCAGCAGAAAAGAGCCTCTGAAAGGTGAATGCGAAAGTCTGAAGTCACTTGGAGAGCTGACACAGCAAAAATCAGGACACATGATGTCATAGCCATCCCTACTGCTGCAGAGTGCACAGGAAGTGGCAACGTAAAATACCTCACACTTCTTAACAAACGTCTCATTGATGAGTGCTGGCTGCCAACTGCCCATAGCATAGTCTCAGTCCTTGCAATCAGTTGCAGCTATCCAGTGAGAGGAGAGGCTACCGGGTTGACCCCTGGCATACCTAGCTATCTTCGATCATCCCTGGAATCACGAGTCCGGCTGGAAGGACACTCTATCAGCTGCACTGCCAATCTCCAAGGCAACACTGATGGGGCGTGGAGGCCGCCATCACCCTGCAGGTCTGCTGGAGGCTTTACATGCATGACCTGGACATTGTCTGTCATCTGCCTTCAAGAGTTGTACACTGCTGGTGCTCATCCCATTCCTGTGGCAGACACCGGTGCTGCTGGACGAGTGTATGCTGGCCTTTCACTGCTGATGAGGCACTGCTCTGCCGCCATGGAGTTCTGAAAGACAACCCTGTATTATTGCCTAATAAATGTGTTCTTGTCAATGATTGTTTCTTGGCACTCTCAAGCATAACTAGGTACTTACAATCGCATCCTGCCCAGCTCTCTTCTGACGACTGTAGGAGTCTGGAATCAGACTCCTATAGGCCACAAGAGGATGCAACAGGATAAGTAGCAAGTATAACAGGGAGAGGAAAGATAGGAGTGTATGCCACATGGATACTATTACAGTTAGTGAAAAACTTGGGGGGGGGGGGGGCACAATAAATACTAAAAATGGAATAGGAGAAATCATATTAACAAATTTATTATGACTAAGTTTAATATGATCAAAGTAATTTTCATGTTGGGGAAATGTTTGACAGAATGGAGGTATCTGAAGCAGAAGATGAAAACAGTGCAGGTTTTGCTTCAGTTAAAATTACTGAAATATCAGGAACAGATACATTAGTTTCTTTATTTATAGGGGAAAGCAGAGGTAGATATGGACCCAAGGGGCAAAAGAACTAATAACAATGAAAATAACTGTAAGGAAGGTGTAGGCATAAGTATATCCCTATTCCTAACGAAAAAGGTACTATTATTAATTATGCTTGCAGCAATGATGTTCTAGACAGTGGAATAATGGCCTGCATTTGGTAACGAATGTACCGTTACATGAATAATTTAGTTGTGATGGTGGTGAATTGATTAATAAAGTAAGGATGAGTGTCAGTAATGATACTGCTATTCATATTCAGGGTTTCACTGACAAAGAAATTGAAACTTATGATTCCAGTTGAGAATATTAATTGTAATTGTATAGACAGTGAGGAAGCTGCATATACTGTTTACAATTGGGTATCCTATGCTAAAATTCATAAAATTTTACTATAAAAGGTATGTGGTTAACTGGAATTCAAAGTTGCCAGGAAGTTGGAAGGGTTATGTGGGGAGCAGGATACTGACACTGTATGTGATAAATTATTTGAAGGGGATTCAGAAATTTAATATGAGGAAGGGTGTAATATATAATGGAGGAAGAGAGTAGAAAGGAAACAAAAACTGATTTATTGGGGAACAGAATTAAATAGGATAATGATTGAAAAGATTCATGCATGGATGGGTCAAATTAATAGTGGGAATGGCATGTATATTAAGGAATGGGCTGGAATTAATTCATGAGTATGGTTAAACAGTGGATTTGAATATTTTTGTTAAAACTTAAAAATACTTTGTAGTGTGTGAAAAGATTCAGGCAACCATTGAAGTTACGATGGGAAAAGTGGATAATGTGCCATTATTATATGCATGTTCAAGTGTGTGTTTTGTATCTGAATCATACTGGCAACAGATTAGGTGTGAGGAACTGGTGGAACTACCAGTAACTGGTGTGAAAATTAAAACAACAACTGGGGTATGTAGTAAGAAGTTTTATTGCATTTTAAAACCAATGACCATTATTTTAGTATCACAGGCAGACATAGAGTGAGGTTTAAAAGAGAACTAAGAGACTGATATTGGAGTACTTACATTTAGAATAAGGACATGAAAATGTAATTGTGCTCAAGTGTATGAAATATATGTTTATGTGATATGTCCTACATAGCTGAAATTATTTTTGGGTGTTTTCATGAAGTGTAATTAAGTTTGCTTGTACATTGTGTGAAACATTATACTCTGCTAGTATGTGAATGGCAAAAATTTTAACTTGTGTAAGGATGGAAAGTTGAAAGTGAATTATATGATCCAGTCTGCGTCAGGTTACATCTACATAGTTTAATTGCAAATGAAGAATTCTGGGTGTTTACCCGTGTATGTGGGCATATCTATGACCTGTATAGGCGTATAGGTCAAAATCAAAATGTGGCACTTAAGAGTGTTACGCCTGGTGCATGGATAGGTCAAATTAATAGTGGGAATGTCATGTTTATTACGGAATGGGGTGAAATTAATTCATGAGTATGGGTAAACTGTGGATTTGAATATTTTTGTTAAAACTTAAAACATACTTTGTAGTGTGTAAAAGACTACAGAAGTATGCAGATGTTTGAATTTTCAGGGTTGCCACAAGTTTCCCCAAGTAAATTCCTTGATATTTCCCTGATTTCCAGACAAGTGTGACATTTTTCCCTGACAAAATTTGAGATCTCAAGGGTAAGTAAAGATGAAAGTTGACAAAAAAGGTAAGGACTTCCGTATTTCTAAAAGTATTATTAACAATCTGGTTTTGAATGGACGGCAAGTTGTCTCCTTTACAGGATTTACGGTCTGAATGGCAAATAAAAAAGTAAGCTGTGTAAATGAAAGCCATTTTTAGATGAAGAAATTATTTTTTTATTGACAAGTTAACTCCAACCCTGAATTAACAACAATCCTATAATTGCTGACACTAAATCAGAAAAAACTGAGACAAAAACATTTTATTCAAGAATTTTCTTGTGTTTCTGATAGTTTACTTTTTATTATTATTTATTTATTCAATTTTCAGATACAGAGATGGTGAACAATACATTGTAAAATACTCAGGTAAAACTGCTACAAAAATATCAGTCCTCCTCAAATGTAGATTGGTTGGTTGGTTTGGGGAAGGAGACCAGACAGCATGGTCATCGGTCTCATCGGATTAGGGAAGGATTGGGAAGGAAGTCGGCCGTGCCCTTTCAGAGGAACCATCCCGGCATTTGCCTGGAGTGATTTAGGGAAATCACGGAAAACCTAAATCAGGATGGCCAGACGCGGGATTGAACCGTCGTCCTCCCGAATGCGAGTCCAGTGTCTAACCACTGCGCCACCCCGCTCGGTCAAATGTAGAACAAATGAAGACACACATCTGTATGTCTATGATGTATCCTTAAGAAAACAAATTTGTCAAAGCAAAGAATTAAAGTGTGTACAGAAAATATACTTGGATAAAATTGTTAGTGATATACTATGAAACAATAATTTAGAAGAAACTTTTATGCCAGAACCCAATAATTAATTACAATTTAGCACTCCAAAACCTCATATATAATGTTGAATACTTTGATTTTTAAGGTGTTTATATTACAACCATGTGATAGCTTCCAGCAATGCTTTTAAAGATAAACATATTTTCCTGAAATCAAACCTTTCAGACATATGTGACAGCATCAAATCATCATACAAATTGTTTGAATCACAATGCAAGAACTTAATACAAACTGTTGATCAGATTAAAATCAATAACAAATTGTAAGTTTATCAAAACTGCTTTTATATCTAAAGCACTAACAATCTTATGATTAAATGAAAACTAAACAGAAGTTTTGCCTTTTCATCAGGTGTTAAAATATGTGAAAATTCAGTAATTTTCAGCAAATTACATAACACTTTCAGTCCTTTCATGTAAAATTCAAATAAAATTTAAGCTGTGAGAAAATGCACTGCTTGTATAAAATGAGCAGCCAGAGAATTTAGGCATTATATTCAGTCTTAAATGACAGAGTGTGTATTTTTACATAGCTGCAGTCTCAATAATTACCACCTGGGACCAAAGGACTAAGCAATGAAACAACCATATACAAGGGCTAAAGTAATGTAACAAGATCTACATATAAAAATAATGACAGTACATTTGTTCATCCTTTGTCTACAAGGGTTATTAGATATTTTATTTGGTGCTGGCACAGGAAACCTAAAATTTGCACTAGAAGTTAACTTTCCGCCAATACTGAGTGTTTACCTGCCCAACATCATACACAATGTATCTGAAAACTTGTTAATGAATAAAATAAGAATTTTTAGCAACAGTTCAAATCACAACAATAGCACACATCTTTGTAAAACATTACTGGACATGGCAATTCACGAGTGCATTAACAATACTGATTTACTACTATCTCGTTCCTTTTTCTTTGTTTCAAACTATGTAAGTCTTTTTTTAAATGATGGGCTGAGGACAAATGATGAGATGGATGGCATCAAAACCTATTCTTCAGAATACATCTATCTTTCCACAGAGGATTATCAGTTGCCATGCAGCCTCCTGACACATTAGAAGTGTCTGTTTGGTTAGGACACAAACGTAAACTCTTGCGTACAGTGCAAGTTGAGATAGGTATTGACACTGTGATGTGGGTAAAGATGCGTGCCTGAATAGGCTGTGAAGTAAGAGGGGGTTATGAGGCTCCTTTAAATTGATGGAAATGGAGTAACAAATGTTTTAAAGATACATGGCTTGAAATACTTTTTGGGATCGGTTTGCATCACACATTTTGTAACTAATTACTTTACGAATGTTGTTTTATTTGTGTGCAGTCTACATCTGGTACGTATGCTGCCTGGCCATTATTTCCATAAATTAGCATGGATTGTTATGAGCTGTGTGCTACACTCACGACTCTGGCACTAAATATTACAAGGGAGATTTAGAAATGGACACAAACTAAAGTGTATAAAACATGTATTTGTGTCTTGACAAGCCTGGCAAACTGAACATCAAAATGTACACAGAGGTCTTTTCAGTCACCTTTTTCATTAAGTTTCATACTTTGGTAACTTCTTCATCCTACCATATAGCATTTATGAACTTTCCAGAAAAGATAGTGCATCAGACCAGACAAATATGAAAGAAATATGTTGTACAAATATGAAAGAAATATGTTGTATAATATAACATTAAAGTTTAAAAAATGAGCACACCACTGGGGTATGTTTAGTGACTATTCTCTGCCAAATAATAATAATAATCATTATTTTGCAAACAAACCACTGAAGTCACTCAATTAAAACCAGTCAAATTGCTTTTCTGACAGAAGCGATCTCTTCATCAATTCCACTCAGTACAGTGGCCCTTTCGGCTAGTATCAATGACTTTTTGGTCTCCACTTCTTTAACTTTCTGGACGCTGGGCCTCTTCCATCTAGCTCTCTTCGCTTCGTCACCTTCTTGACATTGCTTGTGCTTTAAAGCCTCGCCATACCAATCTTGAGCACTGCTATAGTACGGCACCATTCTCTTGTTAACATCGATCTTGAAAACACCGTCAGCTGATTTCAGGCCACCCTATACTTGACAAGTGGCTACCAATGACTCGGTTTCTTTAATCATGGAAAAACTTTTTGTTAAATCTTCAAATTTAACACATATTTCGGACAACACAACAACACATATAAGTCACTGAGTAAGTTGACCTGTGTACAAGTCGGCATTCGATTAAACACTGAGTCTCAGTCTAGCGGCCGCTGCTCGGCTGGCCGCTTAGGTGGCGCAGCTTCTGCTTGGCTGGCAGACAACGCCGCACGTAGAGGACGTGCGTAATTGCGCAGCGGCACTTTGAATAATCGGCGAGTCACAACACTTTTCTCTACAAAGGCTTGAACATGGTTCAGAATGAAAACCTTTCGAAGAAAGCTATACAAATTCTGACAGGTGGTTTATCATCATCCAGTAAGTCCCTCCAAAAGTGATCAATTCTCATCTCAGTCCTCCTATAGTTTGTACAGAGAGCCGAAAATACCTCCTTAGCAAGAAGTTGCACGAATCCTTTCTCAACTTTATCACAGTCCTTAGTTCTTATCTAGTTCTGTGAAGGAAATTCCTGCAAGGCAATCAAGATTCTAGTCTTGCTAGTTCTTGGGCTGCTAATTATCACAACTGGATCAACAAAGGCTTACGTGTCTACAAATGCTGCACTTCAAAGACAACTTTAGAAGGAGGTTTGGGCACATTTCAATCAGAAAGTCACTGCACTCAGTCCTGAAAGTTAAAATATCTTTGGCAGGCACTTTTACTTTTCTGAGCTCAGACCATACAGCATGACCTAAGTTCTTGTCTATTGCAGGAATAAGACTAGCTTTATTATAAAGTTTTACTTCACACACTGATTTTGTGGCAGATAATATTTCAGTCTTAACAACTAAGGACATCACATCAGCAAGTAGAGATGACAAAGCATTGTACAGGAAAGGTGCCATGGGGACCACACATTAGAATTCCCTCAAAAAGTGTGTGACCTGCCCCAAAGCAAAACTAAAAAAGCTATTTTAGCCAGGAGCAGAGGATCTTCAAGATAACTAGCATCATTCACCAGCTGTTAATTTCTGTTTTAATTGTACACTCCTTTACTTTCTTCACCTAAGTCTTTAGAAAGGGGATGATTTTTGTACCTTAGACGGCCTCATCGTTGTTTTCGGGCCAGTGCACGGATCAAAATTTTTTAGGACAGTGCAGATTTGTGGGTTTATTAGATCTCTTATAATCACCTCTTCTTGCAGGTACGTTCTTCAATACATTATAAATCAATCTCAGAAAAGGTTCAATGCCCCATGACTGGGGCATTGAACCTTTTCTGAGATTTAAGACAGCGTTCTTGAAACTCTGATGAATTGATGAAGACCACACAGATCCACACCAATAAAAGTTGATGCGCTGTCCCCATGAATATTCTTCAGATAAAGGTGCAAATCTTTCGTGATTGCCAAACTGACTAATACCATCCATTGATACCTGAAGCATATTGGTTAGAATGAGATCAGAAGTTTCTATCTTAAAACCACCCAACATAACGGCAACAGTGGTATGGTCTAAAAATGAAAATGAAAAATAGTGCATTTCAATTGTTTGTTAACTGTGTGCCAATATCTAAGAGCAATATCCCTTTGCTGCAGTTCCTCCACCTTTTTAAGGCTCTTGTCAAATAAGATTACAAAACGAATGTCCCCTTCGATATCTTCGAGAATATTTTTCCGGAAGTGCGGAGCTAGCCCATAAACAATACTGCATGGTGTCTTGGTCCGCCCAAGCTGCATCTTACTGGCTAGGGAACGTGACCAGAAACAAAGCATTATGCTTTCCTGTAGTAGAAAAGTACACATGATTTTCGACAGCCTACAAAGTCTACAATATTTCCGCCCTTGTAACATCATCCTTAATCAGATACTTTGAAATATGACTGTTAGACAATGCAGTATTAGCAGCAGTGGTGGAGGTGACAATACGATTGTTAATTGACGCAGCATCAGTGGCAGGGATGGAGGTGACGCTGGGCTGCAGTAACTGTGAGGTCAAAAAACCGACCATCAACTGCAAGTTTCCCAATTCACCAGTCACTGTGATCGTATCAAGCATCAAGGGAGTATCTTCACTATGCCCAGTTATCTCACTAGAAAACAGGGAGCATGAGCCAGAAGTACCAGCACCCTGAAAACAATCAAATATCTGTCAGTTTAGTCCTGAGACAACTGATGTTGAGTCTTTTTTTTTTTTTGACATAAAAAAGCTATATAATCACTATAGAAAAATCACGGAACTAACCAATGCATTAACTCCATACCCGTTGTCTGTAGCATAGTTCAACTAAGGTGCTAAGTTGGAATGTTTTTTCAGCATTTCTCCTATGATAGTGACAGTTTTTGTTTTAGCAGAGCTGCAATTTCTTTGCTATATTGTTATTCAGTCAAATTTTTCTGAACAGGTCACTTGCATGGTCAGTGCAATTAACTGGCAAATTGTAGATGATGTAAATAATCGCTTTTTCCATCATGTGGTACACAAATGTCATATCAACAAAGATAGTATATCTTAAGGGTGTGATAAATGGGCAATTGACCATAATTAAAGAAAAGTGTGAGGTCATCCACATGAGTACTAAAAGAAATCTGTCAAATTTCCGTTAGAAGATGAATCGCACGAATCTCAAGGCTGTCAGTTCAACTAAATACCTAGGAATTACAATTTCAAACAACTATAATTGGAAAGACGACATAGATAATGTTTGGGGAAGGGAATCAAGGACAGCACTTTGTTGGCAGAACACTTAGAAGTTGCAGCAAATCCTTTATAGAGACTACCTACACTACACTACTCTGCTCTCTCCTTGAGTACTGCTGCACATTACAGGATCCTGACCAGATTGCATTGACAGAAAACATCAAAAAAGTTCAAAGAAGGGCAGCTCTTTTTGTATTATCATGATATAGGGGAGAGATAGTCACGGAAATGCTGAGTTGGGATGGCAATCATTAAAAGAAAGTTGTTTTTTGTGGCGACGGGAGCTATTTACGATATTTCAATCACCAACTTTCTTCTCTGAATGCTGAAAGATTTTGTTAACCCCCACCTATATAGGAAGAAAGTGGCATCATAATAAAATAAATCAGAGCAAGAACAGAAAGATTCAAAAGTTCGTTTTTTCTACACGCTATTCGAGGTGGAATCGCAAAGAAATAATCTGAAAATGGTACAATGAACCCTGTGCCAGCTACTTAAATGTGAACTGCAGGCTAGTGATGTAGATAAAGATTATAAAATGCAAACAACGAATCTTTCTTTGATGAAATGATGCACAAAAATTGTTGTAATGCTGCTCCAAGAAAATGGAATGAATGTGTTTAAGGTTGCCTGATTTGAAAAATGTTGAAATTACTGCATTAGTTGCAGTATATTGTTGGTATTCCTTAAAATTTGGTTATGCTACTGTCTATTGATTCATCAATTACTATGTTACACACGTTGTCACCAATAACTTGCTGCAAATTTTCGAAAGAAGGGCCTTAGTACATGTTTTGTATCTGCACTACACTTTGTTCTATGTATCTGAAGTTTTCTAGTGACATCATTGTCTAAATTTACTCATGTACAGCTCATGTAAGTGACCACATGATATGATAACACAAAGGCCAAAAATGGAAGGGAACCCTCAGCTTGATTCACTTCTAACAATTCTTTCATGGTTTTGAAAGACATTTCTTTTTAGGGTGTTGCAGCTATCTTGTGATTTTTGTGTCACTGTGGCTAATGTGTCAGCATAACATGCTAACAAAGCACTAAAATAAAATTTGCAAGATGGTTTTCTGCCATCGCCAAAAATTCTTTCTAACCAGTTAGCAAATTTACTATCATGTAGCCATTCAGAACAACATTTCTGGGCACACTGTGCCTTTACTTTACAC
Source organism: Schistocerca cancellata (assembly GCF_023864275.1). Taxonomy (NCBI): domain Eukaryota; kingdom Metazoa; phylum Arthropoda; class Insecta; order Orthoptera; family Acrididae; genus Schistocerca; species Schistocerca cancellata. The sequence continues at coordinate 289,620,763 of NC_064628.1, read as the reverse complement.
ATTTTTTAGTGCTAAAAAAATATCCAGTGATGTAAAAAACACCACATTTGTGCTAGCACTATAGGTATGCGCAATGCTTGCAGCTGTAAACTTACTAGTACTAGAACACATAACAATACAGGAATGAAGACAGAATACCGTGTTTTATAAATGTTTAGGTGATATACATTAAAGAATTAGTAGACATTAATAAATTAAATAGTGCTTTTTTCTGAATGTTGAATGGATCAAAGGATTTTTACAAGTAATATTACCGTAAAAACACCCTAATATGCTAAAAATCCACCATAATTCCCATTAGTCACTAGACAGGTACTCAAAACCACCAGATATAGTGGGAAAACCACTAACTTGGCAGCACTGGCTCAGTGACAACACACAAACTCAGGTCCAAATACAGTACAAAACTGAGCAATATTAATATACATTCTACAAAAGCACGCAGGAAAGAGGAAAAAGTACAAACTGTAACATGTCACGTGCATCTTCCTGATTTCTACAAACTCTGAGAAGTACCTTGATTATAAAGACTAATAAGCAAAAGATTCCACAATTGGCCAAAACCGAAATAGTGGGTTTTCAAAACAACTGTCTTAGGTTTGATGATCATTAGCAAAAAAGTCAGTAGAAATAATGGAATAAGCTGAAAATCCTGAGTCTCCCGCCTAAATCAGGAGAGTTGGAAAGCATGTACTTTAAGGGGAAGGACAGTAGTTGTCAATGGTCGTCAATAAATGGAGATTCCTCGGTTTCAGAATGCGTACACGATTAAGAAGGAATTAACGAAATCAAACCACTAGTCTAAAAAGGAAGCAAGATGAACAGAAACATCGGGAAAGCAGGGCGCCAAGGCATGCCTTGCCGATCCTCCCTCTCCACTGTAAAACCACTGTATCAAGTTTCCATAATAAATGCAAAACTTGACATCAGAAAAGGAGATGTTATATCAAACCACGCAGGGGTATGTCGAAATGGCAAAGTCTGTCAGTCACTTCTGAGCACCACTCTGTTGGTAAGGTTTCCCAGCTTGCCTAACATTTATGTTCTTCTCGCTTACATTTTAAAGCATTATTGGAATACCCTTTTAATGACCTAACACATTGCCAAAACAAAACAGGGTAAAAAAAGAACAATGCAGCCATTGAAAATAAAATCCCAATAAGGTCAGTGAGACATTGTGCAGCCTTTAAGAGTCTATGCACCACTTAAAAAGTTGTAGCACTTCGCTTGCCAAGGACTGATGAAAAAGATGAATGTCCGCTGTCTTCCTGACAGCCGCGACTGCCTTTGAATGCTAAACTTCTTCCACATGGCTTATTTAGGCCATCTTCCCCAAGCTGAGAGCAAAAGACTTGCTGCATACTGTGCAATACACATGGAATTCTGCCGTCTTGTGGGCCTTGATGCCCTCAAACCTCCTGTCATTCAGCCATTCAGCACTGAATTTCACCTCATTTGGTTTCAACATGATATTCTACTGGAACGCTATAAGAGTTGCCACATGACTGAGGATGGTAAGTTGTTTATTGACAACACTCCTGGAACAATCAAAAGCTGGTGCATGTTTGAAAGTGAGAAGCCACACAAAAAAACGATTTTCTCGATGAGCCACGGATATTTCCAGCGGATTCTTTGCTACCTGCAGCCCCTACCTGTGTGTTTGTGTAGGCCCAACCTTGAGACTGTACCGGCAGAATGTGAGAATAAAATATTCACAGCATCCCTCATGCCTCATAAATGGTCCAAGTTATCAAAACAAGATTTCAACAACTAATAACACAGAAATATTTGCATATTTTCTACATGATAATCATATGGAATTTTCTATCTGCTGCATTATATGAGTAACTGTAAACTTATGTAATGGAATCTTGTAATTTTTTATGAGTTTCAGAAAAAAATCCTTCCTTTGTTTGATCATATTTCCAGAGCTGCTTTATAATAACTGAAGGTATTTTAAATCCATCTTTGCACCTACAGCACAAGAAACAATAGTGCCAAATGACGAAATATCTAAAAGACACTTGCAAGCAGATGGCCTTCCCTGATATGAACAAAAATCTTAAGTACTAACATTTACATCTTTTGTAATGAACTGTTTTTAGATGGAAAAAGCAAGCCAAATGGTATATGTATTTCGTTAAAACCACTGATGTTATTTCAATAAAACAAAACACATTGGGTGACAAAAATATGCATTTCCTTGGACTCACAAGACAGATTTAAAATAGCTTCACTGATTTCAGGAATACCTAGGCCCCTTGAAAGAAATGTATAAGGTGGGGAAGAGTTGTGTAAACCAACACTATAGGTGACCACCAATAAAATGTTTGTTCTACTGTGTTTGTTATTGTTGGTTATTACCCACTACATTATGTCTATTATTTTACAGGTATTGCGTGATTTTTCTTTCAAGAAACATATGAGTATGCCCCCCCCATGAGCCATGGGCCTTGCCGTTGGTGGGGAGGCTTGCATGCCTCAGCGATACAGATAGCCGTACCATAGGTGCAACCACAACGGAGGGGTATCTGTTGAGAGGCCAGACAAACGTGTGGTTCCTGAAGAGGGGCAGCAGCCTTTTCAGTAGTTGCAGGGGCAACAGTCTGGATGATTGACTGATCTGGCCTTGTAACACTAACCAAAACGGCCTTGCTCTGCTGGTACTGCGAACGGTTGAAAGCAAGGGGAAACTACAGCCGTAATTTTTCCTGAGGGCATGCAGCTCTACTGTATGGTTAATGATGATGGCGTCCTCTTGAGTAAAATATTCCGGAGGTAAAATAGTCCCCCATTCGGATCTCCAGGCGGGGACTACTCAGGAGGACGTTGTTATCAGGATAAAGAAAACTGGCGTTCTACGGATCGGAGCATGGAATGTCAGATCCCTTAATCGGGCAGGTAGGTTAGAAAATTTAAAAAGGGAAATGGATAGGTTAAAGTTAGATATAGTGGGAATTAGTGAAGTTCGGTGGGAGGAGAACAAGACTTTTGGTCAGGCGAATACAGGGTTATAAATACAAAGTCAAATAGGAGTAATGCAGGAGTAGGTTTAATAATGAATAAAAAAATAGGAATGCGGGTAAGCTACTACAAACAGCATAGTGAACGCATTATTGTGGCCAAGATAGACACGAAGCCCACGCCTACCACAGTAGTACAAGTTTATATGCCAATTAGCTCTGCACATGACAAAGAAATTGAAGAAATGTATGATGAAATAAAAGAAATTATTCAGATAGTGAAGGGAGATGAAAATTTAATAGTCATGGGTGACGAATTCAGTAGCAGGAAAAGGGAGAGAAGGAAACATAGTAGGTGAATATGGATTGGGAGGAAGAAATGAAAGAGGAAGCCACTTGGTAGAATTTTGCACAGAGCACAACTTAATCATAGCTAACACTTGGTTCAAGAATCATAAAAGAAGGTTGTATACATGGAAGAATCCTGGAGATACTGACAGGTTTCAGATAGATTATATTATGGTAAGACAGAGATTTAGGAACCAGGTTTTAAACTGTAAGACATTTCCAGGGGCAGATGTGGACCCTGACCACAATCTATTGGTTATGAACTGTAGATTAAAACTGAAGAAACTGCAAAAAGGTGGGAATTTAAGGAGATGGGACCTGGATAAACTGAAAGAACCAGAGGTTGTAGAGAGTTTCAGGGAGAGCATAAGGGAACAAATGACAGGAGTGGGGGAAAGAAATACACTAGAAGAAGAATGGGTAGCTTTGAGGGATGAAGTAGTGAAGGCAGCACAGGATAAAGTAGGTAAAAAGACGAGGGCTGCTAGAAATCCTTGGGTAACAGAAGAAATACTGAACTTAATTGATGAAAGGAGAAAATATAAAAATGCAGTAAACGAAGCAGGCAAAAAGGAATACAAACGTCTCAAAAATGAGATCGACAGGAAGTGCAAAATGGCTAAGCAGGGATGGCTAGAGGACAAATGTAAGAATGTAGAGGCTTGTCTCACCAGGGGTAAGATAGATACTGCTGACAGGAAAATTAAAGAGACCTTTGAAGAAAAGAGAATCACTTGTATGAATATCAAGAGCTCAGATGGAAACCCAGTTCTAAGCAAAGAACGGAAAGCAGAAAGGTGGAAGGAGAATATAGAGGGTCTATACAAGGGAGATGTACTTGAGGACAATATTATGGAAATGGAAGAGGATGTAGATGAAGATGAAATGGGAGATATGATACTGCGTGAAGAGTTTGACAGAGCACTGAAAGACCTGAGTCGAAACAAGGCCCCGGGTGTAGGTAACATTCCATTAGAACTACTGACAGCCTTGGGAGAGCCAGTCCTGACAAAACTCTACCATCTGGTGAGCAAGATGTATGAGACAGGCGAAATAAGCTCAGACTTCACAAAGAATATAATAATTCCAATCCCAAAGAAAGCAGGTGTTGACAGATGTGAAAATTACCGAACTATCAGTTTAATAAGTCACAGTTGCAAAATACTAACGTGAATTCTTTACAGGCGAATGGAAAAACTAGTAGAAGCCGACCTAAGGGAAGATCAGTTTGGATTCTGTAGAAATATTGGAACACGTGAGGGAATACTGACCCTACGACTTATCTTGGAAGCTAGATTAAGGAAAGGCAAACCTACGTTTCTAGCATTTGTAGACTTAGAGAAAGCTTTTGACAATGTTGACTGGAATACTCTCTTTCAGATTCTGAAGGTGGCATGGGTAAAATACAGGGAACGAAAGGATATTTACAATTTGTACAGAAACCAAATGGCAGTTATAAGAGTTGAGGGCCATGAAAGGGAAGCAGTGGTTGGGAAGGGAGTGAGACAGGGTTGTAGCCTCTCCCTGATGTTATTCGATCTGTATACTGAGCAAGCAGTGAAGGAAACAAAAGAAAAATTCGGAGTAGGTATTAAAATCCATGGAGAAGAAATAAAAACCTTGAAGTTCGCCGATAACATTGTAATTCTGTCAGAGACAGCAAAGGACTTGGAAGAGCAGTTGAAGGGAATGGATAGCGTCTTGAAAGGAGGATATAAGATGAACATCAACAAAAGCAAAACGAGGATACTGGAATGTAGTCGAAATAAGTCGGGAGATGCTGAGGGTATTAGATTAGGAAATGGGACACTCAAAGTAGTAAAGGAGTTTTGCTATTTGGGGAGCAAAATAACTGATGATGGTCGAAGTAGAGACGATATAAAATGTAGACTGGCAATGGCAAGGAAAGCGTTTCTGAAGAAGAGAAATTTGTTAACATCGAGTATAGATTTAAGTGTCAGGAAGTCATTTCTGAAAGTATTTGTGTGGAGTGTAGCCATGTATGGAAGTGAAACATGGACGATAAATAGTTTGGACAAGAAGAGAATAGAAGCTTTCGAAATGTGGTGCTACAGAAGAATGCTGAAGACTAGATGGATAGATCACATAACTAACGAAGAGATAATTGAATAGAATTGGGGAGAAGTTTGTGGCACAACTTGACTAGAAGAAGGGATCGGTTGGTAGGACATGTTCTGAGGCATCAAGGGATCACCAATTTAGCATTGGAGCGCAGCATGGAGGGTAAAAATCGTAGAGGGAGACCAAGAGATGAATACACCAAGCAGATTCAGAAGGATGTAGGTTGCAATAGGTACTGGGAGATGAAGAAGCTTGCACAGGATAGAGCAGCATGGAGAGCTGCATCAAACCAGTCTCAGGACTGAAGACCACAACAACAAATGAGTATACATGAGTACATAACGTACAAACTGCCCGTGACTGCCACAATTTCTTCTTCTTATCGTTCACACTTTCTACAATATAAGCTACTTTTAAAGTATCAAAATGTACTAGAATAAATAAAACGCCTATAAAATGCTGCACTGTACAACGTACTTGTAGTGAGACAGTCTCAATTCCTGAAAACCATCACCCATGGCCTCTGGCCTTCTGAAGAGCACTGCAGTCATGGGCCCATGGATAAACCATGAAAATCCACTGCATTATGCCACTCACAAACAGACCTATCCTGTGAGCAGATCGGTGAGACTAGATCTGATGGGCAGGTCCTGCACATCTGTGGGAAATGATGGGCTTCAGATCGGCAGGCCCGATTCATTAGGGATACCTGCAGAAATGGCCTGAGCTTTGGCCCATCTCAGAAATCCACTCATGTGGCCAGCTATTCATGAGTCACAGACAGTATGAAATGAGACTGTGGCAATCAATCCATACAACAGATATTTTGTGCAAATACTCTGAGAATCAATAACAATGAGGGTAGGTTTGCAAGGCACCGTAAAGATGATTACTGAGCGACAGACAGGCATGTAGAATAGACAATCACACTCTCACAACTAAATTTTTAGCCACAGCCTTTGTCAGAAAATGAGAGCACACAGACATTCACCCAATCGCTCAGACACAACTCATGTACACACGATCGCCACCTCTGACCACTCGTCTGCAGTCTCTGAGAATCAGATCCAAACAAAGCACTCCTCACACTTCCCTGCCTCTCATCGGCATATCCTAGGCTAGTGTCAAGAAGTGGTGGCAGCACTGAATGCAAGCTAAAGGGAGTGGTAGTTAGGGGAGAATCAGTAGGGATGAGGGAGTAGGGAACCTGCACCCAGCCAGCGCAGATGCATGACGTCTCAACTAAACAAACTATTTCATCTACTGAGACAAAAATGAGATTTTTACAGTGTTTTTTCAAATGTCCCTGATATCCTGACATATTTGAAATTCCATGATTTTCCCTGATTTCCAGAACTTGTGGCAATCCTGATTTTATGTGAACATATTATATCTGTTGCCAGAATAAGCCTAAGTTGAGAGTGAAGCACAGTGGACAAGACACAATTCGGGGAAGGTTTCACATAGCCCGATCACTGGGGAGCCATGGGTCCGCTTACTGATCAATCACATATTTGGGATTTATTGTGTATTTGGTAGATGGTACTGCTGGCTGTTTCTGTGTGGGTGGAAAAAGAACTAGCCCGCACTGCTGCAAGAAACTGACCATCTCCTTTGAAGGAACCAACAGACAATACTCAGCATCCTAGTTGACATAGTGCTTAGGGTAATGAGATTATAGTGCACAGAAAGGAAGACATGTGGGCTAAATTGAATTTCATGTTTGCGGACCAACAAACAAATCAGCACATTTTTTTAGATATACAATTAAATAGTCTGCTACGTATATGTACTTATTTTCTATGGCTGTATGTGTATGTGTATGCTCAAGAAAACTGTGTAGTTTTTTATGTGTTTTAGTTTTTATATATGTATATACTGTCCTGGGTATTAATCATGTTGACCAATCCACCGTCACAGAATTACTACAGGTTTTGGCGTGATAAGTAGAGTAAATAAACTGAGAGGCTTGTAAAGAAATTGGTGCAACTTCGTGTCACAATTAGCAAGCTAATACGACACATGCAGAATGTGTGCTGTACAAGGTAATTAAAAAATGGCAGGTTTGAATGAGCACCATGCAGCTGCCAAGGTGCCATGATGTGGCTGGATGGTAGGTGAGCATGTGCTGGGGAGTGTTCTGAGTTACTGCTGAGGGCTGTGAGAGGAGATGTAGGTTATTGTCCAGTGGGTTGCTGAGCAAATGCAACTTGGAATTCCTATGACAGGTAAACTGTACTGCTGCATGCTTGTAGATACTGAGCAATATGACCAAGCTCTGACTGTGCTAAAACTAAAAGCTTCAACTTATCATTAAAGACATGAAAATCACTTCCAGACATGCTACAGAAAACCATATGATAGTCTTGAAATCCTAATAAAGGGGCAAATTCAATAAAATCATTAACATATTTATACTACAAATATTAACATTTATGTGTGAAATTGTTTAGAAACAAAAGCTACAGACACACCGTTTGATAGGTCTTGAAGTCAGCTATAAAATGATACTTATTTTATTATTGAACAAATACATAAATTGTTATAATGCATTTAATATTTATGAACATAATGTCAAAACAGAGTTCTCCACAGATTTGTATTAGCACGAATGATTTGTCCTATTGTTTCAATTTATTTATGTTTGCATAATAACATTTTTAATAGGTTAATGTATGTAAGATGGCTGTTTGAGTGGCACAGTATGGGAGCAGCAAGCTGAATAATGGCATTAGTCTGACTAGCTCTCGCCATTCCATGATGTATAAAATATACATTGTGTAGTAGCCACCAGAAAGATCGCGGGAGGCGCACATTGGCACGGCGCGTCATGGACAGTAGTTGCCGCAAGTAGAGTCCCGTCCACCAGAGGGCACGCGAGAATTCAGACGCACCCTCTGCCGGCGTAACAACAACAACAACTCCGGCAGGACAGGCAGAGCGCAGTCAGTCAACATCGGGCATGCCTAGGACACAGTCCCAGTCTACGCTAAGTGAAGTGCGGCGTAACGTGAACAGTGTTACTACACAATTGGCGACGAGGATGGGATCCAATTGTGTAGTAACACTGTTCACGTTACGTCGCACTTCACTTAGCGTAGACTGGGACTGTGTCCTAGGCATGCCCGATGTTGACTGACTGCGCTCTGCCTGTCCTGCCGGAGTTGTTGTTGTTGTTACGCCGGCAGAGGGCGCGTCCGAATTCTCGCGTGCCCTCTGGTGGACGGGACTCTACTTGCGGCAACTACTGTCCATGACGCGCCGTGCCAATGTGCGCCTCCCGCGATCTTTCTGGTGGCTACTACACATTGGAAGTTGCTTTTGATGGGATGAGAAGGGGTGGGGGTGGGGTGGGGGGGGGGGGTGGGGGGGGGGGGGGGGAAGAGTGGTCTTAGCCCACTTTAGCCCACAGCAAAACTGTGTTTATTGTGTGGTTTATCTCCCTGTAATTCTACAAAATAAAGCCAGCCAGTATCTTTAAAGTAGTAGGAGGCCTGTTACTAGTTCTTCATTAGACACAACTTCTTCATAATTAATGACCCAAATACATATTTTGCCTCCAACACCACACATTAGAAGATTAAATCTGGTGCTAATGTGTTTCTTTAAGTTCCCATAATAAGTCATCAATTTTACCATGCGTCTCCTATCCAAGCCTACAATTACAGAACTTCTTTTGAAACATGGATTTGGTATCTTTAGCTTGCCATGTTTCTGTTTCTCAATATCTGTCCAATATTCTGTCCTGACCAACCAAACAGTTTGTTGACTGCACCTAATTCCTGAGCAATCAGGGATCCACAGCAGGTTTATCCTGTTGCTTTCCCCTAGCCTCACAAGGGTTTCATATGATTTTGCAACATATCTTTATCTTGTTGCAGTGGTCGATAAGAGATTTTAGAGCTCCTTGGTTGTCTGAATGAAAGTAGATGCTATGATGCTTGTATCACCTTTGCAGATTCTCCTCCATGCACACTATGTTAGCATGCATTTCTTCCTGGAATACTGTGGCCAGTTTCCCTAGAGAGACTACTCTCTTTGGCCTAGGCTGTACCATGCTTACCCAGGACCAGCACTTTCACCTGGTTTTGGTCTGTCAGTATACCAGACTATGCCTCCTATTTGGTATTGAAGTCGTTCTCCCACTGCTTCCTACTTCCAATTATAAAAGGTCTACTGAAGCAGCTGGAAGTTATGGTACAGTCAGCTGCCATTTCCCGAACAATTCATGCGTTCACCACATTCACTATGATGGTGTGTGATACTGGATTTCCAAAAGGTTTCCAGTTGTTTCTGGTTTTTAATCTATATGCCCCTGCTGCTGCCTCCATTGTTACCCAAATGTGTAATGGGAACATGTCCAGCAAGGTCTCCATCCGAGCTGTTGGTGCTACTAGTGGCATATATACAGTATATGCTCTTGGGACTTAGACAGCAGCTTTTACCACTGGCCCTGCTCGTGCACATAAGAGTGCCTTTCACCTTGGAACAAACAGTCTTAATGTGAGAAGTCAAAGTTAGTTTTGCATCCAGGGTCAACCCTAGATACTTCACTACCACTCTACTAATAGTGTTTTGATGAAGATCTTGGAGATATCAGTACATGTCTCACATATGTTTCCTCATGAATGGTAGTACATCCGTTTTCTTGGGACTGATCCTGTTTCTTGCACCAGTTTTTGCACAATGTCCAATGTGCACTATATCATTGTTCTAATGGTACTAGCAAATTTGCCAAGTATTACTATGACTAAATCAACTGTGTATCCTCAGCAAAAGTAACCTTAAACATTTAACTCTTTGGTGAGTTTGTTCATCACTAGGTTCCACAGTAGTGGTGACAGAACTCCTTGTGGACACCCTCTATTGGTGCTGATTACTATTTTCTCATTCCACATGATTAGATTAGATTAGTACTTGTTCTACAGATCATGAATATGACAGAGTTGCCATTCAGAAATTCTTTTAATTTCCTTTTAAATGCTATATGGCTATCGGTCAGACTTTTGATGCTATTAGGTAAGTGACCAAAGACTTTTGTGGCAGCATAATTTACCCCCTTCTGAGCCAAAGTTAGATTTAATCTTGAGTAGTGAAGATCATCCTTTTTTCCTAGTGTTGTAGCCATGTACACTGCTATTACTTTTGAATTCATACGGATTGTTAATAACAAATTTCATAAGTGAATATATATATTGTGAGGCTACAGTGAAGATCCCTAGCTCTTTAAATAAGTGTCTGCGGGATGATCTTGGATGAGCTCCAGCAATTATTCTGATTACATACTTTTGTGCAATGAACACTCTTTTACTCAATGACGAGTTACCCCAGCATATGATGCCATACGAAAGCAGAGAATGAAAATAGGCGTGGTAAGAATTTACTGAGATGTATATTGCCAAAATTTGCAATGACCCTAACAGCATAAGTAGCTGAACTCAAACTTAGCACATGTTCAGTGTGTTTTTTCCAGTTCGAAAGTTTCGAATATTTTACCTTAGCTACCGATTTCTGATCGAAGTCTATATTTATTAATGGTGTCATTCCATTTACTGTGTGGAACTATATATACTGTGTTTTGTCAAAGTTTAATGAGAGCCCATTTGCAGGGAACCACTTAATGATTTTCTGAAAAACATCGTTTACAATTTCATCAGTTAATTCTTGTCTGTTGGGTGTGATAGCAGTACTTGTATCATCAGAAAAAAGTACCAGCTTTGCATCTTCGTGAATATAGAATGGCAAGTCATTAATATATATTAAGAACAGCAGAGGACCCAAGACCGAACCTTGCGGCACGCCATTCTTGATTGTTCCCCAGTTTGAGAAATCACCAGTTTTTTGCATATTATGTGAACTGCTTATTTCTACTTTTTGCACTCTTCCAGTTATGTATGATTTAAACTATTTGAGCGCTGTCCCATTCATACCACAGAACTTGAGCTTATCTAGAAGTATTCTATGATTTACACAATCAAAAGCCTATGAGATATTACAAAAAATCCCAACAGGTGACTTCCAGTTACTCAGAGCATTTAACATTTCATTAGTGAAAGTATATAAAGCATTTTCCATTGAAAAATCTTTCTGGAACCCAAACTGACATGGTATTAAAACTTTATTTTTACTAAGGTGTGAAGCTACTGTGCCATACATTATTTTTTCAAGAATTTTGGATAAGACAGTCTTTTTTACAATGGCATACTTCAGTCTATCTCGGAAAATACCCTGCTTCAGAGAGCTATTACATATGTGGCTAAGAATCCCACTTATCTCTTGGGAACTAGCTTTTATTATCCTGCTGGAAATGCCATCAATTCCATGTGAGCTTTTATTCTTGAGAGAGTTAATTATCTTCCTAATTTCAGAAGGAGAGGTGGGTGGAATTTCAATTGTATCAAATGGTGTGGGTAAGGCCTCTTCCATTAACTGCCTTGCTTCTTTTAATGAACATTTAGATCCTATTTTCTCTACAACATTAAAAAATGATTACTCAAAATGTTTTTGACTTCCAGCTTGTTGTTTGTCAAGTTTCCATTCGCTTTGATGATAATGCCATCATCCTGTACTCTTGGTTGTCCTGTCTCCCTTGTAATAATATTCCAAATTGTTTTGATTTTGTTATCAGAGGTATTAACCTCAGACATGATGCACATGCTTCTGGACTTTTCAATAACCTTTCTTAATGTGCTACAGTAGTTTTTATAATATTTGGCTGTTTCTACATCATTACTCTTTCTTATTTTGTTAGATACAGTTCCCTTTTGTGATTACAAGATATTTTTATTCTTTTAGTAATCCAAGGTTTTTTCCATGGTTTCTTATAATTAGATTTAACTATTTTCTTGGGGAAACAGTTTTCAAATTCTCTTACAAGTGCATCATGAAGTTAGTTATATTTTAAATTATTGTCGGGTTCCTTGTACACATCATCCCAGTCTAACTGCTGAAGAATTTTCCCTGAAATTTCTAATTGTTGAGCCATTAATTGAACACACAGCTTCGGAGGGTAGTTTTGAATGACTGAATGGAGCTATGTCATATACTGTAACTAACTGAGCACCATGATCAGAAAGGCCATTCTCAACAGGACAAGAATTTATGTTTTTAAACTTATCTTGATCTATAAAAGTGTTATCTATCAATGAGCTTCTGTCCTTCACTACCCAAGTAGGAAAATCAATGACAGATCTCAAACTGAAAGAACCGAGCAAGACTTCCAGGTCATTCTTCCTATTACACTCTTTCAGTGAATCAACATTGAAGTCCCCACAAATAATAATTTGCTTTCCCCTATCTGACAGATAGCACAACAAGGCATCCAAGTTTTCCAGGAATAAATGAAAGTTTCCTGAAGGTGACCTATATACTGTTACAATTATAAAAGAGCCCTCCTTCAGTTTAAGTTGACAGGTACATGCTTCTATATGTTGCTCTACACAAAACTTTTCCGTATCTAAGCTTTTTACACAGTGATAACTTTTGACATACATGGCAACTCCTCCTCTCACCTTATTATCTCTACTCATATGTGCAGCTAGTTTATAATCACTGATATTTACATTTTCCATATCAGACACAATGTGATGCTCAAGACAGGCATAGTATATCTATTACATTATCAGATTCAATGTCATCTAAACAAACCAGGAGCCCATCTACTTTATTCTTCAATCTTGCAATATGTTGGTGAAAAATGGTAACATTATTTTTTCACTTCACTGTTGTGAGAATCATGTGACTTTTGGACCTCTTTAGCACCTGCCTGCCTGAACTTCTCATGGGACACTGTGTCACCCCTTATGGATTTCGCTAACAAACCTGCCAGTTTACCCTTCCCTTTCCTATCGATGTGTAGGCCATGCCTTGTGAAATCCCCCAAATCAATAGCCTCGACAGAAACCAATCCAATGTCTGATAAAGTGGCCGCCCTAGGCAACTGATCCAACTCCATATTTACCCTCCTGACAGAGCGGTTCAACTGGGGCTAATCATTCCGCACAAAAGCAGGTGCAAGCCCAACACTGGTATGGGTGGTTTTTTTCACCAGGTCACAGTCAATTCTGTAGCCCTGATCCCTACCAATACTGTTTCCCACTCCACCCACTACCATCACATGATCCTGCTTTGAGAAACCCTTGCACAAGGAACCTATATCCTCTGCCACCTGGCTGAGACATGCGCTTGGCTTGAAAAAGTTTGTGACCTGGTACCTGTCACCTAATTTTTCCTGCAAAATCTGGCCCACACCTCTTCCATGGTTGCTACCTAGCAACAGAAGTTTCCTCTTACTTTTTACTTTTTTTGAAACAGTTGATTTCCTAGTGAGATTATGTTGCATCTGAACTACATACACTTCTACTGGAGCCTCTTCCTTACTTAACTGTGGTAGCAAGGCAAATCTTATAATCCTATCACTTGAGCAAACCCTGTAAAAGAATGGAAGAGTCTCATTTGATTCCCCAATTCCCACGCCACTAATTTCCCCAATAAAACCACCTGTCACAACAGCTGCACAAAACCCCTGAAGTAACTTTCCTACTGCAGCTCACACACTTAGTATCCATGGTAGTATGGAAATTAATTAAGAAATTTACTAAGTGATAACAATAATATATTAAATACAGATGCAAAAGGACACTAAATATGTTTTGGAAACTAATATGTAAGCAAACTATTAGCAAATGCACTTAAATTTGTGGTATAACGCTAAATATGCACGTTCAAAAATTAGGCCTAAACAGCCGAATGCAACCAAAACAAACTTTTTGCAATTACTGGAAGAATATGCAACTAAAAGAAAAACCTTTAATGACTAGCTTGAAGAGCACACTAATGAACATATTTAATCATTTAACCTATAGCAAATGCACTTAAGATTGCGTTACAACTCTAAGTATGCACACTCATAAAGTAAGGCAAAGCCGTGAAATGTAAATAAAATGAACTTTTCGCAATTACGGGAACAATATGCAAATAAAAGAAAAACCTTTAATGGTGAGCTTGAAAAGCACCCTAATGAACGCATTTAATCAGTTACTCTATAGCAAATGCACTTACAATTGTGGTATAACGTTAAATATGCACACTCGACAAATTAGGCCTAAGCAGCAGTAAGAAAAAAAATGAACTTTTCGCTATTACTGGTACACTACACACATAAAAGAAAAACTTTTAATGGTGGGCTTGAAGAGTGGTGACTTCTAACTTTCATACACTCTGCTGGTCTTAATCTGCCTACATTTTGTGGTCTAAATGTCATGCTCTTCAGCGGCTCTAACCGTACATTCGGAGGCCACACTGCCTAAAGCCCCTTTGATCTCCGGGAAGATGCAAAGAGCAATTTCCTGCAAGTGTAGGGCTTTTTCTATCTTTCCAACAAGTTGGTGAAGTGGTTTTACATGATTTGCCAGGTTAATATGCATTTTGGTTTACATGCAGGGAAAATCTAATATGAACATTAACCAATTTTTCTAATGGTCCCACACATCTAGCTCCAACTACCACTCTGCTTCAGTCTCATTTCCTTAGCCTTCCTATGATCAATTCTCCCTGGCTTCGAAACAAGAACAACCTTCACTGTCCATCCATTAGGAGTGACTCCTGCTGCAACACACACTACTACTGGCCATTAAAATTGCTACACCATGAAGAAATGCAGATGATAGACGGGTATTCATTGGACAAATATATTATACTAGAACTGACATGTGATTACATTTTCACGCAATTTGGGTGCATGCATCCTGAGAAATCGGTACCCAGAACAACCACCTCTGGCCGTAATAATGGCCTTGATACGCCTGGGCATTGAGTCAAATAGAGCTTGGATGACGTGTACAGGTACATCTGCCCATGCAGCTTCAACATGATACCACAGTTCATCAAGAGTAATGACTGGCGTATTGTGACGATCCAGGTGCTTGGCCACCATTGACCAGACGTTTTCAATTGGTGAGAGATCTGGAGAATGTGCTGGCCACGGCAGCAGTCCAACATTTTCTGTATCCTGCAACATGCGGTCGTGCATTATCCTGCTGAAATGTAGGGTTTCGCAGGGATCGAATGAAGGGTAGAGCCATGGATCGTAACACATCTGAAATGTAATGTCCACTGTTTGAAGTGCCGTCAATGCGAACAAGAGGTGACCGAGACGTGTAACCAATGGCACCCCATACCATCACGCTGGATGATACGCCAGTATGACGATGACGAATACGTGCTTCCAATGTGCGTTCACCGCGATGGTGTTCGTGCACCCAGGTTCGTCGTTGAGTACACTATCACAGGTGCTCCTATCTGTGATGCAGTGTCAAGGGTAACCGCAGGCATGGTCTCCGAGCTGATAGTCCATGCTGCTGCAAACATCGTCGAACTGTTCATGCAGGTGGTTGTTGTCTTGCAAACGTCCCCATCTGTTGACTCTGGGATTGAGACGGGGCTGCACGATCCGTTACAGCCATTCGGATAAGATGCCTGTCATCTCGACTGCTAATGATACGAGGCCATTGGGATCCAGCACATCGTTCGGTATTACCCTCGTGAACCCACCATTGAATCTCGACCAACGCGAGCAGCAATCCCGTGATACGATAAACCGCAATCGCGATAGGCTACATCTGACCTTTATCATAGTCGGAAACATGATGGTACACATTTCTCCACCTTACACGAGGCATCACAACAATGTTTCACCAGGCAACACCGGTCAACTGCTGTTTGTGTATGAGAAATCAGTTGGAAATTTTCCTCATGTCAGCACGTTGTAGGTGTCGCCACTGGCGCCAACCTTGTGTGAATGCTCTGAAAAGTTAATCATTTGCATATCAACAGCATCTTCTTCCTGTCGGTTAAATTTCGGGTCTGTAGCACGTCATCTTTGTGGTGTAGCAATTTTAATGGCCAGTAGTGTATATTAATCAACACACTCTCTGGCTTCCCAGTTGTCCCTTCAGTTTCCTGTAAATCTTGGTCTGTGTTATCTGCCAGAGTGGATTGAGGGGAATGAGTATAGCAGAGCACATCCACCACCTCACACGTTGTAGTTGTATACATACCATCCCCTTTCTCAAGAGTACTTCCTGGATTGGTTGGTATTCTAGTGAGGATTTTATGAATTCTGGGACACACAGCTGCATCTTCCATCCCCTCACAGAATACCTTCCAGGATAATAGTCTTGCTTGCTTAATCGCAACATTGTATTTGACAAGGACCTCCCGATATTTTGCAAATCATCTTTTCCTTCCCCCAAAGTTAACAGTCTTCTTACCTGATTCTTTTGCAATTCCAGGTTATTTTTTATCCAAAGCATGTTCTTGTCTGTGCCCTTCTCAGTGATAGGATAATTTTTCAAGTACGATAGCTTAATGGCAGATTTTATTTTATCTACCATTTCCTCAGGATCTGTTGTATCCCTTCCAGAAGTTCTAACTTCAGATATATCTGAGTTTTGGGTCTTTCCTATATAAGTCCCAGTCTCTTTACCCAGCATTCCTATTGGATAAGGTCTGGTTAGCACACATTTCAACCTCAAACATATGGTCGAATAAGGATAGCTCCAATGCCACTTGCCACTGTCTGACGTAACTATCTGTACAACAGACCCACAAGTTATGTCAATTACTTCTTCCCTTCTTGTGTTCCTGAAGATAGCTTCCCTGCCCCTATTGAGGATCTCAAATGTTATTCTCAAGTAAATATTCATGAAAGTACTCACCTTTGCTGTTGGTTTCAATCCTTCCCTATACCTGGGATCACAACCAACAAACATTTGCTCATTCACTGTGAACGGCAGTCTACCAGTTTCCTCACATCCAGGGAAGGAGGAGCACTGTCCTCATAATAAAGGTAAGCTGAGGATAGCGCATGTTCCTCCCTGCTACCTTTCTTCCACTGCTTTGTCCTGATGGTCAGTAAGTACCTGGAATAAAAGTCCACCATCGGCATGAATGGACTTCCATTCTTGGCATAAATGCATGTTTCAGCATAAATAAAATTACCTCTAGTGCCAGACCTGGAAGACCCCCTTCATGCAAATAGGGTTCTGTGGATCAGGACCAAGTCCACCTCCTGTTTTTGCAGTAGACAATTAAGAGCTGTAGTTGCATCTGTACTGCGTCGCAAATGTATCTGCAACACTTGCAGCCGCCAACTTGCCACCATGGTCACTTCTGATGGCTTTGGTTGTCCTGGCAGTAACCTCAAAGGACTCTTAAGTACAGTTTAAGATCTGGTTCTCACTTTTTCCTTATCATTTTTCACCAACTTCCACCACAAGGGTTTGGCTGTCTGATACAACCTTTTGTTTGATTACCCTTCAGTTCTCTGTCAAGACTTTCTGGTTCTGCACCCGTATTTTCTCAAGCACAGTCCTTGGAGCAGTGTCCTTAAGATGATCTGGTATCCAAATTAATACCTTTACTATCCTGAAGAGCTCAACCACTATCTTGACAGGCAGCTTTGCCTTTTCCCACAGACATATCTTGTGTACTGTCTTCTTAAGCCAGTCCACTGTACCCAATTCAACACAGACAAAATAAGAGTATCTTTGTCAAGCCGGACCTTCCAGAATGTAGGGGCCTGGACTTGCCCCCCCCCCCCCCCCTAAACAAGCTCCAACTGCTGTGAGGTGATGTTACCCAGATGATATCCTTATTTGATAATTGCTACTTTGAAACAAAGACTGCATTACTATATGTGGGTTTCCTATTTCACACTCCATCTTTTTCTGGTCCTGATTTTTGTTTTTATGTATTAACAAAGGATCAATAAACTCCGCCATAGCTGGTCCCAAGCCAGGTTGAAAAAGGAGGGGGGGGGGGGGGGGGAGAGGAGGAGTAACACCTCGTAAAAAAAACCTTCGTTCACCTGGCCCAGGTGATAGTACCTTGTGATGGCCCCTTGCCAGGGACACGGTGAATACCTCAACGGCAGTGAAGGCGGAGATGAAGATCATCGGTACGGCGGAACTGGCGGAAGAGGCAACCTTGCTTTTTGGGATACCATAAAAGCTATTGTCCAAGATTATTTGGACAAAGGGCACGACAGTTCAACAGGTTAGTGGCGGTAACCCTACAGTGTCTGTTCCACATGTTAGTGGCGGCTGATCTATAAAACTCAGAAGTGGAACTCTGAGCTTAACCAGAGTGAAATCTCAATTTCAGTCACAAACCCAGTCCAAATAAATCAACATGGATCCAGCACCTTCAAAGACGAATTACCCCAGTGGGTCAAATCCCATGGTTGAAAAACCGGAAGTGGTCTATTCGGATTCTGGGGAGACCACAGGAGGTAAATCGGAGTATCTCAAAACCCCGTAATAACAAAATCAAACCAAAATCTAGAATTTGACTAATGACATTTCATGTAAATTCTCTCTTAAAAATGGGAAAACTAAAAAACATCCTGGACAATTCCAGAGAACGTAAAATCAAAATTACTGCATTTCAGGAATCACGGTATACAGATCAAAATACTTTTGATTCAGAAGGATACAGGATATACAAAGGAAAACCTGGAAAACAAGCCATGGCAAATTGTCCACAATTTGGAACTGGATTTATAGTAGATACATCAATACTTGATTCAGTCACGACTTTCAAATCTTACTCGGGTCGGCTAAAAAGATATACACCCTAATCAACGGACATGCACCAACTAACATCACTTACAAAAACAAAGTAGAAGAATTCTGGAACCAATTAGATAATATTCTCCAAAAAATTCCAAATAACCATGTCAAAATCCTTATGGGCAATTTCAATGTACAAATCGGTAAAGAAAAGAAATATCGATATTGGGTAGGTAAATGGTCAGGGCATACACAGACCAACCAGAATGGTATGCGAGTCATTGAAATCTGCAAAAACCACGACCTATTTTTCAAATCAACATTTTTCAAGAAAAGAGCCTCAAAAATGAAAACTTGGATCTCACCTAATCCAGTATTAGGTGAATATCAGATGGATCATGTAATGATCTCCTGCGTAAATACAGTAGAAATCATGAAACTTAAAGTCCTTAATGGACTAGACCTAGATTCCGACCATTACCCAACAAAATTCTCCCTAGATGTCATTCCAGAAAAAAGAAAATTCACTAAGAAATCTCCACACCGTAAATACGATGTACAAAAGATAAATGGTAATGAACAATTTACAAAAGAAACACAAAATTTAAAACCACAAAATCGGCAACAACTGCAAGCAGGACTTTTAAAAGCAGCTGAAACTATAGCGCCGCAAACAAGAACACGTAAACACCCATGGTGGACAGATGAGTGGGACCAAATGATAAATCTCAGACAATAGGCGTGGCAAAATTGGTTGTGCAACAAAAATCAAAAGACCCTGAAAGATCTCAAAGATACCAGGTAAACAGACACAAAAGCAATATGAACAGTCCGTAAACAACACGAAGACAAAAAATTGCAAGACATAGAAAATGATTTCAAGAAAAACAATTCCTGAAATTTCTACAGAGTATTCAAACAAAAATTAACAAAGTACTCTCCTCCATCACTCCAATTCAAAAATGAACATGGGGAAATTGCCCATACCAACACCGAAAACTGTGAAATTCTTGCAAAATACTTTTCTAAATTAATGAATTGTGGGAAAGGCCTGCAGAAAAATTTGAGTTCCATCACAAACAACGAAACCCAGACTAAAAGCCACCAAGTTTACAGGAGATTACAGAGATAATTCAGTCAATGAAAAATAACAAAGCATCAGGAGAAGACCAAATCATTGCAGAATTATAGAAAAATGCAGGAGAAAATCTTATTGCAAAACTCAAAGAAATTATACATGAAATCTGGAAAACTGAAAAAATCCCCACAGACTGGAAGACAGCAATCATACATCCTTTCAATCATACCTCCTCTGTACAAAAAAGGAAGTAAAAAAGACCCCAACAACTATCGTGGAATCTCTTTATTGTCAATAACATACAAAATTCTGTCTAAAGCCCTACTAAACCGAGCAGAACCTCAGCTGGATTCAAAACTAGGCGAATACCAAGGTGGATTCAGAAAAGATTGATCATGCGTAGAGCAAATCCTTCACTTGAAAAACTTATTGAAATATTTGCATAGTACTTCAAACAAAAGTTATGTCATCACGTTTGTCAACTTTAAAAAAGCATATGACAGTATAGACCGAGAATCCCTTTTTGAAGTATTAGCAGAATTTGGACTAGATCACAAACATCATAAAAGAAACACTCACGGAGACCAAATCCAAAGTAAAATTTATGGGAGAATTGAGCACAGAATTTGAAATAGACACAGGAGTATGACAAGGGGATGTACTGTCTCCAGCGCTCTTCAACTGTGCTCTTGAAAAAGTTGTTAGAGAATGGAGAAAAGCAGGTGCACCAGCACACAGACTGGGACTAAGACGTAAGGGCATAGAATTAGACTGTTTAGCATTTGTTGATGACATGGCACTGATCGCACAATACATTACCGATGCACAGAAACAGCTAGAATTATTACAAGAGCAGGCAGCAAAAATAGGATTACAAATTTCATTTGAAAAAACAAAATTTATGACTGACATCAAAGATGCACCTTCTGATCTCAAAACTGGTAATAACTACATCTCTCGAGTAAGGTGAATGGATTGCAGAAAATTGTAATGAAAAGAAATCTGTCAGATCAAGAGTCCAGAAAATGGAGACGGCGTTCCAGTTAACAAAAAACATTTACAACAAAAAGTAAACCCGAAGCTCTCTATGCATCTGAGACACTAAACCTTAAACACAGAACACTAAAAGAGGAATTAGAAGTGAAAGAACATAAAATAATGAGGAAAATCCTAGGACCAAGAACTAAAGATGGTGTGTATTATCCAAAACCCAATGCAGAAATATATAATAATATCTCCAAAATAACAGACACAATGTGCATGAGAAGAATCCAATTCATGAGGCATTTAGAAAGAATGGACTCAAACATGTTAATGCACAAAATCCATACTTTTTAAAGAACAAAACTACAAGACCAAAATGGTACAAACAGATGGAAAAAGACTTGAGAGAATTAGGGTCTCCAAATCTACATGATAGAAATGAAATCACAAACACACGGGGTTTTGAGGAAGAAGGGAGAAAAGCTAACCGACATACGTGGTCTACGCAACGAAAACTAGCCCATTCGTTGTTCATCAAAGAATACTGGGCGAAAAGGAAGGCCAACAAATGTTGATTATGCGTGGTCCTAAGTGATCCATCCGCGAAGAAGAAGAAAAATAAGAAGAAAGCATCAATATTTCTCTGTAGTGACAAAATTAATATATGAAGTCTTTCAGTACTTTTGTGTTTGGTTTCTTTTGTATTAGAAAACAGAATACTGGAGACCCAAAACTACCACAATTAATAAACTAGATTTGAATATTTGTAAAAAAACTCCTGATAAAAATAATGTGTAATGACACTAAAAAGCAATTCACAACTTTCTTCATTATTCAATTGAACGCTTGCTTTCAAAATAATAATAATGTACGGGTGACAACAGTTTTATATCATTTTTAAATCGGATGTGATCCGTCATTTTTCTTTCTAACACTAAAGTGGTAAGAATTGCCCCAACATTAATTGGATTAGTAATTATAACTTGCAGCACACAACAAGTCTGGCATATGACTCGGGTAATTGAAATCCAATATTATACACTCCTGGAAATTGAAATAAGAACACCGTGAATTCATTGTCCCAGGAAGGGGAAACTTCATTGACACATTCCTGGGGTCAGATACATCACATGATCACACTGACAGAACCACAGGCACATAGACACAGGCAACAGAGCATGCACAATGTCGGCACTAGTACAGTGTATATCCACCTTTCGCAGCAATGCAGGCTGCTATTCTCCCATGGAGACGATCGTAGAGATGCTGGATGTAGTCCTGTGGAACGGCTTGCCATTCCATTTCCACCTGGCGCCTCAGTTGGACCAGCGTTCGTGCTGGACGTGCAGACCGCGTGAGACGACGCTTCATCCAGTCCCAAACATGCTCAATGGGGGACAGATCCGGAGATCTTGCTGGCCAGGGTAGTTGACTTACACCTTCTAGAGCACGTTGGGTGGCACGGGATACATGCGGACGTGCATTGTCCTGTTGGAACAGCAAGTTCCCTTGCCGGTCTAGGAATGGTAGAACGATGGGTTCGATGACGGTTTGGATGTACCGTCCCCTCGACGATCACCAGTGGTGTACGGCCAGTGTAGGAGATCGCTCCCCACACCATGATGCCGGGTGTTGGCCCTGTGTGCCTCGGTCGTATGCAGTCCTGATTGTGGCGCTCACCTGCACGGCGCCAAACATGCATATGACCATCATTGGCACCAAGGCAGAAGAGACTCTCATCGCTGAGGACGACACGTCTCCATTCGTCCCTCCATTCACGCCTGTCGCGACACTACTGGAGGCGGGCTGCACGATGTTGGGGCGTGAGCGGAAGACGGCCTAACGGTGTGCGGGACCGTAGCCCAGCTTCATGGAGACGGTTGCGAATGGTCCTCGCCGATACCCCAGGAGCAACAGTGTCCTTAATTTGCTGGGAAGTGGCGGTGCGGTCCCCTACGGCACTGCGTAGGATCCTACGGTCTTGGCGTGCATCCGTGCGTCGCTGCGGTCCGGTCCCAGGTCGACGGGCACGTGCACCTTCCGCCGACCACTGGCGACAACATCGATGTACTGTGGAGACCTCACGCCCCCACGTGTTGAGCAATTCGGCGGTACGTCCACCCGGCCTCCCGCATGCCCACTATACGCCCTCGCTCAAAGTCCGTCAACTGCACATACGGTTCACGTCCACGCTGTCGCGGCATGCTACCAGTGTTAAAGACTGCGATGGAGCTCCGTATGCCACGGCAAACTGGCTGACACTGACGGCGGCGGTGCACAAATGCTGCGCAGCTAGCGCCATTCGACGGCCAACACCGTGGTTCCTGGTGTGTCCGCTGTGCCGTGCGTGTGATGATTGCTTGTACAGCCCTCTCGCAGTGTCCGGAGCAAGTATGGTGGGTCTGACACACCGGTGTCAATATGTTCTTTTTTCCATTTCCAGGAGTGTATAACTGACAGAACATCCATCTTAATTAATTTGTCTTCAGCAATGTGTTAAATGTTTCTTTCTTTGAATTAATTTAGAAATTAATAGAAAAACCATGCTCTTATATTCAAATAACAATTAAAATACTCTTTATAAGTGTGGGGTTATACCCATATAGGGTGCCTAAAGGATGCTGCGTTCTCAGAATGCTATATAACAATTCAAGCAAATAACATTAGTAGTTTTATTTCAATAAAGCAGATTGACAATACTTAACTTTGGAGTTACATCAGTGTCACAAGCGATGGGTGACATGCAGACAGTAATGTTCTTCGCTATAGACAATGTTCAAGCATGCAATGTATATGGATCACTAATAACTTTTCTCATAGCACTCTCTGCTAGTCCATACTAATACTCTGTGAATACCTTCCACTAATGTCTGGCCGAGGCTGGCAGGAGCGGCACTTACATTCACTTCAGCTACATGCTGCTCCTATCATGGTGATGTCCTGGTCAGCGCACCACTGGTCGACATTGCCTCACTGCCTTCTCTGGTCTTGCATTCTTCCTCTTTGTTCTGGCGTTTGTGCTTGCGCCAGAACATTCCTTCCCCCCAAAGCAACTGACCATTGTCATGTAGGGAGTGTGATCATGGCGGGGGTGGCAGGAGTGTGGGTGCATCATCCGTCTAGAAGCTGTGGCTGCAGGGGACGTCAAGCTTCCGGCCATACCCCACCATCCGGCCTGCACTCTGGTGGAAATGTCCCCTGGAAAACAACCAGAAGGGTATGCGTCCGCCTCCTACTGCCATGAACCAGAAGAAGAAGGTGGTGACTGCTGCTACAGTGTGGGTGAGTCCAGCTCAATCGGTAGGACGAGCGGAAGTGAAGGCTCCATCTACATGGGGTCGTCCTGCCGCTGCTGTGGCCACGCTGCCCTCTGGACCCATGAATCTGCAGGAAGAAAGACTGAAAGATCATCGTGTACATGGCAAAGTTGATTTTGATGGCGGTGCTGCAAGCCATCTGGGCCTGAAAGAAGAAACATGCAAGCACCACGTCGACGGATGATCTCGCCTCGCACCCACTGTCTGCTGCCACTAAAAACCCTGTAAAAGACAATATCATGCGGCGCGAAGCAATACTGGCGCCTTTGGTGCCGGATGCTGATGAGGATGAAGCAGTGTCCAATGGCAGTGGCCATGAAGCAATTCCAACGGTGATTTCCATCTTGTGAGTGCTAATGGTATGAGGTGAGAAACAGTTGCAATTTATCCCTGGTGTGTGCAGAGCGAAGTTTGGCCATTTGCTGCTTGAAGGTTCTGACAAAACATTCCACTTCCGCCATCTGACTGTGGATGGAACGGTGCACTAGTTACATGCTGTATGCCATTACGTTCACAGAATGTTTCAAATGTGTTTGACGTGAACTGAGGTCTGTTGTCTCACACTATTACTTCACATGAAACTTCGAAGCAAAAAATCCATGACAACATCTGAATTGTGCTATGTGACATTGTCAGTTTCACTGGCACAGCAAAAGCAAACTTGCTATACAAGTCAATCACAATCAACCAGCAAGTGTTCCAAAAAGGTCCCGCACAGTCTATGTGCACACGTTGCCATGGCAATTGCGACTTATACTAAGCAGAAGCTCTGCAGATGACGAAGAAATTGAAGAAATGTATGATGAAATGAAAGAAATTATTCAGATAGTGAAGGGAGACGAAAATTTAATAGTCATGGGTGACTGGAATTCGAGTGTAGGAAAAGGGAGAGAAGGAAACGTAGTAGGTGAATATGGATTGGGGCTAAGAAATGAAAGAGGAAGCCGCCTGGTAGAATTTTGCACAGAGCACAACTTAATCATAGCTAACACTTGGTTTAAGAATCATGATAGAAGGTTGTATATGTGGAAGAACCCTGGAGATACTAAAAGGTATCAGATAGATTATATAATGGTAAGACAGAGATTTAGGAACCAGGTTTTAAATTGCAAGACATTTCCAGGGGCAGATGTGGACTCTGACCACAATCTATTGGTTTTGACCTGTAGATTCAAACTGAAGAAACTGCAAAAAGGTGGGAATTTAAGGAGATGGGACCTGGATAAACTGAAAGAACCAGAGGTTGTACAGAGTTTCAGGGAGAGCATAAGGGAACAATTGACAGGAATGGGGGAAAGAAATACAGTAGAAGAAGAATGGGTAGCTTTGAGGGATGAAGTAGTGAAGGCAGCAGAGGATCAAGTAGGTAAAAAGACGAGGGCTAGTAGAAATCCTTGGGTAACAGAAGAAATATTGAATTTAATTGATGAAAGGAGAAAACATAAAAATGCAGGAAATGAAGCAGGGAAAAAGGAATACAAACGTCTCAAAAATTCAGTCCGGTGATGTTGAGGAAATTAGATAAGGAAATGAGACACTTAAAGTAGTAAAGGAGTTTTGCTATTTGGGGAGCAAAATAACTGATGATGGTCGAAGTAGAGACGATATAAAATGTAGACTGGCAATGGCAAGGAAAGCGTCTCTGAAGAAGAGAAATTTGTTAACATCAAGTATAGATTTAAGTGTCAGGAAGTCATTTCTGAAAGTATTTGTATGGAGTGTAGCCATGTATGGAAGTGAAACATGGACGATAAATAGTTTGGACAAGAAGAGAATAGAAGCTTTTGAAATGTTGTGCTACAGAAGAATGCTGAAGATTAGATGGGTAGATCACATAACTAATGAGGATGTATTGAATAGAATTGGAGAGAACAGAAATTTGTGGCAGAGCTTGATTAGAGGGGATCAGTTGGTAGTGCATATTCTGAGGTGTCAAGGGATCACCAATTTAGTATTGGAGGGCAGCGTGGAGGGTAAAAATCGTAGGGGGAGACCAAAAGATGAATACTCTAAACAGATTCAGAAGGATGTAGGTTGCAGTAGGTACTGGGAGATGAAGAAGCTTGCACAGGATAGAGTAGCATGGAGAGCTGCATCAAACCAGTCTCAGGACTGAAGACCACAACAACAACAACAACTAAGCAGAGAATTTTTGTGGTGGAGCGGACTGATTTTCTGCTCGTGCATAACACTGTGATGTCATCTGTTCTATTTGGGCGTCCATACCCTGCAGAGTACAGTGTTGATGCGCTGTTTCGTACGAACAATCCCCCAGTGTCCTTTGTGAAGTAACTGCAACACTTCCTTTTGCAAAGCCTTAGGTAGGGATCAACATATGTGACAGTCCACTATCATCCTGAACAAGAATTACGCCATCCTGTATATCGAGGTTACACCGACATGCAAAATATCAGCGTACAACAGATTTCTATATACTATGCAAGGAACAAGGCCAAGATGTGTTAATGTACTTGCACAGAATGTTCAAATCTGAATCAGCTTCCATGACCTGTGCAATCTTCTTATAGTTCAGAGGCAAAGATAGAAGCAATTCAGAATCCTGAGCATCGATGTGACAACAAGATGCAGCAGAAGCGTCAAGGTCTGTGTCAGCACCGATCGGAGGATGTGAAAGTGCGCCCGCATTACCATGTTGAGCTGTCTGACGATACACAATTTCGTACTGGTATTGAGACAACAAAGCCCATCTTTGCAATCTTTGGGAAGTTTGCACAGGAACTGGTTTCATTGGATG
The DNA here is from genome assembly GCF_023864275.1 of Schistocerca cancellata. Lineage (NCBI taxonomy): Eukaryota > Metazoa > Arthropoda > Insecta > Orthoptera > Acrididae > Schistocerca > Schistocerca cancellata. Next base: position 289,593,665 of record NC_064628.1, on the reverse strand, counting down.
AAACAAGGACTTGAAGGCTTGTGGTATGTTACTAAGTAGAATTTTCTGCCATACAAATAGTAGTGGAATTTGGTGACACCATACACAACAGCCAAAGCCTCTTTTTCAAATTGTGAATAGTTACACTGAACTTTGGACAACACCTTTGATGTGAAAGCAATAGGTCTGCCTTTATCACCAATTCTGTGCAAAAGCACTGCACAGATTCCGTAAGAGGAAGTGACTACTTGCAATACAACTGGTTTGTCAGGGTCAAGGTGAACTAAGTACTGATCACTGAGCAATGCATCTTTAAGTTTTTGAAAAGCTACTTGGCATTCATCTGTCCAAACAATGGGGACATTCTTGCGACGCATGCTATGCAATGGATCCATTACTAAATAGAATTTTCTGCCACACAAATAGTGGTGGAATTTGGTGACACCATACACAATAGACAAAGCCCCTTATTCAATTTGTCACACTGAGCTTTGGACAACACTTTTCATGCGAAAGCAATAGGTCTGTCTTTATCACCAATTCTGTACAAAAGCACTGCACTGATTCCGTAAGAGGTAGCATTAACTTGCAAAACAACTGGTTTGTCAGAATCAAAGTGAACTAAGCATCGATCACTGAGCAATGTATCTTTAAATTTTTGAAAAGCTACTTGGCACTCATCTGTCCAAACAAAGGGGACATTCTTGCGATGCAAGTGATGCAATGGAGCTGTGATTTGCACAGCATTCGGTATGAACTGAATATAATAGTTCATTTTCCCTAAAACTGACTGCAATTCTGTGATATTGCAAAGAATTGGCAAGTCTCGTACGGCTAACTAGTGCAACTGAAGAGGATGTACACAGTCCAGTCTACACTTTAGTCCTGCATCAGATAATATACAAAACAAAGCATGTAAATTTGCAATATGTTCTTCAGGTTAATGACCTGCTATTACAATATCATACAAATAGTTTGAATAGTTTGGTACTGGCACAGTCAGCTGTTCCAAATACCGTTCGAAAATGGCACATGTGGAAGCACTGCCAGAAGGCAAATACAAATATTTAAACAAACCTAAATGAGTATTTACTACACACACATTTTGAGATTCTTCATTGAGCGGTATTTGAAGAGACGCGCTGCACAAATCCGTTTTTGAAAAGTAGGTCCAGTGCCTAATTTGTCCATGAGATCCTCTGGGCATGGCAGTGGGCAAATATCAATCACAGTTCGTGGGTTGACTGCAGACTTAAAGTCAACAAAGAGGCGAATGCGACCTGAAGGTTTAGGGAGAAATACCAGTGGACTTGGCCACTGACTAGCTGATATGGGTGCAAAAACTCTGTTTCCTAGCAATCCTTTAAGTTCAGCCGAGACTTTGTCCCGTAATACAATGGGAACAGTTCTGTCCCAGCAAAATTTTGGCTGAGCATTGTCTTTCAGCATAACAAAATTGTTATGCTGCAACAAAATTGTTAGCTTAGCCTAAACCTTCAGAAAAGAGTTCAGGGAATTCTTTTAGCAAGCTAGCTACACTGTCTTTTGCATTGAATGCAGACACTGACAACACATTGGCCTGAATGTAAAAGACAAACAAATCAAAAGTATCAAGACCAAATATGTTCTCACACTTGCGAGATTATAGTACTGTAAAAGTCACTGTTCGTGAATGCAAGGGGAGTGATACATGGCACACAAAGTACATGTTCCGAGAACGGGGATGTCTTGTCCACAATAAGCCATCTGTCGAGTGCTGGTTTTAGACAGCCATGGGAAGCCTAACAGTTCATATGTGTGACGGCTGAGCAATGTGGCAGAGGCACTTGTGTCCAAATGAAATTTCTCATGTTTCCCACAAATAAGTAAATGAACAAAAAGTTTGTTTGACTGACATATCATTGATGAAACGGCACGCTTGCTAGTTGCAGACTTGGAATACAATGCATTAATCACATGGGCCTTGTGACTAAATTTTTGGGAGTGGTCCAAATTCATACGTTTGTTCTGTCGCAAACATACGGATTGCACATATCCTTTCCTACCACATGCATGAATAACACTTAGGGCAAGACTTAATTCTGTTCGCCTGTGTAGCCGCCTGTTTAGCGAACTGCTTACACGGCGTGCAGCATTGTTTACTCGGCTTGGCTAGCTCAAGCCGCCAGTGTAGAATGGGGTGATCGCAAGCAAGGGACTTAACCCAACAAATGGCTGGCTGCTCAAATGTGTGAGCCAACAAGGCACCGGAATCGTACTGATACAGTATTTGCACTACCTGCTGAAATGAAGAATCGGACTGTTTCAACATTTGTTCTCTGAGTTTGACATCAGGCACACTGTACACGATCGCATCACGCAACATAAAATCTAAATATAAAGCACCGCAAGCACATTTAAATTTGCATTTCCTTGTCATACTCTGCAATTCTGTTACCCACTCACGATAAGTTTGTACTGACCGTTTTTTGCAATTAAAGCATTGATACCTAGCTACTACCACATTCACTTGCTGGTCGTATTAGTCAGTGTAGAGATAACATTGTCATATGCAAGTTCTCTCTTAGTGGCATTAGGAAAGAGTTTTTTAATTAATCTGAACACTGCAGTTCCTGTTGTGGATATGGAAGTTTCACACTACCTGGGACATCGTGAGCTAGCATAGGGCCATCGATATGGTGCAGCCACTTGAGCCATTCCTCGTCTTGTTCACTAAACTGTGGAAAAGGTGGTATACCAGCTGTAGTAGGTGGTGCTTGTTCCGTCTGGCACACAGCGCTGGCAAGTAGTTGCTGCACCATGTTGAGTAATGCTGAGATCGGCTGTATCTGGAACGGAAACAACTGCATTAGCTGTGTGGCACCTAACTCTTGTGGCTGCTGCACCTCAGCAGGGGGGCAGGACAGGTGATGTGGGAATGTTGAAAGACAAAAATGAAACAGACTACGTAAGCAAGTAAAATTAGGACACAAGCAAAGAAAATTTCTGTAATGCCCACCTGAAAACACTGATCAGCAAAAAAGATGAGAAACTGTTAAAGCAAAGAAGCACTCCTACAAAAAAAGACAAAAGAGAATTAAGGCGCCAGCAAAGAAACACAAAAAAGTCTGTGGCCACCTGGCATGTAATTCGGCAGATTCTCATCGCCGAATGTGGGGTCCTGCCCACTCAAAATGTGGGGTCCTGCCCACTCATCGCATATAGGGTGCCTACAGGATGCTGCGTTCTCGGAATGCTATACAACAATTCAAGCAAATAACATTAAGAGTTTTATTTTAATAAAGCAGATTGACTATACTTGAGTTTGGAGTTACATTGGTGTCGCAAGCGATGGGCGACATGCAGATAGTAATGTTCTTCGCTATAGACATGCAATGGATATGGATCACTAATAATTTTTCTCATAGCACTCTCTGCAATGCTAATACTCTGTGAATACTGTCCACTAATGTCAGGCCGAGGCTGGTAGGAGTGGTGCTTATATTCATTTCGGCTAGATGTCACTCCTATCATGATGATGTCCTTGTCAGTGCACTATTGGCCAACGTTGCCTCACCGTCTTCTCTGGTCTTGTATTCTTCCTCTTTGTTCCGGCGCTTGTGGTTACGCCAGAACAATAAGGATTTTACATTTGGCTTTAATGCCTCAGGTACATAGGTATGCTTCTGATATGTTCACAGACAACCTGGACTCTTTGTTCATGTGTATGATTGGAGCAATTTTCATGATTTCTCCTTTGATTATTTTTCGGTGTGCCTTACTTCTTGTATTGTTTTAATACTTTGTTCAAATGATGCAGGCCTTGGGCTTTTTGCATCTGGTACCGTGCACTGCGGCATTTGAATCCCCGCCAGACATCATGGACATCGAAAAGCCCTAGAGGTCTCTGCACCATCATGCCGTAAGCTGTGGCGGTGCATGCCTCCTGACCCGCTTTTAGTGCGAGGGCATCACAGTAGAACACGTGGTTCCAGCAGCCAATAGCGGCGCCCCCGATAGACTACATAAGAGCCTGCCTCTCGCTCAGCCAGCCAGTCGCGTACGTCTGTAGACACATCGCCTCGCATTAGACAGCTTATTTACTTTGTTGTTCTGTGTGCGAGTGGACGTGTTTGTTAGGTTTCCTTGTGACTACGTTGTTCGATTTTGTTGTTGTTAGTTCTGTCCTTCGTTGGTCGTGTCCATCCTCTCCCGTTGCGTTGTTGTTCGCGGGCCTCTCCGCGGGTCCCGCCACACTTTCCGTCATTTCAACCCTGCAACCGTCCCGGTTGCAGTTACAACATTGCACACAAAGCAATTGCTCATTTATATTGATCTTAATGTGGTAGGACTTCTGCCTATGAAAAGCACAAGGTTGAGAGTTGGTCACACCCCCTTTTCACAGGGTCTGCTTCTGTAAGACTAAACAAATATGAATTTGGTTGCCAAAACTGGCCAGATTCTGGATGCCATTAAAAATTTTATTCTTTACATGCAACTACCACGCCTCATTAGACAACTACGCAGTTTCTCAATAAAGTACCCATGAAATACTTCTCCCCCATCTGCCTCTACATCTACATGATTACTCTGCAGTTCACAATTAACTGCATCGCAGAGGGTTCACTTAATCACCTTTAAGCTACTTCTCTACCGTTCCATTCTCAAACACTGTGCGGGAAAATTGAACACTTAAATCTTTCCATGTGAGCTCTGATTTCTCTTACTTTATTATGATGATCATTTCTGCCTATGCAGGTGTTATTAACAAATGACGATAAATTTGGTGACTCAGATTTCATGAAGATCTCCTGCCGCAGCGAAAAACACCTTTGTTTTAATGACTGCCACCCCAATATGTGTATCATATCCATGGCACTCTCACCCTTATTTTGGAATAATACAAAATGAGCTGCCCTTTTTTGAGCTTTTTACAGTTTTCAGGAGGTTTGCCTAATTTGTTACATGCTTTCTTAAAACAAATTCTTTTTCTTTTTCAGGAACTCTTTCATGTTGTGGTGTAGTCTGTTGTCGCCTGCATGGCACTTCTCTTTCAATCGATGTAGATTGTGTTCCTTCCTAAAAATAAATACACACTGACATTTGCAGAGAAATAAAACAGCATAAAATAGTGCTAAGCCACAACACTTCACATTAGGCCTAAAACAATGTTAACCCTCAAACATTTTAATTACTAGTATAGGTTTTCCTATTGTTAAAACATAAAATAAAACTCTGACCGTAACAACCCTACAGGAATTTAATGATATCTTCAATACCTGATGTTCTCTCAGCTACTTAATCGTGATCTGCATTATTGTCATCAATAAAAGGATGTCTATCATCGCTGCAATTCTCGCCAATCCACCACCTATTTACTGAATAACAATATTCCAATGCCACTACCACACTGACACTGTGGCAAGACTGTTTTCAGCCAAAGACAAGAACATAAATATGGTAAGGCAAAACAATGTATATAGCCAACAAGCAGTTTCTAGCAGTTTAAGTGCTTGTTTCTCAGATGCAATGCAGATGAAATGAATGTTCAGATAGTGTGACCAGTCTAAATCTCAATAAATTGAGGGTTAGAACTTTCTTCTGACAATCCCTTCAATTACCAGAAATCCAAGATACATTACAAATCCCATCAACAAAAAGATTAAATACTAATATATAAACAAGAAAATGGAAGGGCCGATGCAGTCAGCATAAGATGGCACCGATCAAAAAATCCAATGAAGATTGCTGAAATCAAACAGATGTGCTGTAATTGTTGGATATTTGTTAACCAAGGGTAAAAAAAAGACAATCTTGAATAAAAATAATTTGGAACATCAGCTTTGGGGTTGATGCAATGGGACAAATCCTCATTCATCACATTACAAGGCCCAAGAGAATACAGCCAGATAGAGTAAATGTAACAGAAAAAACTATACAAACGGACTACAACTGGAGCATGGAATATTCAAGGACTAAAGAATTAAAAAAAGAAAAGCAAATTATTAGAGTATTGGAAAACAAAAGAAAAAATCTCGATGTTACAGGAAACAAATAAGAAGAGAAACAGCATAGGAACTAAAGAAACATGTATGTACATTTATACAGTGGGGTACAAAAACATCCCATGATCAAAGAGAGAAATGCTGATAATGATAAGGGAAAGCTTACAGAAATATCTATCAAATTAGGAATTTGCTGGTGAAAATATGGAGCCTATGCAATAAATGAATATGAACCAATCATATCAAACAAACCCTCTTCAACAAATTAAATGACATAATAGAAAAGACAGGAAATAAAAGAGAAATTATTACTGGTGGGGATCCTCAACAGTAGAACATGAAGACAAGTAAGAAATAAAAGAGCAGGACCTCATGAAGAAAACAGCCTATGACAATGGTATGAAATTAATTAATATATGTGAAAAAACTCAGAACCAATTTTAATGGTTTTTATCCACTTAAAGAAATTCGTGAATATACATGGCATCTGGATGCACTGCAATTAAAATCAGTAACTGATTGTATAATAATTAGGCAGAAACAGTGTAAAAACACAAGACATCTTAGCATATAGAGGGCTGACCCCTAGTGATCATCATTTGGTTAATGCAAAATTGATTTACATGTGCAGATAAGCCAACTAAAGAAGAAATTGTTAATAATGAGGAAGACTTCAAAACTGAAATAAAGATTCCAAAATGTAATTAAATAATCTAGAAGATAAAGTTACATTGAATTTATAGAGAAAAAAGTTCACTGAAAACTTAGCTGAAACGGAATTTGGTAATACTTTACAAAAGAGGCAGCCAAAAGTGCTCTAGGCAAAGCAGTTCATTGTGAAGGAAGAAAATCATTGTATTACATGGATTCAGATGTTGAGAAAGACATATAAATAAAGAAAGGGCAATATTTAAAATACTGGTAGTTAATATACAAAATAGGCCTATTCAGCACAAGATAGAACTAAGAAAAGAACAAGAAAAATTAGAAAAATGGTGATAGAAACAAAACTTAGACTTGAGAACAGACTTTTAAAAAAATTGATACACTTATTAGAGTAAAAAGAAGCTCATAAGCATGGAGACTATTTAAAATGCTGAGGAAAAATTCTACAGAAACACAACAAATTAAAAAAGTTTTCAGTCTTGGGAAAAATATTTTAAAGCAACTTTCAGAAAATAGGGAAGAACTTTTGGGGACAATTAATAATGAACAGACATAAAACAAAATAATGAAGGCATTTGTTTGGACATAAAAATAGTAAAAGATTCAATCAAATCTTGGAAGAGTGGAAGAGCTACAAGAATTGGACAAATCCTAACTGAACAGCAGATATATAGTACAGATAAATTATAGGTAAACTTTTCGAAAATCTTTTTTAAAATGATTATAAATGATGAGGTCACGCCTGAAGATTGGAAAATAGGATTTATAACAACAGGGATGCCACAAGTTTCTCCAAATGAATTTCCCTGATAGTTCCCAGATTTCCAGACGAGTTTTAGCATCTTTCCCTGACAAATTTTGAGATCTCAAGGACAAGTAAAGACATAAGTTGACAAAAAAATATAAGGACTTTCGTATTTCTCCCCTGTTTGAGCAAAAATCTTAAGTACTAACACCTACATCTTTTGTAACGAACTATTTTTAGGTGGAGAAAGCAAGCCAAATGGTATATGTGTGTTATTAAGGCCGCTGATGTTATTTCAATAAAACAAAATACATTTGGTGACAAAATACACATTTTCTTGGAGTCGTAAGACAGATTTAAAATACCTTCACTGATTTCATAAATAACCTCAGAAAAAAATAGGCCTCTCGAAACAAGTATATAAGGCAGAGAAGAGTTGTGTAAACCAACACTATAGGTGACCACTAATAAAATATTGGTTCCATTATGTTTGTTATTATCAGCTATTAGTCACTGTGTCATGTCTATTATTTTGAGGTATTGTGTGATTTTTCTTTCGAGAAATACGTGAGTACATAGCATACAAACCGCCAGCGACTGCCACAACTTTTTTCCTTATCGTACATACTTTCTAATATACAAATTATTTTCGAAGTGCCAAAATGTACTAGAATAAACAAAATGTCTATAAAATGCTGCACTGTATAATATACCTGTGGTGAGAGAGTCACAATTTCTGAAATGCCTGTGGCCTCTGGGCTGCTAAGGAGCACCACAGTCCTGGGTCCTTGGATAAACTACGAAAAACTGCTGCATTATGCCACACACAGACCCACAATGCAGGCAGATTGTTGAGACTAGTGAGGCCAGGGGTTTTGGCCCATCGTGGAAGTCCACTCATGTGGCCAACTGTTCATGTGTCAGTGACACTATGTTGATAAAATGAGACCACGGTGATCAATCCATACAACAGATAACTCGCGCAAATACTGTGAGAATCAATACTAATGATGATAGGTAGCAACTCACTGTAAAGATGATCGCTGAGCTGCAGACAGGCACGTAGAAAAGACAATCACACTCTCACAACTACGTTTCCCGCCATAGCCTGTCAGAAAATGAGAGTGTACACAGACTCACTCAGACACAACTCATGCACAAATGACCTCCGTTAACAATCTCTGGGAATCAGATCCAAACATATCATTCCTCATGCCTCCCTGCCTCTTGTTGGCAGCTGCAAGGCTAATGGCAAAAAATGGTGACTGCAAGGTGAGGGGAATGCTAAGAAGGGAAGAAGCAGTAAGAATGAGGGAGTAGGGAAGCAGTGCATGTACTCAGCTGTGCCCAGCCAGCGACGATGCATGACATCTCAGTAAACAATCCATTTCATCTACTGAGATAAAAATTACATGTTTTTATTTATTTATTTATTTTTCAAATTTCCCTAGTATTTTCCTGACTCGTTTGAAATTCCTTGATATCCAGAACTTGTGGCAACACTGAATAACAATACATAGGACAGGAAAAAAAAGATCGGTAAAGATAATAGAGAAGTAACTGTGACTAATGTATTTAGGAGATTTTATGAAAGGCATATCACACATTATTAAAAAAACTTAAAGAAATGGGGGCAAAGAACAAGCTGGCTGCAACAAATCCTTGAAAAGAAAAGATATTCAAAATCAGCCCTTCCCTTTGTGTTTGTAGGCACTGAAAAAGTCTATGATAATACACCTTTATGCAGTTTGTGTACGGCTTTAAAATCATCTAATATTAATCCTTCATAATTCAAGCAAATCTATATGAAACCTCTACAGCTAGAGTACAAGTACAAAGTTTTTTCTCATTTGGATTTAATGTTACAATAGAATTTTCTCAATCATAGCCAATCACTGACTCTTTATAAAATATATATAGAAATGGCCTTGAAAAACTGGAAGGAAAAAATTTAGGAACATGGGAATCCCAATAACTACATTTTGTTAACGACCAGCTAATTTTAGTACAAGATGAAGACATGTAATGAATCATCAGAAAGTTAATGGAGGCCTTCAGGTCAAAAAGGAATGAAACAAAATGCATGGTAATAGGAGGAACAAATCAAGATTTGACACTGGAGGAATGTATGGGAAGAATTACATACACTGTAGGGTACAATTGTTGTTGTTGTTGTGGTGGTGGTCTTCAGTCCTGAGACTGGTTTGATGCAGCTCTCCATGCTACTCTATCGTGTGCAAGCTTCTTCATCTCCCAGTAACTACTGCAACCTACATCCTTCTGAATCTGCTTAGTGTATTCATCTCTTGGTCTCCCTCTACGATTTTTACCCTCCACGCTGCCCTCCAATACTAAATTGGTGATCCCTTGATGCCTCAGAACATGTCCTACCAACCGATCCCTTCTTCTTGTCAAGTTGTGCCACAAACTCCTCTTCTCCCCAATCCTATTCAATACTTCCTCATTAGTTATGTGATCTACCCATCTAATCTTCAGCATTCTTCTGTAGCACAACATTTCAAAAGCTTCTATTCTCTTCTTGTCCAAACTATTTATCGTCCATGTTTCACTTCCATACATGGCTACACTCCATACAAATACTTTCAGAAATGACTTCCTGACACTTAAATCTATACTTGATGTTAACAAATTTCTCTTCTTCAGAGACGCTTTCCTTGCCATTGCCAGTCTACATTTTATATCGTCTCTACTTCGACCATCATCAGTTATTTTGCTCCCCAAATAGCAAAACTCCTTTACTACTTTAAGTGTCTCATTTCCTTATCTAATTTCCTCAACATCACCCGACTGAATTCGACTACATACCATTATCCTCGTTTTGCTTTTGTTGATGTTCATCTTATATCCTAATTTCAAGACACTATCCATTCCGTTCATCTGCACTTCCAAGTCCTTTGCTGTTTCTGACAGAATTACAATGTCATCGGCGAACCTCAAAGTTTTTTTTCTTCTCCATGGATTTTAACACCTACTCTGAATTTTTCTTTTGTTTCCTTCACTGCTTGCTCAATATACAGATTGAATACCATCGGCGAGAGGCTACAACCCTGTCTCACTCCCTTCCCAACCACTGCATCCCTTTCATGTCCCTCGACTCTTACAACTGCCATCTCGTTTCTGTACAAATTGTAAATAGCCTTTCGCTCCCTGTATTTTACCCCTGCCACCTTCAGAATTTGAAAGAGAGTATGCCAGTCAACATTGTCAAAAGCTTTCTCTAAGTCTACAAATGCTAGAAATGTAGGTTTGCCTTTCCTTAATCTAGCTTCTAAGATAAGTCGTAGGGTCAGTATTGCCTCACGTGTTCCAATATTTCTACGGAATCCAAACTGATCTTCCCCGAGGTCGGCTTCTACTAGTTTCTCCATTCGTCTGTAAAGAATTCGCGTTAGTATTTTGCAGCCATGACTTATTAAACTGATAGTTTGGTAATTTTCACATCTGTCAACACCTGCTTTCTTGGGGATTGGAATTATTATATTCTTCTTGAAATCTGAGGGTATTTCGCCTGTCTCATATATCTTGCTCACCAGATGGTAGAGTTTTGTCAGGACTGGCTCCCCCAAGGCTGTCAGTAGTTCTAATGGAATGTTGTCTACTCCCGGGGGCTTGTTTCGACTCAGATCTTTCAGTGCTCTGTCAAACTCTTCACGCAGTATCATATCTCCCATTTCATCTTCATCTACATCCTCTTCCATTTCCATAATATTGTCCTCAAGTACATCTCCCTTGTATAGACCCTCTATATACTCCTTCCACCTTTCTGCGGTGGTGGTGGTGGTAATTAGTGTTTAACGTCCCGTCGACAACGAGGTCATTAGAGACGGAACGCAGGCTCGGGTTAGGGAAGGATTGGGAAGGAAATTGGCCGTGCCCTTTCAAAGGAACCATCCCGGCATTTACCTGAAACGATTTAGGGAAATCACGGAAAACCTAAATCAGGATGGCCGGAGACGGGATTGAACCGTTGTCCTCCACCTTTCTGCTTTCCCTTCTTTGCTGAGAACTGGGTTTCCATCTGAGCTCTTGATATTCATACAAGTGGTTTTCTTTTCTTCAAAGGTCTCTTTAATTTTCCTGTAGGCAGTATCTATCTTACCCCTGGTGAGACAAGCCTCTACATCCTTACATTTGTCCTCTAGCCATCCCTGCTTAGCCATTTTACACTTCCTGTCGATCTCATTTTTGAGACGTTTGTATTCCTTTTTGCCTGCTTCATTTACTGCATTTTTATATTTTCTCCTTTCATCAATTAAGTTCAATATTTCTTCTGTTACCCAAGGATTTCTAGCAGCCCTCTTCTTTTTATCTACTTTATCCTGTGCTGCCTTCACTACTTCATCCCTCAGAGCTACCCATTCTTCTTCTACTGTATTTCTTTCCCCCACTCCTGTCAATTGTTCCCTTATGCTCTCCCTGAAACTCTCTACAACCTCTGGTTCTTTCAGTTTATCCAGGTCCCATCTCCTTAAATTCCCACCTTTTTGCAGTTTCTTCAGTTTTAATCTACAGTTCATAACCAATAGATTGTGGTCAGAGTCCACATCTGCCCCTGGAAATGTCTTACAATTTAAAACCTGGTTCCTAAATCTCTGTCTTACCATTATATAATCTATCTGAAACCTGTCAGTATATCCAGGCTTCTCCCATGTATACAACCTTCTTTTATGATTCTTGAACCAAGTGTTAGCTATGATTAAGTTGTGCTCTGTGCAAAATTCTACCAGGTGGCTTCCTCTTTCATTTCTTCCCCCCAATCCATATTCACCTACTACATTTCCTTCTCTCCCTTTTCCTACTACCGAATTCCAGTCACCCAAGACTATTAAATTTTCGTCTCCCTTCACTATCTGAATAATTTCTTTTATTTCATCATACATTTCTTCAATTTCTTCGTTATCTGCTGAGATAGTTGGCATATAAACTTGTACTACTGTGATAGGTGTGGGCTTCGTGTCTATCTTGGCCACAATAATTCATTCACTATGCTGTTTGTAGTAGCTTACCCGCACTCCTATTTTTTTATTCATTATTAAACCTACTCCTGCATTACCCCATTTGATTTTGTATTTATAACCCTGTATTCGCCTGACCAAAAGTCTTGTTCCTCCTGCCACCGAACTTCACTAATTCCCACTATATCTAACTTAAACCTATCCATTTCCCTTTTTAAATTTTCTAACCTAACTGCCCCATTAAGGGATCTGACATTCCACGTTCCGATCCGTAGAACACCAGTTTTCTTTCTCCTGATAACGACGTCCTCCTGAGTAGTCCCCGCCCAGAGATCCGAATGGGGGACTATTTTACCTCTGGAATATTTTACCCAAGAGGACGCCATCATCATTTAACCATAAAGTAAAGCTGCATGCCCTCAGGAAAAATTACGGCCATAGTTTCCCCTTGCTTTCAGCCGTTCGCAGTACCAACACAGCAAGGCCGTTTTGGATATGTTGCAAGGCCAGATCAGTCAATCATCCAGACTGTTGCCCCTGCAACTACTGAAAAGGCTGCTGCCCCTCTTCAGGAACCACACGTTTGTCTGGCCTCTCAACAGATACCCCTCCGTTGTGGTTGCACCTACGGTACGGCTATCTGTATCACTGAGGCACGCAAGCCTCGCAACCAACGGCAAGGTCCAATGTAGAGGAGTAAAAATCTGACAAAATGATAAAAAGATAAGGAAAGTCAATAACAAATGTTGGGAAGTTCACACAATTAGAATATTAAATGATATCTTATGGGCTCAACGTATCACAAAGGAGACAAAAAAGGAAAATCTTCAAAACCACCATTGGAAGCATTATTATATATGGATATATTGACCATTTCATCTGTACCTACGTCCTTCCTTTCTATAATATTGTTTTCCAGTCTGTTCCCCTTACATAGAGTCTCTACACATTCCTTCCACCTTTCAGCTTTCTCTTCTTTACTTTGCCCTGGCTTGTCATCTGCGCTGTTTGATGTACACACTGCTTTATCTCCTTTCTCAAAAGGTCTCTTAACATTCCTATGCATTTTCTCCTTTCTCCAAAGGTCTCTTAACATTCCCATAAGTGTAATCGGTCTTTCCCCTAATTATACATGCTTCTACCACCTTGCATTTATCCTCTAGCTATTTTGCACTTTTTGTCAATCTCTTTATACTTCTCCTTTTGTCCATTAAATTCAATACCTCCTGTGACAGCCAAAGATTTCTACTACAGCTTGTCTTTTTAACTGTCCGATCCACTGCTGCCTTCACAATTTCATTTCTGAGAACTACTCATTCCTCTTCTCAAGTATATTTTCTCCCCAGTCCAGTACAGTGTTACCTGAAGCTCACTGTGAAACTCTTAAAAACATCTGTTTCTTTCAGCTCATTGAAGCCCTATATCCTTAATTTCCTACCTTTTTAGCAACTCCTTCAATTTAAAGGAGGAAAACACTTCTGTCCCTGGTAATGTCTCACGGTTTAGAATCTGGTTTTCAAATCTATATCTTACCATTATACAATAAATCAGAAGCCTTCCTATGTCCCCATGTCTCTTCCATGTTTACAAGCTTCTTTCACAATTGTTAAACTAAGTGTTAACAATGATTAAATTATGTTCTGTGCAAAATTCTCCCATTTGGCCTCCTGTGTCATTCCATTCTCCCATATTCTCCTATTATTACTCTTCTCTTTCTTTCCTACTACTGTTTTTTTATTTATTGTCTGCTTATAACATATAATTTTACATGCATGGCATTGTTAACAATATTTAATTTTTTCCAATTATTACTATTATTTTAGAATATGCTACAATTACTATACTTATTTCTAGCACAGGATTGTTTCATGCATTAATAATCATGTTGAATCCAAGTTATATAGGCAGGTTTTTGATGTGCCATTGCTTCAGTCACCAGTCACTTTTTAAAAGTGAAAAATGTCCTCTGCCAACATCTTAACTTCTTTTTGCAACAAACTAAGAAAATTAATTTTCTGTTAACCTGTGAAAGTCTTTTTTTTGTGCCTTATATCACAGTTGTGAATTTCCATATTCCTGTTTGTGACCTTAGTATCTCCTTTCACTAATGCAATGATTTCCAGCAGATACACACATCAAAAAAAGTATTGCATCAACTCGGTTCCGAGAGTTCCGGAACCTGTACAGAAAATTGGAACAGAGATCAACAAAAACATCACTTCTGCCCTTTTTATTGCTCATGAAAACCACACATTGGATGTTGTACCACCATAGAGCAAGACCTCCAGAGGTGTTGGTCCAGACTACTGTACACACCAGTACCTCTAATACCCCCCAGTGGCATGTCCTCTTGCGTTGATGCATGCCTGAATTCAACATATCCACAAGGTCATCAAGTCACTGTTGATACATATTGTCCCACTACTCAATCGCGATTCAGCATAAATCCCTCAGAGTGGTTGGTGGGTCACATCATCCATAAACAGCCCTTTTCAATCTATCCCAGGAATGTTCTGTGGGGTTCATGGTTCATGTCTGGAGAACATGCTGGTCACTCTAGTCGAGTGATGTCATTATGCTGAATGAAGTCATTCATAAGATGTGCACATTGGGGGTGCGAATTGTCATCTATGGAGACGAATGCCTCGCCACTATACTGCCGATATGGTTCCACTATCGGTCAGAGGATGATATTCACGTATCGTACAGCCATTATGGTGCCTTCCATGAGCACCAACAGTGTACATCAGTCCCACATAATGCCACCCCAAAACAGCAGGGAGCCTCCACCTTGCTGCACTCGCTGGAGAGCATGTCTCAGGCGTTCAGCCTGACCAGGTTGCCTCCAAACATGTCTCTGATGATTGTCTGTCTGAAGGCATATGCGACACTCATCGGTTAAGATAACATGATGCCAATCCTGAGCGGTGCATTCGGCATGTTGTTGTGCCCATCTGTAGCATGCTGCATGGTGTCGTGGTTGCAAAGGTGGACCTCGCCATGGACGTCAGGAGTGATGTTGCGCATAATGCAGCCTATTACGCACAGTTTGAGTCGTAACACGTCGTCCTGTGGCTGCACAAAAAGCATTATTCAACATGGTGGCATTGCTGTCAGGGTTCCTCCGAGCTGTAATCCGTAGGTAGCGGCCATCCACTTGCGCAGCCTGTGCGACGCATGCCGTCGACAGTTCCTGTCTCTCCATATATCCTCCATGTCCGAACAACATCGCTTTGGTTCACTCTGAGACACCTGGACACTTTCCTTGTGAAGAACCCTTACTGGCACAAAGAAACAATGCGGACGCCATTGAACCGTGGTACTGACCGTCTAGGCATGGTGGAACTACCAACACGAGCTGGGTGCCTCCTTCTTGGTGGAATGACTGGAACTGGTCGGCTGTCAGACCCCCTCTGTCTAACAGATACTGCTCACACATGGTTGTTTACATCTTTGGGCGGGTTTAGTAACATCTCGGAACAGTCAAAGGGGCTGTGCGTGTGATACAATATCCACAGCAGGAGTTCTGCAAACCGGGGTGATACAAAACTTTTTTTGATGTGTGTATATGGCACAGACTGTGAGAATACTGGATCTTTTGAAAAGGCTTTTGCAAATATGTTCCTTGTTTTACTTTCACTAGAATCCTCAAGGCCCTCTTCTGCACTATGAAAACCCTTTTTATGTTAGTGTGGCAAGTCCCACCCCACAGTACTATTCACAAAGACAAGAATGGGGATTCTAATCCTTAGACTTTCAGTATTAAGATATGGAGATAATTTCCTTATTGGTTGTTATTTTTTTGCAGACATTGTCAATTTGCTGCTTCCATGAAAGTTGGTCAGCTGTGTATATACCCACAAATTTATATTCTTAACACGTTTGACATAATTTATCAGTCACAAAATTTTACCTATTTGAACCACTCGGTTTAAAATGAATAATATGTATAAACCCAAAAATTTATATTCTGAACAAGTTTTTGACAGCATTTATCACTCAAAATATTTTGCCTATTTGGACCACTCTGTTTAAAGTGAATAACATTTGCTTTTTCTATGTTTACTTTTAAATTGTCTCTTTCAAAGTGAGCTCTAGC
Source organism: Schistocerca cancellata (assembly GCF_023864275.1). Lineage (NCBI taxonomy): Eukaryota > Metazoa > Arthropoda > Insecta > Orthoptera > Acrididae > Schistocerca > Schistocerca cancellata. Next base: position 289,577,216 of record NC_064628.1, on the reverse strand, counting down.
CTTTTCAATAAAGTTATGAACCTCTTCATTTTTTTACACTGCTGTCAAACTTTTAAAGAGATTTCCCATAATTGCCTGAGTCTTCCAGTTGACACTACTCATCAGAATTTTTGATAAGAGCACGTAATGATGTACTACTCACTTCCAGTCACCCAGCACTATTACATGTTTGTCTCCTTTAACTATCTGAATAATTTCTTTTACCTCATACATTCTTTCGATCTCTTCATCATCTGTGGATCTAGTCGGCATATAAATTTGCAGTATTGTGGAGGGTGTTGGCTTTGTGTCTTGGTTATAATAATGCATTGACTATGCTGTTCATAGAAATCTTACCCGGATTCCTATTTTCTTATTGATTGTAAGACCTACTCCTGAATTACCCCCCTTTGATTTTATGTTGATAACCCTGTACTGAACTGATCAGAAATCCGGTTCTTCCTGTCAACGCACTGCACTAATTCCAAATATATCTAACTTCAGCCTATCCATTTCCCTTTTTAAATTTTCAGACTGACATGCCCCATTAAGGGATCTGACATTCCACACTCTGAACCATAGAATGGCAGTTTTATTTGTCCTGATGATTAAATCCTCCTATGCAGTCCCCACCTGGAAATCTGAATGGAAGACTATTCTACCTCCAGAATATTATACCCAAAAGGATTGAGCCAATCTGTAAAGCTTAATGCTTTTTTTTTTTGGGGGGGGGGGGGGATGAAAGGGCTGTAGCTCCCCCTTGTTTTCAGCTGTTCACAGTACCAGCACATAAAGTTGTCTGGATTAACATGACAAGGTCAAGCAGTCAACCATTCAGATTGTTGGCCCTGCAACTGCTGAAAAATCTGCTGCCCCTCTTCAGGGACCAAGGGCTAGTTTGGCCTCTCCACAGATTCCCTTTCATTGTTGTTGCACCTACAGTTTGGCAAGCAAGCTTTCCCACCTCTGTATGGTCACCCCCCACCCCTCTCCACCCGCCGTTACATTTTATTTCCGTGATGGATTGTCAAACAGTTTTACAGCTGCAAATTTCACCACTTGCTGTGCCAAAGTTAGATTCATGAAGGCCTAATGTAAATCTTTTTCCTTCCAGTATTGTAATTGTGAATAGTTTTGTTACTTTCACACTCACAATCAGATGGTTTGTTGATAACAGATTTCATTAAGTGAATAAACATACTGTGAACCTATGGTTAACATTAATAGCTGCTCAGAAAGTGATGCCTGCAAGATGTATGTGTGTGAATCCCACACATAATTCTAATTACTTTCTTTTGAGCTACGAATACCATCTGCCTAAGTGATTCAGACAAAGTAGCATATCATTAACACACAGCAAGAGCAGCACTGGTCCAATGATCAGACCCGTGGGACTCTCACTGCAGTTTCTTCTATCGCTAATGACGAGGTGCATTCTTCATAATACTCAAACAGCCTAGGATAACTTTTTAAATTCTGCTTTTTAAGTAAGGACTATACAAGACCTTTCCTGAATTATGTATCCCATTGAAACTCAATTCCTCTAACAATATATTATGATCAACATGATCGAATGCCTTTGACAGGTCACTGAAGTTGATTGGTTAGTTTCATGTTCCTCAGATCATTTGCCTGTCACATCGCAAATTAACATAAATATAATAAATATGGCTACATGTTGAACACTGATAAGTTTCTTGGTTACTATTAAATATACAGACGTGAATTAGTAATTTGTATCACCAACTTTTACACATTAAAATAACAGAAATTCTTCTACAGAACAGAAGAAGTTGTCAAGGAGAAACTTTATCAGTTTGCTTTCGAACTTTACTTTGCTGTCTGTGAGAATGTTCATATCACTGAGTAAGTTATCAAAATTCAGTTGCAGCATTGTGCTAAAGACAATGTTAATGTGGAGTAATGAATATCTTTTTTAGTTTTTTTTCCTTCTGGTATTTAATTATCTACACCATCATTACTTTTGAGCTGCAATGGGTTATTTAACATAGTGTGAAGTGAAGTGGTAGCCAGAATACCCAACTTGTTAAACAGATGTCTAGAAGACGATCATTAGTGAGCACCACATATTATTCCTACAGCATGTTTCTCTCTTAATGATGGATTACACCAGAACGTTATTTCACATTATATAATTAAATGAAAACATGCAAAATATGTCAATTTGCTGATATCCCTCTCTCCAAGGTTTGCAGTTATTCCAAGTGCAAATGTGGCTGAACTAAGTTGTTTTAAGATTTCCAAAATGTACTTTTTCCGGTTTAAATTCTCATCAATACAGGCACTTAAATATTGGGTTTCCATCATACTTTAGATATTCAGAACTGAATATCCACGGAGACCACTTGCAGAAAACCAGTCAATAATACTTTTCGGAACATTGTTTACCATTTCTTCTGTTGCTATATACACTCCTGGAAATTGAAATAAGAACACCGTGAATTCATTGTCCCAGGAAGGGGAAACTTTATTGACACACTCCTGGGGTCAGATACATCACATGATCACACTGACAGAACCACAGGCACATAGACACAGGCAACAGAGCATGCACAATGTCGACACTAGTACAGTGTATATCCACCTTTCGCAGCAATGCAGGCTGCTATTCTCCTATGGAGACGATCGTAGAGATGCTGGATGTAGTCCTGTGGAACGGCTTGCCATGCCATTTCCACCTGGCACCTCAGTTGGACCAGCGTTCGTGCTGGACGTGCAGACCGCGTGAGACGACGCTTCATCCAGTCTCAAACATGCTCAATGGGGGACAGATCCGGAGATCTTGCTGGCCAGGGTAGTTGACTTACACCTTCTAGAGCACGTTGGGTGGCACAGGATACATGCGGACGTGCATTGTCCTGTTGGAACAGCAAGTTCCCTTGCCGGTCTAGGAATGGTAGAACGATGGGTTCGATGACGGTTTGGATGTACCGTGCACTATTCAGTGTCCCCTCGACGATCACCAGTGGTGTACGGCCAGTGTAGGAGATCGCTCCCCACACCATGATGCCGGGTGTTGGCCCTGTGTGCCTCGGTCGTATGCAGTCCTGATTGTGGCGCTCACCTGCACGGCGCCAAACACGCATATGACCATCAGTGGCACCAAGGCAGAAGCGACTCTCATCGCTGAAGACGACACGTCTCCATTCGTCCCTCCATTCACGCCTGTCGCGACACCACTGGAGGCGGGCTGCACGATGTTGGGGCGTGAGCGGAAGACGGCCTAACCGTGTGCGGGACCGTAGCCCAGCTTCATGGAGACGGTTGCGAATGGTCCTCGCCGGTACCCCAGGAGCAACAGTGTCCCTAATTTGCTGGGAAGTGGCGGTGCGGTCCCCTACGACACTGCGTAGGATCCTACGGTCTTGGCGTGCATCCGTGCGTCGCTGCGGTCCGGTCCCAGGTCGACGGGCACGTGCACCTTCCACCGACCACTGGCGACAACATCGATGTACTGTGGAGACCTCACGCCCCACGTGTTGAGCAATTCGGCGGTACGTCCACCCGGCCTCCCGCATGCCCACTATACGCCCTCGCTTAAAGTCCGTCAACTGCACATACGGTTCACGTCCACGCTGTCGCGGCATGCTACCAGTGTTAAAGACTGCGATGGAGCTCCGTATGCCACGGCAAACTGGCTGACACTGACGGCGGCGGTGCACAAATGCTGCGCAGCTAGCGCCATTCGACGGCCAACACCGCGGTTCCTGGTGTGTCCGCTGTGCCGTGCGTGTGATCATTGCTTGTACAGCCCTCTCGCAGTGTCCGGAGCAAGTATGGTGGGTCTGACACACCGGTGTCAATGTGTTTTTTTTTCCATTTCCAGGAGCGTATATATATGCTTGGATTGATTCTAATACTTGTGTCATCTGCAAAAGGAACTGATTCTGCTTGCACAGTGTGTCCATAAAGTCTGGGTACATAGAGAGAATAATAAAGCACATTTTAGTCACTTTAATCTTAATAAGTAATATTTTCAACATGATCTCTGGGCTTTTTAATGCATAAGTTGATGTGCTTTGCAAGATTAAAGTGAACTGGATTTCAGCACACTTGTAATGCATTCTGTCAGGTGGTTTAAACTTGTAGTCTTCATCGAGTAAACTTTCTCTTTCAATCAACGTATCCCAGAAAATGGAATCAAGGGGAGAAAGGTCCGACGAAAGAGGGGACCACTCCCCATGACCTCTTCTCCCAATCCAGTGAAGAAAACTGTCATTCAACTAATCTCTAACAGCTGCAGCAAAATGGGCACAAGCCCCATCCTTCTGAAACCAGCCTGTAAGTACCTCACACAAACACTCAATTTGAGGCATCAATTTGTCTCTCAGCTTCTTCAGGTTAAGTGTCCCTGTTACATGTTCATTGAAGAAGTAAGGCCCTACCATATAAGCTTTCCCCAAAGCATGCCACACCATCACCTTTTGGCAGCCCTGCTGTATGGATGGACCCATCCAATGTAGATTGCCTTAAGACAGTATCGAAGATTTTGTCTGTTCACTTCACCACAGACATAAAACACGGCTTCATTACTGAACAACACACGATCTTTTGTAAAATTCATAACTTCATCCATTTTATCTGCAAACCATTCACACATCTGCATGCATCTATCAGGGTCATCTTCATTCAAATGATGCAATATCTGCACCTTGCATGGATCAAACCTCACCTTTCCCAGGATTTTACGGATGGTTTACCTTGGAAAACCCAACTCCATGGATGTCCAACAAAGTAATTTCTTTTGGCTAGCATAAACCTTGGCCAAGACAGCCTCTTCCATTTCGTCTGAAGTCTTTTGTCATTTGGAATGGGGTTTGTCGAACACACTGGTTGTTTCTTCAAACTTGGTGATTAATTTTCTAACTGCAGTAAAATAAATACGTTGACGATGAGGGTGTAGAGGGTTAAATCTTCCACAACTTTGGGATACGACCATCTTTCTCATCCACTTAAAATGAGTACAAGCTCCATTCATTCTTCTTTAGACAGAGCCATCATTCAGTCTAGAAAAAAACAAAATTGATCAGAATTATTAGAATTTATTTTATTAACATTCATAGTATATTTATTAGAATTTCCTAGTACCCAGACTTTGTGGACACACTGTATTTTAGACAGAAGATCATTTATACATGTGATTTAGTCTTGGGGACCACATACATGATTTCTCACAGTTAGAATTATGTCCCCAGACTACAGTGACTGAATTACTAAGTACAACTTTCTGCATTTTTTTGGTTTAATATGATGTTATCCATTGGTTAGCTATACCATCAATCCCACAAACTTCAGTTTGTCTAGGAGAATATAAAATGCTTATAAATAACATTCTGAGTAGAGGAACTGTTCTGAAATCCAAACTGTGATTTACTGAGTATATTTTGTTGGTCAATGATACTATTCTACAACACACAACCTTCTCAAAAATTTTGGAAAATGATGTCATTAGTGAAATGGGTCAGTAGTTATCTCTCCTATCACATTTCTTAAAAAAGAGTTTTAACAATGACACATTTCAGTCTCTGAAAATTGCCTTGAGTTAGTGATGCATCATGTATTTAAGAATATAATGTAAATGGACAGATGAAAAAAATCTACTCACCAAGAGGCAGCAGGGGAACACACACACAATTGAATTTAACTTTCACAAGCTTTCGGAGTCAGTGGCTCCTCCTCCTGGTGGAAGAGTTGAAGGGGAACGAAGGGGGTGAAGGCAAAATACTTGAGAGGTTTAGGGAAAGGGGTAAAGTTTAGAAAAGTCACCCAGAACCCCGGGATACAGGAGACTTACTGGGTGGATAAGAAAGAAAGACTTCCCTCTCAACCTGTCTGGCTCCCCTGACCCGAGAGTCTGGGTGAATTTTCTAAACTGTACTCCTTTCCCTAAACCTCTCCAGTCCTTTTCCTCCACTCCTCTTCGTTCCCCTTCAACTCTTCCACCATAAGAAGGAACCAATGGCTCCAAGAGCTTGTGAAAGTTAAATCCATTTGTGAGTGTGTTCCTCTACTTGGTGAGTTGATTTTTTATCTGTATACTTGCATTCATTATATTATCAATAACTGATTATTTTCTTTGTTACATAACATATTTAAGAAAGACAAGGATTATTTTTGAGAACAAATCTTTAGTACTCTATTGGAAACACCATGAAATCCAGACGAGCTTTTATTCATGAGATCAGTGTCCTTTAATTTCTGAAGGCAAAGTTGTGATACAGTCATATGAATGAATTTTATGAGATTGCTCTGTGGCTGATTGTCCTCACTCTTGTTTCATTACAGTCCACACATTCCATATAGCCTTAAGTCTGTTTTCAGAATACTTAATATATAACATTATGTACATTTTCCCTGATTTTTAATAGTACTTTTGAGTAGTTTTTGCAGTGTGAAACTACTGCAGTATCTCTACTTGCTATTGCCAAAAGGTACATTTCCCTTTTCCCATCAAAGGTACTTTAAACCCTCTAGTGATCGATGACATTTTACACCGATGTTTGCTTTCTGATTAGCATATGCAGAAAGCTGTTTTCAAATAATGATATGAATTTATCACAAAATAGATTAAATTTTTTGACAGCTTTTGATTCATTACAAATTTCATAACAGGTCATCTCTTGTACACTATTCTTAATCCATTGCTTACTAATGTCCTTTTCGAGACATTAATATTTTATTTATTTCTACATAAGCTATGAAACTTTTGGCTTTGATTGTTGTACCTGAAGGTGAACTGACCACTATACTTCAATGCCTGTAAGTTGAAAATAAATCATTTTCCTCTAATTTGCTTATTTTGGGAAAGGAATCAATTTGCCTATTTTCTATCTTCACACTTGGCTGCACTGTATGCCTACTGGTATGAGGCTAATGTTACCAATTTACCTCCACAAGCTATGTGAGAAAAAGCATTAGGACATGGAATTGAAAATGGTGCACTGTCCACAAAAGAAAACACAAATGTAAGTCATATAAATGTGAACAAACGTACACAAACACTAATGAAACAGGCAAGAGCAATGAAAATTATGTTGCAGAATGTCTAGCAAATACAGCAGTGATCTATGTGTTTGAGGATTTTTTTCTGAAGAGCTAGTGACAGAAAAAAGAAAAATCAATGCTTCCTAAGAGAACAACATAAGTTTTCTTCTAGCCAAAGATCTAAAATCCTTTATTGGATATCACAAGATTCCCCATGAGAGCATGTGCTGGGAATAGGCACTGATCTACTGGACAAGCAGATATCACCAGATAGGATGAGGATAAGATCAAAGAAATGGTGGGAGCCATTATTCATCGAGATGATTGACAGCTACTTGGTGAACATCAGGTGCACATATCAAATTGCTAACCAATCGAAAAACTCTACTTCTTTATGTCCAAATGACAGAAGTGATGTTGTACCCTTCAAGGAAAATCTGATTAAAACCAAAACATGCAGAACAAGGAAGCAAACTGATGAGAGTTTGTGGTTGCCTATGGAACCATGATCCTACCCAGGCATGCACGTGTTCATCCAAAGCAAATTGACGGCCACAAATGCCTTTCTTCAGGCCTCTAAGAATACCGAATCACATGAAGAGAAATTGGGATTATAAGGAAGATGTTACAGGCTTTCCAGCACAGCTTCGGCAGTACAGACGAAACAACCTTGGCAACATGTAGATGGGTATGTCTAAAGCCTGAATAACCACCTTTTCCAGTACGAATTGCTGTGAGATGTGCAAGAAGACAGTCAATGGCATTCTGGAAGGTACTAGCAGGAATTTGGAGCCATAATGATTCCAGTGCCATGGCCAGCTGCACTAGATATCTCAGTTGAGGATCCATGGCGTGAACAGCCTGATCGAGGTGGTCCCACAGATTCTCTATCGTGTTTAAATCCGAGGTGTTTTGATGGCCAGGGGAGTACAGTAACCTCATCCTGTTGAGTTCTGAGGCATGCACATAAACCACGAGCTGTGTGAAATATTGCATTGTCCTGCTTGTAGATGCAACTGTGTTGAGGAAAACCAAACTACATACAGGAGTGGACATGGTCCCCAAGGACAGATGCATACTTGTATCGATCCATTGTGCCTTCTAGAATGACGAGATCACCCAGAAAATGACACAAAAACATTCCCCAGACCACATGGCACTCTAATCCAGCCTCGATCCTTCCAGTGATTGTTCCAGGGTGTTTGCTTTCAGATGTTTCACACCATACACGCCAATGGCCATCTATCCGACAGAGCATAAAACATAATTCATCTGAAAAGGGCACCTGCACCACTCAGTGAACATCCAGTTGTGGTACTGGCATACAAACTCCAGCCTTTGTCACAAATGAACAGCAATCAGCATGGGATGCGTGAACTAGGCATCTGCTGTGGAGGCCCATATGCAGCAATGTTCACTGAATGGTCATGCAGGCGACACTGCTGGTAGCCCCTTGGTTCATCTGGATGCTCAATTGCTCAAACAGTTGCATGTTTGTTTGCCCGCACACATCTTCTGCAATCATAGTTCGTAATTCAATCCTGTTATCTATGGTCGCCCCCCCATGAACCATGGACCTTGCCATTGGTGGGGAGGCTTGCGTGCCTCAGCAATACAGATAGCCGTACTGTAGGTGCAACCACAATGGAGGGGTATCTGTTGAGAGGCCAGATAAACGTGTAGTTCCTGAAGAGGGGCAGCAGCCTTTTCAGTAGTTGCAGGGGCAACAGTCTGGATGATTGACTGATCTGGCCTTGTAACACTAACCAAAACGGCCTTGCTCTGCTGGTACTGTGAACGGCTGAAAGCAAGGGGAACTAAAGCCGTAATTTTTCCTGATGATGGTGTCGCTTGGGTAAAATATTCCGGAGGTAAAATGGTCCCCCATTCCGATCTCCGGGCGGGGACTACTCAGGAGGACGTCGTTATCAGGAGAAAGAAAACTGGTGTTCTACAGATTGGAGCGTGGAATGTCAGATCCCTTAATAGGGCAGGTAGGTTAGAAAATTTAAAAACAGAAATGGATAGGTTAAAGTTAGATATAGTGGGAATTAGTGAAGTTCGGTGGCAGAAGGAACAAGACTTCTGGTCACGTGACTACAGGGTTATAAATACAAAATCAAATGGGGTAATGCAGGAGTAGGTTTAATAATGAATAAAAAAATAGGAGTGCGGGTAAGCTACTACAAACAGCATAGTGAATGAATTATTGTGGCCAAGATAGACACGAAGCCCACGCCTACCACAGTAGTACAAGTTTATATGCCAACTATCTCAGCAGATAACGAAGAAATTGAAGAAATGTATGATGAAATAAAAGAAATTATTCAGATAGTGAAGGGAGACGAAAATTTAATAGCCTTGGGTGACTGGAATTCGGTAGTAGGAAAAGGGAGAGAAGGAAACGTAGTAGGTGAATATGGATTGGAGGGGAGAAATGAAATAGGAAGCCGCCTGGTAGAATTTTGCACAGAGCACAACTTAATCATAGCTAACACTTGGTTCAAGAATCATAAAAGAAGGTTGTATACATGGAAGAAGCCTGGATATACTGACAGGTTTCAGATAGATTATATAATGGTAAGACAGAGATTTAGGAACCAGGTTTTAAATTGTAAGACATTTCCAGGGGCAGATGTGGACTCTGACCACAATCTATTGGTTATGAACTGTAGATTAAAACTGAAGAAACTGCAAAAAGGTGGGAATTTAAGGAGATGGGACCTGGATAAACTGAAAGAACCAGAGGTTGTAGAGAGTTTCAGGGAGAGCATAAGGGAACAATTGACAGGAGTGGGGGAAAGAAATACAGTAGAAGAAGAATGGGTAGCTCTGAGCGATGAAGTAGTGAAGGCAGCACAGGATAAAGTAGATAAAAAGAAGAGGGCTGCTAGAAATCCTTGGGTAACAGAAGAAATATTGAACTTAATTGATGAAAGGAGAAAATATAAAAATGCAGTAAATGAAGCAGGCAGAAAGGAATACAAACGTCTCAAAAATGAGATCGACAGGAAGTGCAAAATGGCTAAGCAGGGATGGCTAGAGGACAAATGTAAGGATGTAGAGGCTTGTCTCACCAGGGGTAAGATAGATACTGCCTACAGGAAAATTAAAGAGACCTTTGGAGAAAAGAGAACCACTTGCATGAATACCAAGAGCTCAGATGGAAACCCAGTTCTAAGCAAAGAAGGGAAAGCAGAAAGGTGGAAGGAGTATATAGAGGATCTATACAAGGGAGATGTACTTGAGGACAATATTATGGAAATGGAAGAGGATGTAGATGAAGATGAAATGGGAGATATGATACTGCATGAAGAGTTTGACACAGCACTGAAAGACCTGAGTCGAAACAAGCCCCCGGGAGTAGACAACATTCCATTACAACTACTGACAGCCTTGGGAGAGCCAGTCCTGACAAAACTCTACCATCTGGTGAGCAAGATATATGAGACAGGCGAAATACCCTCAGACTTCAAGAAGAATATAATAATTCCAATCCCCAAGAAAGCAGGTGTTGACAGATGTGAAAATTACAGAACTATCAGTTTAATAAGTCACGGCTGCAAAATACTAACGCGAATTCTTTACAGACGAATGGAAAAACTAGTAGAAGCCGACCTCGGGGAAGATCAGTTTGGATTCCGTAGAAATATTGGAACACGTGAGGCAATACTGACCCTACGACTTATCTTAGAAGCTAGATTAAGGAAAGGCAAACCTACATTTCTAGCATTTGTAGACTTAGAGAAAGCTTTTGACAATGTTGACTGGAATACTCTCTTTCAAATTCTGAAGGTGGCAGGGGTAAAATACAGGGAGCGAAAGGCTATTTACAATTTGTACAGAAACCAGATGGCAGTTGTAAGAGTCGAGGGACATGAAAGGGATGCAGTGGTTGGGAAGGGAGTGAGACAGGGTTGTAGCCTCTCGCCGATGGTATTCAATCTGTATATTGAGCAAGCAGTGAAGGAAACAAAAGAAAAATTCGGAGTAGGTATTAAAATCCATGGAGAAGAAATAAAAACTTTGAGGTTCGCCGATGACATTGTAATTCTGTCAGAGACAGCAAAGGACTTGGAAGAGCAGTTGAACGGAATGGATAGTGTCTTGAAATTAGGATATAAGATGAACATCAACAAAAGCAAAACGAGGATAATGGAATGTAGTCAAATTAAGTCGGGTGATGCTGAGGGAATTAGATTAGGAAATGAGACGCTTAAAGTAGTAAAGGAGTTTTGCTATTTGGGGAGCAAAATAACTGATGACGATCAAAGTAGAGAGGATATAAAATGTAGACTGGCAATGGCAAGGAAAGCGTTTCTGAAGAAGAGAAATTTGTTAACATCGAGTATAGATTTAAGTGTTAGGAAGTCGTTTCTGGAAGTATTTGTGTGGAGTGTAGCCAAGTATGGAAGTGAAACGTGGACAATAAATAGTTTAGACAAGAAGAGAATATAAGCTTTCAAAATGTGGTGCTACAGAAGAATGCTGAAGATTAGATGGGTAGATCACATAAATAATGAGGAAGTATTGAATAGGATTGGGGAGAAGAGAAGTTTGTGGCACAACTTGACTAGAAGAAGGGATCGGTTGGTAGGACATGTTCTGAGGCATCAAGGGATCACCAATTTAGTATTGGAGGGCAGTGTGGAGGGTAAAATTCGTAGAGGGAGACCAAGAGATGAATGCACTAAGCAGATTCAGAAGAATGTAGGTTGCGGTAGGTACTGGGAGATGAAGAAGCTTGCACAGGATAGAGTAGCAAGGAGAGCTGCATCAAACCAGTCTCAGACCACAACAACAAACATATCTATGGTCTGTGGTGCACTACAGCTTCCTCAGTGGTGGTTTTGGATAGCACCATTTTGTGCCATAATGCACTAAGGAAAATGTATTGGTAACTGATTAGTTGTAGCAAAAACTGAAAAAAATCTGACAGAAATGAACAACAGAAGTGACATAGTTTCTGGATAACTGAAGATAAGAGAGTTTTACTAATCAGTCTTAATTTCAGAAACATTTGGATTAAAAAGTAGCTTCCTTCCACTTAATTTAACAAATGTTTAATCATGTAACATTCTGTGTATACCTATTTCAATATTTTTCCTACTATGAGGACTTATTCAGTTCCTTGGGGGTTAGGAAAAAACTGTGTAATTAGGGTTGCCACAAGTTTTCCCATGTGAAATTCCCTCATTTCCAGACAAGTTTCAGGTTTGTTTCCATGACAAATTTAGAGATCTCAAAGGTAAGTTAAGACGTATGTTGACAATCTGTCTTTGCAGGTACGGTACAAGAAACAATAACGCAAATGAGGAAATATCTAAAAAAACTTGTAAACAGATGGCGTTTCCTGATGTAAGCAATAATCTTGAGTACTAACATCAATATTCTTTGTAATGAACTGTTTTTAGATGGAGAAAGCAAGCCAAATGGTATAAGTGTTTTATTAAGATGACTGATGTAATTTTATTTCAATAATACGAAACAAATTTGATGACAAAAATATGCAATTCCTTGGAGTCATAAGACAGATTTAAAATACCTTCACTGATTTCAGAAATACACTCAGAAAAAGTAGGCCTGTTGAAAGAAGTGTATAAGGCAGGGAAAAATTGTGTAAACCAACACTGTAGGTGATCACCAATAAAATGTTGGTTCTACTATATTCGTTAATGTCGGTTATTACCCACTGTGTTATATCTATTATTTTACAGGTATTGTGTGAATTTTCTTTGGAGAAATGTACGAGTACATAGTGTACAAACTGCCAGTGACTGACAACAACTTTTTCTTCTTGCCATTCGTATTTTCTAACATATAAACTACTTTTGAAGTTCTAAAATGTACTATAAGAAATAAAACATACTTGTGGTGAAACAGTCCCAATTCCTGAAATCCATCACCCATGGTCTCTGGCCTGCTGAGGAGCACCACAGTTCTAGGTTCATGGATAAACAGTGAAAATCCACTGCACTACACCACACACAAACAGACCCAGTCTGCGGCCAGATTAGTGAGAGTAGGTCCGACAGGCAGGGTCTGCACATTAGTGGGAACCAAATGGCTTCAGTTCAACAGGCCTGATCTATTACAGGTACCTGCAGAAACGCCCTGCAGTTTTGGCCCGTCGTGGAAATCCACTCGTGTGGCCAACTATTCACGACCCACAGACAGCACATCAATGAAATGATCCATGCAACAGATAACTTGTTCAAATACTCTGAGAATCAATAATAATGAGGATATATACAACACACCATGAAGTTGATCACTGAACCACAGACAGGCACATAGAAAAGACAATCATCCTCTCACAGCTAAATTTTCAGCCATAACTTTTGTCAGAAAACAAGAGCACAAACACATTCACACAATCACTCAGATACAACTTACGTACACATGAACACTGTCTAAGGGCACTGCGTCTACAGTCTCTGAGAATCAGATTCAAACAAACCACTCGTCATGCCTCCTGTCAGCAGCTGCTAAGCTAGTGACAAGAAGTGGTGGCAGCACTTACTGCAAGCTGAGGGGAGTGGTAGAAAGGGGAGAAGCAGTAGTAATGAGAGAGTAGGGAAGCGGCGCACATACTCAGTTGCACCCAGCCAGCGACAATGCATGACACTTTGGTAAACAAACCATTTCATCTATTGTGACAAAAAAGTGATTTTTCCAGTGTTTTTTTTTTCTTCAAATTTCCCTGATACTTCCCTAAGGTGTTTGTAATTCCCTGATTTCCAGAAACTGTGGCAATCCTGGTAATTGCACTAATTTAGAATATTTTGTCAGATTTTCCATGTATATATAGGAACTGAGAAATATGAAACCCATGGACACTAAAGAAAAGTGACTGAGGAATGGATCCACAGCCAGAACTATTCGAGGCTAGGGGTCAGGTTGGAACCAGAAGTGTGTGTCTCTAAAAAACAATGCAACAGAAAAGAGTGAGCAATACTGTAAATGAATTTTATCTTATTGATTCAGAAGTATAATGAAATTGTTAAAACAATTTATAAATGTATGTACTGAAAACTGTAATGAATTTGTATTTTATCAATATAAAAAATGATGACCAGATTAGCCTTCAGTTTCAGTTGCATACTTAATATTGTAAATTTGTATTCAGTGAAATATTCTATGATTGATATGAGGATACATAATGCTCCCAGTAACATTGTCAAACATTATTTATTTGGTGGCCAGGCCTCACAGTATGAAAAAAAATGAAATGATCATGTGGCACTGTTGGCCGGGAAGTCCCATCCGAGAAAGCTGGGCCACCGAGTGCAAGTCTTACTTCAGCTGACGTCACACTGGACGACTTGCGTGCTGGTGATGAGGATGAAATGACGATGAGGACAACACAACACCCACACCACAGGCGAAGAAGATCTCCAACCCAGCTGGGAATGGACCCACACATGCTGTATTGTAGGTAAGCATGTTACCGGTCAGCTAAGGTGGCGGACAGTCTCATAGTATAGGATAATGATGCTTGGTTGTACTGAACTCCAAATCTTTGAACACAAAACACTCACCACTTAACGTTATTGTGGCACTATTCTCATTCACAATGTGCATCATTTCATGAGTGCATCCAGACCTGACTTCAATTTTTGGACAAAAATGCACAACTGCATCGAACTGTGCAAGTGTAGAAGCCTCTGGAATAAGAGGACATTCAGTGAATGGACTGGCCTGCCCATTTCCCCAACTAAAATCCCATAGAGCATGTGTGGGATGCACTGGAGAGATGAAATGAAGCATGTCTACACACACCAGTGAACATCCAGCAGCTGTCAACTGTGCTAGGGAAACAATGGGACACCCTACCACAAGAACTCTTTACCATCCTTGTGGCCAGCATGGGACTGTCTTGCAGAGCACACATTCCCTCTGATGTGTTTCATAACAAAAAAAAGGCCCCTTTTTAAACATAACATAATCATGATGAGATTTTCACCCTGCAGAGGAGTGTGCGCTGATATGAAACTTCCTGGCAGATTAAAACTGTGTGCCGGACCGAGCCTCGAACTCGGGACCTATGCCTTTCGGGGGCAAGTGCTCTACCAACTGAGCTACCCAAGCACGACTCACGCTCCGTCCTCACAGCTTTACTTCTGCCAGTACCTCGTCTCCTACTGATGCCTACCAAGTTCGAGTCGCAGTTCGGCACAGTTTTAATCTGCCGGGAAGTTTCATAACATAATCATGATACTGGAGGAAAATAAGGCGTCCACTATGAGCACACAAACTGTACCTGTAACACTCACATGCATCCCCAAATCCTTATTTATTTTTACTTTTATTTTACTGTAACAGAAACTAAGTTGTACATATCTTAATAAAAAATTGATTAGTACTATTTACATAGGCCTACTACCATAGAAAGCAACCACAAACAAACTTGTAAAGCTGTCACATTCCATATCCTCTGACATATGCACAACATCAAATAAATAAATAAAATGATAAATAAACAAATGTGTTGCTTCTTCAATGTGCTTCCCTCTTGAACTATCTGCACCAATTTTCTCACCATCTTCTAAAATACTCCTATTTTCTTTAACACAAATAATGTCATCCTTTCGTGGCTTCTTTCTGTCTCTCTTTTACAGCATTCCACGTTGATGTTGTTTATTGTCTAATATTTCAATTTCAGACAAGAATATGTGTATAGGGTATGCTACAGGATTTTTTGCAAGCTTTTCTTAATATGTTACAATGCTGTTTACCATGTAAAAGCACTTCTGCATCATTTGGACAACTTGTTACGGATATTTTGTGTATGTCCTGCTTTTGTTGTGAAGAGACTGATACCTGTAACAATCCAAGGTTTCTTTAACGATGCCTGATTTTTACATATATCTCTTTAGGAAAAATAATTTCAGACATGGAACTCATTAAGAAATATGTTGACTTTAGAGCCAGCTTTAGGCTCGTAAACATAACCCCCATCAACCTCTTTTCAAAAATCTTCAGTATTTAGTTTTCTCATTCATCAGCCTCTGTTTCCTTACGGTGTTTGTGCATTTACAAGAACTAAGTAACATAATGCCAACAATTGTGCATCATGATTTCACAATATGTTTACCACAGGATCGGTATGCCCTTCTTTAAGCTCCATTTGTTGTATGAATACGTCACCCATATTGAAGCGCCAAAGAAACTGGTATAGGCATGCATAATCAAATACAGGTATGTAAACAGGCAGTATACAGCGCTGCGGTCAGCAATGCCTATATAAGACAAGTGTCTGGCACAGTTGTAGAGCCGAGGGTCCACTCATGTATCCTTGATAACTGCATGACACAAAGCTTTACCTCCCCTGGGCCTGCTGACACCAACACTGGACTGTTGATGACTGAAAATATGTTGCCTGGTCAGACGAGTCTCGTTTCAAATTGTTTCAAGTGGATGGACGTGTACAGGTATTGTGACAGGCTCATAAATCCATGGCCCTGCATGTCAGCAGAGGATTGTTCAAGACGGTGGACGCTCTGTAATGGTGTGAAGTGTATGCAGTTGGGAGTGACATGGGACCCCTGATGTCTAGATATGATTCTGACAGGTGACACATACGTAAGCATCCTGTCTGGTTGCTTGTATCCAGTCATGCCCAATGTGATTTTCAGTTGGACTTGGGCAATTTCAGCAGGACAGTGCAACACCCCACATGTCCAGAATTGCTACAGAGTGGCTCCATGAACACCCTTCAGAGTTTAAACACTTCTGCTGGCTACCAAACTCTCCAGGCACGAACATTATTGAGCATATCTGGGATGCCTTGCAACATGCTGTTCAGAAGATATCTCCACTCCTTGTACTCTTACGGATTTATGGACAGCCTTGCAGGATTAAAGGAGTTGATTCCCTCCAGCACCACTTCAGACATTAGTCAAGTATATGCCTATCCCAGTCTGACTGAATATTCCCGCATTTTTTATTAGACAGTACGGTACTTCATTAAGGATAACCATATCATCTGCAAAATGTCTGATTGTACTACATTCTATCCTTACTAACATTCCATAACCTCATTGGGAATTATTTTAAGGGGTAACTTGTCCAGCAAAGTTATAGCTTTCCCAAACCCAAAAACACACATTACGAGTCATTTGTGGTGTGAACTGGAGAACATTCTGTAGTGGGCTGTTTATGGAACTTGGGATACTAACTACTGCTTCCCAATATACTTATTCCTTAATGAAAATTATATATATATATATATATATATATATATATATATATATATATATATATATATATATAAAAATAGAAGGAAACATTCCATGAAGGAAATATATATATATATATATATATATATAGTTATAATAGAAGGAAACATTCCACGAAGGAAAAATATACTTAAAAACAAAGATGATGTGACTTACCAAATGAAAGTGCTGGCAGGTCGACAGACACACAAACGAACACAAACATACACACAAAATTCAAGCTTTCGCAACAAACCGTTGCCTCATCAGGAAAGAGGGAAGGAGAGGGAAAGACGAAAGGATGTGGGTTTTAAGGGAGAGGGTAAGGAGTCATTCCAGTCCCGGGAGCGGAAAGACTTACCTTCGAGGGAAAAAAGGACGGGTATACACTCGCACACACACACATATCCATCCACACATATACAGACACAAGCAGACATATTCTGTTATGGTTGGGAAGTGGGTTACGTATTGTTGAGCATATATAGGCGGGATAAAATTGTATAGTAGATTACGGTAAAAGGGGAAGGTGAATACAAAGTGAAACTACTGGTAAAAACAGAAAGAGAAAATAAAGAGAAAAAAGAGAAATAAGACGACAGGAAAGATTTCGAAATGCAAAGGCGACAATAACAAACGAAATTGTTGGGTTCAAATTAATGATATGGTTATAATAGAAGGAAACATTCCACGAAGGAAAAATATACTTAAAAACAAAGATGATGTGACTTACCAAATGAAAGTGCTGGCAGGTTGACAGACACACAAACGAACACAAACATACACACAAAATTCAAGCTTTCGCAACAAACCGTTGCCTCATCAGGAAAGAGGGAAGGAGAGGGAAAGACGAAAGGATGTGGGTTTTAAGGGAGAGGGTAAGGAGTCATTCCAGTCCCGGGAGCGGAAAGACTTACCTTCGAGGGAAAAAAGGACGGGTATACACTCGCACACACACACATATCCATCCACACATATACAGACACAAGCAGACTTTCCGCTTGAAATAAGAACACCGTGAATTCATTGTCCCAGGAAGGGGAAACTTTATTGACACATTCCTGGGGTCAGATACATCACATGATCACACTGACAGAACCACAGGCACATAGACACAGGCAACAGAGCATGCACAATGTCGGCACTAGTACAGTGTATATCCACCTTTCGCAGCAATGCAGGCTGCTATTCTCCCATGGAGATGATCGTAGAGATGCTGGATGTAGTCCTGTGGAACGGCTTGCCATGCCATTTCCACCTGGCGCCTCAGTTGGACCAGCGTTCGTGCTGGACGTGCAGACCGCGTGAGACGACGCTTCATCCAGTCCCAAACATGCTCAATGGGGGACAGATCCGGAGATCTTGCTGGCCAGGGTAGTTGACTTACAACTTCTAGAGCACGTTGGGTGGCACGGGATACATGCGGACGTGCATTGTCCTGTTGGAACAGCAAGTTCCCTTGCCGGTCTAGGAATGGTAGAATGATGGGTTCGATGACGGTTTGGATGTACCGTGCACTATTCAGTGTCCCCTCGACGATCACCAGTGGTGTACGGCCAGTGTAGGAGATCGCTCCCCACACCATGATGCCGGATGTTGGCCCTGTGTGCCTCGGTCGTATGCAGTCCTGATTGTGGCGCTCACCTGCACGGCGCCAAACACGCATACGACCATCATTGGCACCAAGGCAGAAGCGACTCTCATCGCTGAAGACGACACGTCTCCATTCGTCCCTCCATTCACGCCTGTCGTGACACCACTGGAGGCGGGCTGCACGATGTTGGGGCGTGAGCGGAAGACGGCCTAACGGTGTGCGGGACCGTAGCCCAGCTTCATGGAGACGGTTGCAAATGGTCCTCACCGATACCCCAGGAGCAACAGTGTCCCTAATTTGCTGGGAAGTGGCGGTGCGGTCCCCTACGGCACTGCGTAGGATCCTACGGTCTTGGCGTGCATCCGTGCGTCGCTGCGGTCCGGTCCCAGGTCGACGGGCACGTGCACCTTCCGCCGACCACTGGCGACAACATCGATGTACTGTGGAGACCTCACGCCCCACGTGTTGAGCAATTCGGCGGTACGTCCACCCGGCCTCCCGCATGCCCACTATACGCCCTCGCTCAAAGTCCGTCAACTGCACATACGGTTCACGTCCACGCTGTCGCGGCATGCTACCAGTGTTAAAGACTGCGATGGAGCTCCGTATGCCACGGCAAACTGGCTGACACTGACAGCGGCGGTGCACAAATGCTGCGCAGCTAGCGCCATTCGACGGCCAACACCGCGGTTCCTGGTGTGTCAGCTGTGCCGTGCGTGTGATCATTGCTTGTACAGCCCTCTCGCAGTGTCCGGTGCAAGTATGGTGGGTCTGACACACCGGTGTCAATGTGTTCTTTTTTCCATTTCCAGGAGTGTGTGTGTGTATATATATATATATATATATATATATATATATATATATATATATATATATATATATATATATATATATATAAAACAAAGATGATGTGACTTACCTCATCTTTGTTTTTTAAATATATTTTTCCTTCGTGGAATGTTTCCTTCTATTATAACTATATATATATATATATATATATATATATATATATATATTTTATTTTTTATTTTTTTTATTTTTTTTTTTTTCAAACCAACGGCTCAGTTCTTGGAACTGAGATTTAAAGTCACTTACTTTAGTTCAGAAAGGTGTTCACAATTCACCAATACACATTTTCAATAACATGCCAGCACTATGAAAAGTTTAACTAATAATTAAGTCAGTTTGAGAAGAGTCTAAATGATTTATTGGTGGCCAACTCCTATTCTACTGAGGAATTCTTTACAAGAACCGACTGATGCAAGTATATTATTATTAATATCATATAATGTGAATATTACACACAGTCTGAAGTCTGTAGCGAATCCACGTCCACAAGGGCATTTTGGATATGTGGTAAGTACATTACAATATCTGTTCTTATTTTGTAAATGTTGTTGTTGTTGTGGTCTTCAGTCCTGAGACTGGTTTCATGCAGCTAAATATTACTGCTTATTTGTGTCGTTTGACATCTCAGCGGACCTCCTCACTGTGGATCAATTGAAACAAAAAGTACTTCTAATCTAATCACTATTGTCTGCAAGATCCTTACCATATAATATGAACAACATGGATCCCAACCCACTTCCATGGAGCGCACCTGAGATTACTTGTAGTTCTATGATGTCTTCTCATCCAAGGTAACATGCTGTGTGCTCCCTACCAAGGAATCTCATTACAACTTTTGTTTGATACCTGATGTTTACTGCTACATGTTGGTGTTGTGCCAAGTTAAATACTTTTTCGAAGTCAAAGAACACCGTATTCACCAATTTCCTTCATTGGTGGCTTTCAGGACGTCATGCCATGAAGCCATTTATCTTCTGTAGAGAAAGCCATAGTAGACTTCACAAATGAAATGGTGACTGAGGTAACTAGAAAAATTATCCTGTTGGTCAGAAACTATTTTATGTGCAGTGCATCTGCAACTGCTGAAGGTCATAATGAATGAGAATACCATTGATACCTGGTAAAACCTAGTTTTCATTAACCACACTAATGGCTTCAAAGCCTACAGCAACATCTTCAAGTGCAGCCTACACATTTAACAATTGAAATATCAACTGTATTGAAAGTTTGTGCTATAATATTAAAGATTATTATTTTCACAAAAATTAATACATTAATCCACCAAAGGTGAACCCATTATTCTTTATCAAGTATAATTGAGAAGGTGGTTCTCATTATATTCTCTAATAATGTTGCCATGTAGATCAAACTGATATACTGGCCATTCATTGCATGGGCACTTGACAATATCCTCAAAATATCAATACTTTGACTAAGGTCACTGGGTTCACCTATGCTGGATTAATGTAATAATTTTTGTGAGTTGCAATACAGTATAATTGTATTAAACTTCTGAAATATGTAGTTTGTACCTGTAGGTATGGACACAAGCATGAAACTAATAGTGTGATCAGTTGAAACCAAGTTTTACCAGCTGTCAGCAGTGTTCTAATTCATTATATACCGTTGGTACATTCTGTGACCTTGGAATCTTATCTTCACAAAAGCATGCCGAGGCTGACATTAACAGACTGAGAGTATAGAAATGCATCTATCCTTAGAATGGGAGAAAGAAATGTAACATCCCAAGAGCATTGGTACATTACAAGTTTGTTTGTAATTTACATGAACGATCCAATGACTTTCGGGCAAACTGAAATATTTCTTGATTGACAAGTGTTTATATTCTTTAAGTGAATATTAATATTAAACTAAATATTTGTAATAGGTACGATGTAACACCCAATATTGTGCCTTATTAGGTACAATGGTACCTTTGTATCATGTATATGTAATCACATATGTATATATGACTACTAAACTTGTAAAAAAAATGCTATGACGTTTGTAAAAGACACCAGTTGGTGTCTCCATGAAAGAAAAAAAAAATTGCAATAAGAATAGTTACAAAAATGGCTCTGAGCACTATGGGGCTTAACATCTGGTCATCAGTCCCCTAGAACTTAGAACTACTTAAACCTAACTAACCTAAGGACATCACACACATCCATGCCCGAGGCAGGATTCGAACCTGCGACCGTAGCGAGAATAGTTACAAAACGGAATCATAGATGTTTACTGATGACTCGATGGTAGCTTGTATGTATTGAAGTTCCTCATGCTACGATGAATGCATGGAAATGTATTTTTCCTTTAATACAGAGTTGAAGGGAATCGTAACAACATGGTACAGTACAGGCATCGTTTTTTATTGATTTGAAGCAAACCATCGCGTTGGCGAACAATGTTAGATGGCCAGTCATCAGAAGCCCATTGTCAGGCCTTTGTATGTATTTTATTGTACAAATAAATGAAAAAATGATTACACAATAAGAGTAAACTTTGTTATGTGGTGTAATGTTACATTTTCGTACTATGGTCTACAACAGGCCAATCTGTCAGTAAAGAGATTAAAATTGTATTAAGGATGTAGAAATCAATTTACATGAAGTTAATGTACCGCGATACTGAACAATTCACTCACGTACGGTACTGAGTTACTTAAAATGTAAGCAACACAAAGGACTGCCATTAAGCAGAAGTTTAAAAACATTACGAGGTAAAATTGAACTGTATTTCCCCAGCACAAAAGGCATTTTTTCAAGCAAAACAGCTATAATCATGGTGCGAACACTTCAACAAAGTTTATTTATTTTCTCTTACTTCAACTATCAAAAGTCTCGTCTTCACTAAAAAGCAAGCTATGAAGTCTCTGAACTGTGAACAAATGTCAACAATGAAAATAACGAAGTCTTTCGCTATCACTTTCTGGTTGGCAACTTCACAGTTCGTCACTGATCTGAGGTTCATATAAATGTTATCACAATAATAGGCTTTTACGCCTCCTCTATGAAAATAACATTGTCTCACGAAGTTCCGCTAAGTAAGACAAAGTAAGTTTATTTCTTTGCAGATGCTAACAACTAGATGGACTTGGCCAGTATCCATATTAAAATAGTTTTCGAATGGAATAACTTAGGAACTACGGATTTCCCCACAGTTACTTACCTTTTTCTCTAGATCATCATTCAGTAATCCTTTAGTACCCACAGTCGGCATTGTGAATTGTACCCAAATATCTTGTGGGCCGCACATATTCCCCAACTTATTATGTTGAATAGAAAATAAGTTAAAATTCAACTTTTTAGTTCGCTAGTAACATGTTAACTGCACATTCTGAAACAAATATTTCTAGTTTAACTAGTATTAATGCAGTCCTTCTGGTCTTAACGTTTCACATAAACTAAAATATAATAATGATTAATACTTGGCTAGTGTTTTCATCGACTGCAGAGCAATTGATGAGTAGACACAGCTATTCGAAGAATATTGCTTATAAACATTCTTACGCGTCAACCCACGTTTGCTACAAAATAAAATTTGAGATACCTGCACGCTACTGTAACCGAGTCACTATCCACGCCACGACAAAGCTGTTGGTGCTGCTCTGCGCTGCGATCGACAATGTAAAAGCACCTTGATTGTTGAGCCTGAAAACATTTTGAGCACGTTGGATCTAACTTGTTTTGAAAATTATTTCCTTGTACAATAGACGCATGAAATTTCTGGTTGTTTTTTGACTTTATCCTTATATCGTGATTAAACAATGATGGCTCTGCGGATAACCGGCGTTCATTTGAAGGGGTTTTGATGGCGGAAGGGGTATCGTCACAGTTTGTTTACTCTCTTTCACCCCACTGTTAAAGTTCCGATGGTCTATATTATTTAAATAATAACAATAAAATATTCAACATATTTCAATAGTATAACAGATTGTTTAATTATTTGTACGATACAGTATACCAAATGCACTGATAAACCAAAGTATTATGACCACCGCCCAGCGTGACGTTGTATGCTGTCTGGTGGAGTGGTCATGTGACACGGTAAGAGGAGGCTGCGTGTGTGAGCTGAGCAGAGGCGAGTGAGGAATCATTCTAGCGATGCAAGTGGTACAAATGCAGAAATCCACCGACTTGAGCGACTGTGACAAAAGCCAGATTGTTGCGGCCCAGTGCCTGGATGCGAGCAACTTGGAACAGCGAAGCCTGCGGGCTGTCAGCGTGCTGCTTGTTGCAGGAGTGATTTTTTCGCCCACCAGCAATTACAACAGTCAAAATTGGGGGCTTAAATTTCGTCAACTGAGTTTCGACCAAAGTAGAGGCAGCTGAGTTTTGAGGTAAGAAACATCGACAGCTGAGTTTTAGGTTAAAAGATCTGCATTTAGAAGTAACTTTTAGGCCGCACAGTGTATTCTGAGATAAAGTTCTGCAGACATGGATATGTTAAAAAATATAAAACCAATAACTGACTAGTGGATTGGCCAATTTGGAAAAGGAAAATAAGAGACTTGCTGGATTACCATGAAGGTGCATTGGATGCCATTATTAAGAAAGTGAAGCCCAAACCACTGGAAGATGACACAACAGCTATAGAAGTTAAAAAGCACAAAGAACAATCTGAATTGTATTGAAAGGCAAACAGTTATGCAAAGTGCATGACATGTAGTGCAATTAGTGCTAAAGTTTATATAAAACTTATGGACAGGAAATTGCCAGTGATACATGGGATGCCTTAAAACAGCAGTTTGAAGCTTCAGCCAAGGATCAGTTGTTCATAATCTGCACAGGCTTTTTTCTGTTTTAGCTGGTTACCAGGTGAAGATGTGTCTACCCACATAGCGAAACTGAAAAGTTTTTGAAATGAGTTAACAGTGGACTTAAAAAATGAAAGTGTTTTATGAGACTTAATGTTAGTTTGCAAGACCTTGCAATCAAGTTGGATGTTGTTAATACAGGATGAGGCGAGAACATCTGAAGAATTAACAACACTATTATGTTATATTGTGGGGTATGGTGGAGATGTGCATTATAGAATTTGGGTAAAAGAAGAAAACAAATCATTCTCAGCATGATGTAATCTTTCACAAAAGGCCTGAAAGTTGTGAAGCACAGGTCAAGTTACCATTGCAGGACATTGAACAAAACAATAAGGGAAAGTGCCCAAACAAAAGAAAAAGATGAAGCATGTCCCAGCAAAGAAGAGTCTGAAGACTCATAGACTGAAGAAGACGGTGCTGATACCAGAGAAGAGAAACTCCTTGGTCAGCCTTATCATCAACTGTGAAACTGCTCAATATTAGAGAAACTCTCATGACTGAAAGACTTTGTGATGTTCACTGAAGAGATGATAAATCAAACAAATAAGAGACAGCATCATATGAAGAAGCTGTAAAAAAATACACAAAGTGTTCACTGGAAGGAAACTATGAGAAATGAAATGAAGTCATTACAAGATAATCAAACATGGGAACTGACTGCTCTACCAGAAGGTGCAAGAATTATACCATGTAATTGGATTTTTCGTGTGAAGACTAATACCGATGTAAGTATTGAGAAGTATAAAGTAAGATTTGTTAAAGGTTTTAATCAATGATATGGTGTAGATTACAGTGAAATGTTCAGTCCTGTTGCTAAGTTGAGCATAATTCGTTCAATGTTAAATGTTGCTGCAGCTGAGAAGATGTGCCTCATACAATTTGGTGTGCCTACAGCATTCTTGTATGGAGAATTAGAAGAATTAATATATATTCATCAGCCAGAAGGGTACAGTGATGGCACAGAGAAAGTTTGCAAATTAAAGAAAAGTCTTTATGGACTTAAGCAACCCCCAAGATGTTGGAGTAAATGTTTTGAAGCATTTCTTTTGTCTGTAGGTTTCAAGGCAAGTGATGCAGATCCTTTCCTACATATCAGAGAAGAAGATGACAAGAAACTGTTCATTGCCCTTTATGTTGATGATGGGCTAGTTATGGCAAGTGATCAGCAGGATGCTAAGGTGTTTGTTGATGAATTGAAGGCTGAATTCAAGATCACTGTCAAACCAGCGTCATATTTTGTTGGACTTGAGACAAAGCGCTTAATGATGGTGCAATCAAGATAAGTCAAGAAGCCTATGTAAAGAAGATCTTGGAGTATTTCAATTTTCAGGACTGCAAATCTGTTTCAACAGCAATTGTGAAGGAACCAGATACACTACAGACAGAAAGGAAGAATGCAGAGAAGTGCAACTTTCCCTGACGACAAGCAGTTGGGGCACTGATGTACCTGATGCTTGGAACTCGAATCCTGGATTCACCATCAACAGAAGATGTAGTAGGGTTGAAGCAGGTACTCTGCTATGTAGCATATACATGTGATCTAGGCATAATCTATCGTCCAAATTGTGTAGTGGATATTAGATTTCTACAGTGATGCGGACTTTGGGGGTGCAACAAAACTGGATGGTCAACATCTAGTGTAGTTATCACACATGCAGGTGAAGCCATCTCCTGTCCCAGCCAAAGATAGGCAATGACTGCCACATCTTCGACAGAAGCTGAGTTGGTAGCTGCAACAGAAGCTTTTAAGAGGTAATTTACCTGTGTAGACTCAATAGGGGAATGAGAAAGCTAGCAGAAGTTCCAGTTCTTAAGGCTGACAATCAGGTAACAGTGAAACTCGCACAAAATCCTGAATTCCATCATCAGACAAAACATATAAAGTATTTTTTCATTAGAGAAAAGGTGTAGGAAGGGGAGTTGGGCGTTCAGCAAATTTCGACTGAGGATCAGTTAGCAGATATACTGACAAATCCCCTGGCAAAATAAAGACTTAGTTTTATGTCAAAAATTGAGTCTTTCATGTGATATGTTTGTGGTGTCCTGCCGGAGTGGCTGAGCGGTTCTAGGTGCTTCAGTCTGGAACTGCGCAATCGCTACAGTCGCAGGTTCGAATCCTGCCTCAGGCATGGATGTGTGTGATGACCTTAGGTTAGTTAGGTTTAAGTAGTTCTAAGTTCTAGGAGACTGATGACCTCAGATGTTAAGTCCCATAGTGCTCAGAGCCATTTGAATGTTTGTGTTTCCCATTTCCTCCTTTTTTTCTCAATTAAATAAGGGAAAGCGTTGAAGTTATCTTTGTTTGTATTTAATTAAGTGTCAAAGTGAGGTTGGCAGGCGACTGCTGTATACTCTTTGTTGAACTGAGCGATGTAATCTTTACAGTGTGTCTTAGTGTTTGAACATGCAGTTTACAAATGTGAAATAAAACGTAAAATGCAGACAAGTGAAAACTCTTCTTTCAGCCTAAAACTATCATAAATCTAACACTACTGTTGTGATAATCTATGGAACGTGGTTGACGAATTCTGAAACCACAAGTAACACTATTAGAGAAGGGAAGTTGCCACTACCATATACCGGAGATGTCGAGTTGCAGATAGGCACAATAAATACATTCTCATAGTTACAGCTTTCAGCCATTGAAGTCTTTGTCAACAATAGACACACACTCATGCAAACACAACTTACATACACAACTGCAGTCTCAAACAACTGAAACAACACTGTGAGCAGCAGCACCAGTGCATGACGGGAGTGGCGATTGGGTGGGGGTATGGACGAGGCTGGGGTGGGGATGGGGAGGGATAGTATGGTGGGGGTGGTGGACATTGAAGTGCTGCAGTTTAGACAGAGGGCTGTGGAGAGGTGGGGAGGGGGGAAGTAGCAGAAAAGAAGAGAAATAAAAAGACTGGGTGTGGTGGTGAAATAAAAGCTGTATAGTACTGGAATGGGAACAGGGAGGGGGCTGGATGGGTGAGGACAGTGACTAATGAAGGTTGAGGCCAGGGAAAGTTCCCGCCTGCACACATTCAGAAAAGCTGGTGTTGGTAGGAAGGATCCATATGGTACAGGCTATGAAGCAATCATTGAAATGAAGGATATAATGTTTGGTAGCGTGTTCAGCAACAGGGTGGTCCACTTGTTTTCGGCCATAGTTTGTCAGTGGCCATTCATGCGGACAGACAGCTTGTTGGTTGTCATGCCTACATAGAATGTTGTACAGAGGTTGCAGCTTAGCTTGTAAATTACATGGCTGCTTTCATAGGTAGTCCTGCATTTGATAGAATAGGTGATGTTAGTGACCAGACTGGAGTAAGTGGTGGTAGGAGGCTGTATGGGACAGGTCTTGCATCTGCACCTGTTACAGGGGTATGACCCATGACGTAAGGGACTGGGAGCAGAGGTTGTGTAAGGATGGACGAGTATATTGTGTAGGTTCGGTGGGCGGCGGAATACCACTGTAGGAGGGATGAGAAGGATTGTGGGCAGAACACTTCTCATTTCAGGGCACGACGAGTGATAATCGAAACCTTGTCGGAGAATGTAATTCGGTTGCTCCAGTCCTGGGTGGTACTGAATTATGAAGGGGAATGCTCCTGTGTGGCCAGACAGTGGGACTTTGGGAGGTGGTGGGAGACTGGAAAGATAAGGCATGGGAGATTTGTCTTTGTACAAGGTTGGTATCTTATCTTTATTAGTTTCCTTTTTCAGAATGAATTTTCCTCACTACCAGATAATAATCAACAATTTTGAACCTAAATGGGATTGACTTGCTGCCCCAATGTGCGAAATCGGAGTGCAAAATAATAGTCAGGGCTTTGTTTAAAAGTATGGTTTGAACTCAGCTGGTGTAAGTTTTAAGAGTTGTACAGAAGTTGGCTGTTTTAATGAACTATTTCATGTTTGTGTAAATAACATTGGTTGACATCAAAAGTAATGGCAATAAATAACATGTTACATTTGTATTACACTCCATTGTAGGTATACATCGCAATTTTCTAGTGGCAGTGTAAATCATTGACTGAAAAAAAAACATCTTGTTGAGAGATAGAACTGCACTATGCAAGAAACATTGTAGCAAGAGAAAGAACAGTTGTGTACTGGTAACAGTCGTTACTTCTAAATGCGAGATTTTTCTGTCTCAAACTATCCAACAGTACTAATAACATTATGGGAGATGACAATTAACTTACTCTGCAATTTCTAAGTGTTCAAATTGTGGCACAAGAAGTAGTTTCTGACTGACTCTTGAGTGGAACATAGCACGTATCTGCACTTGCATTCACTTGCGATCATATGTATTCCTGAGAAATGGATTACTATTAAGCACTTGAGAGGCGTTTTGCTATATTTTGAGCCTATTTTTCACTTATAGTGACATTATTCAAAGTGATTATGTTTCCTATTGCCTCGTGTCTTTTGTCTTCCTTGGCGTGCATTAATTAAAGTTAAGCAATGCGTTACTGTGGTTTCATAACAACTTATTCCCTTCAGCTTTTTTGTTTGTGACCAAATGTAAGTGGTGGGCAACGTCTAACTCACGTTATTTGTGACTGCTGTATCATAAACTTGCTCGCACTTTCGTATTTTACTATAACTGGCAGAAATTCGTCACAACTGAAAAAGCGTTTACTAATTAGCTGCCCGCATCTCGTGGTCGTGCGGTAGCGTTCTCGCTTCCCACGCCCGGGTTCCCGGGTTCGATTCCCGGCGGGGTCAGGGATTTTCTCTGCCTCGGCTGGGTGTTGTGTGCTGTCCTTAGGTTAGTTAGGTTTAAGCAGTTCTAAGTTCTAGGGGACTTATGACCACAGCAGCTGAGTCCCATAGTGCTCAGAGCCATTCAGAGCCACTAATTAGCTCACTTATCAGTTAGTTCTCGTGACTTGAATCTTATAATTTTCCTCTGCTCTAGCTGCTGACGCTTAACACTGCGACTTGTAACATAACTAGAAGCATAAAAGAACGCCAGCGATCCTTGCAGTTTCTTGTCCTAGCGGAACAGCATGCATATCTGTTGCACTCAGTCCTATCTGGCTAATACATTTTACAGATACAAACAAACATTTAAATGATTTGTATCTTTCTTGTCCTATTTTGACGCATTCTTATCGCAAAATCTTTCTCATTTAGTCCCTGGATCTCAGGGGGTAGGAAAGCTTGTTTCCCAAAGTATAACGAGGATGTGCTGATAACACCCTATCTTTCTTCTTTTTCTGCTTTGTTATGGTGACACCTTAACACGTCAGTGCGGCTTTAGGGATAGAAGCAGGTGGTGCTGCTTGAGGTGGACACAGCAGGGCCATGGTAAGGCTTTGGCTGATCAAAGTGTACTATTGTAGTACGATCATTTAACTGAATTTCGGCATTCACCAGGGAGGTGATGTGCAAGACAGGTAAGGGGCCCTCGTACTGAGAAGTGACATTTTTAGTTCGTCCCTTTTTTAACACAGGGTTTCGGAGCAATACCAAATCGTCAGGTTTATATTGAGGGAGTGTAGTGCTTTTGTTGTTACATTCTAGCTCTTTTTGTGTGACTTTGAAGTTATTGCATTTAACTTGGTTCCATTTGTCTTTGAGACAGTGAGCAAGCCTTTTCACTTCGCTTATATTGACGTCAGGGGGCAATTTGTCAATCTTAAAAGGCGGATTCATGCATAGACTGCTTCGTTACTGGGTCTTCCCTACATACTACGACACCATTCACACAATAGATTTGTGCACTCACTCTAGGCGTCTATTGGCTTTAAGCTGAAAGGTTCACCATTTTTTGATTCATAACATTTTGCGAACTTCTGCAAAAAGTACCGACATAAAATTTGAAACTTGGTCAGTGAATATACGGTCGAGACTTCCGAACGGCAATACCAAATGACTGACAAAAGCGCAAGCAACAGTTTCAGTGGTCATATCCGCAAGTGGTATTAAAATTAAGTACTTTGAAAAGTGATAAATTACTGACAATATAAGTTTATTATTCTCGGTGCTTTGTAGAGCTGGGCTGCAGATATCCAAGGCCACAATTTGAAATGGTTTCGATGCTTATGGTAGTGTTTGTAAAGGAACTTTAGTCCTTGGTGGAGACGCTCTTTGCACACAAGGTGGAAAATTTTGTATATACTTCTGAACGTTGATTTGTCGACCTCTACATCAGTAATTTGAGGCTATTCTTGCATTTGTGGCTCGTCGCCCATTATGGCAGGCCTGTAAACTGTTGTGACACTGTGCTATTATTAGTTTTTGTAATTCTTTAGGTATTATTAATCTGTTACCCAATAGGCTCTTGCGAAATAGTATGCCGACTTCTGTAACACGATTAGAGAGTGATGCATACCAGTGGCATTCTACAACTCTCTCTTATGATTCTTTCAGTTCTTCTATGGAAACATCACCTGTTTGAGCAACTCTAACCTTTCTGTTTAGGCCGTCGGCATTGCTGTGGAAGCGTCCAGGCTTACGCCGAACTGTGTAATCGTATTCTAATAATTTTAATGCTCTTCCAACCAGGCGACTATTGAAGTGTTTTAAACTCAACATTCATACTAAAGCCGGCCGAAGTGGCCGTGCGGTTAAAGGCGCTGCAGTCTGGAACCGCAAGACCACTACGGTCGCAGGTTCGAATCCTGCCTCGGGCATGGATGTTTGTGATGTCCTTAGGTTAGTTAGGTTTAACTAGTTCTAAGTTCTAGGGGACTAATGACCTCAGCAGTTGAGTCCCATAGTGCTCAGAGCCAATCATACTAAAGCAGCGTGGTCTGTAACCACAGTGAACTGATGTCCATATGAATAACACTGAAAGTAATTTACTCCAAACATGAGAGGTAACAGCTGCTTCTCGGTACTACTGTAATTAATTTTTGCTGAGTTCATTTGTATGGAGGCATAACCAGTTGGTCTTTCCTCACGATTATATTCCTGACTTAAAACAGTTCTGACAGCATAGTCTGATGCATCTGTCGAAAGAATAAAAGGTTTTTCAAAATATGGATGTATTAGTAAAAGTGAACTAATCAAAACTTATTTAATTTTCCTCATTGCTGCTTCGCACTCACCTGACAATTCAATTACTGCATTTTTCTCTAGTAATGTTGTTAATGGTTTTGCTGTTGTAGCATAATCCTTCTCGAAACGCCTATAGTAGTTGGCTAAACCTAGGAAAGATTGTAATTCTTTGACATTTCGTGGTGTTAGAAAATTATCCACTGTTTTAATTAGCTTTGGATCTACCTTAACTGTACATGAACTAATGATGTGCTCCAGGTACTGAACCTGTGGCTGTGCAAAGGAACATTTTTCTGGCTCTAAACTCAATCGTTCACTTTACAACCTAGACAATATATTTCTTAATCTTTCAGCATACTCTTCAACTGTTGTTGCAAAAATTACGATGTCGTCGAGATACACAAGACACATATTAAGCTTTAAACCTCTCAAAGACAACACGGCAAATCTCTGAAAAGTGCTGGTGCATTTCTTAGAGCAAAACGTATGCGTAAGAATTCATACCGTCCAGCTGGGACGACAAACGCTGTTTTAAGTCTATCTTGTGGCGCAATTAGAATCTGATAATATCCAGAACGCATGTCCAGGAAGGTAAAATATTTGCAATTTCGTACCCTGTCTTAAGTCTCGTCGATATGTGGCAGAAGTTAAGTATCCGGTGTGGCAACCTTGTTTACCACTCCCAAATCGATACAAGACGATGGGTTTTCTCCCCATAGATTGATTTCTTTTGCACAATGACAATTGGACTGGCCCACGGGTTTGCAGGGGGCTGAATTATCCCTGCCGCTGTTGAATCGTCTCTTCAGCAACAGATTGCAACTGACGGGGTAAACGATACAGCTTTGCGCTGTTGGTCTAGCGTCTCCCATGGGTATCTCGTGTTGTATGAGGTCATTTGCAGGCAAATATTGACTTTCCTCGAATAACCAAGCATATTACTCTAAAACTGGATACGAAAGATTGTGCTCTGACTCTGGCAAATGTGCCAACTTCTCTTTCAACTGATTTCTTGTCGAAGGTGCTACTGTGAAAACTACCACACAATCTCATATCTAATTCCTGACCAAAGCAGGGTACCCCAGCTAGTACACAAATAAAATAATTTGTTTACATATGAAACCACCTTAACAAATATTACCTTACCATTAACAGTCTTCTCAGGTACAGGAAGGTGAAATCTCCAGTATCTTGTCACACAACAGTTGCTTTCATCTAGTGCCGAACACGAAAGACGACTTCCACTGATAGTGTTCCATACTTCATCACTTATAGAGATATTGTGGAATGAAAATCATGGCATCTCGGGATTAATCTCATTGTAGTAGAGTTTACTCATTCATCTATTTCTGCTTTATTAAGTGTACATGGTAACAGGTAATAATGGTAAAAAATTTTATTGTATTCTGCTTCCATCATTTTA
Organism: Schistocerca cancellata; assembly: GCF_023864275.1. NCBI lineage: Eukaryota > Metazoa > Arthropoda > Insecta > Orthoptera > Acrididae > Schistocerca > Schistocerca cancellata. The sequence continues at coordinate 289,544,325 of NC_064628.1, read as the reverse complement.
ACTTAGTCTCAGGCAGTAGCATGAGCAATTACTTAAACTACTCCACAGTTCTTGTGGCCGGCTCCCACGCAATTACGCTGAGATAGGGTAGCCACTATGGTATTGCTGAGTGAGAGATGCCAACTTTCTGACACAAATCCACCAATGGGAGACCGGGAGCCATCGCGTGAGGTACGCAAGAGGATCGGTAAAATAGTGGCTGCAACAGTGGGTCACCCTATTGCCTGCCAGCTTCCTTACCCTCTATATGAGTCCACCAGTCCTTCCTGTTGAAGGCGAAATGCTCTTTCCATATCATGTGAGGTTCACTCTGCAGTCATAGCCAGTTTTCGCTTATATTGACGCTTTAGTGGTAGTTGTTGGGAATAAAACCCCTTTTTCTCTGAATCCTAGCGTTTCTCATTTTACATGTAGGAAAAACACCCTGAGGGTAACCGCTTATGTTTTTTTCTCTTGACACTGTTTCTAGTTCGAAACTTCTTTTGGGTAACTTCTTTGCTGCTGCTGGCTAGTATTGTGTCACATGATAAATCTGTGTCCCATTGACCAAAATTGTCAACACACACAGGTATTTTACACCTGTTCCCTTTTATTTCAGGCCTACCTACACCTCTCTTAACATGGATTTGCAGCCTGTCGAGAAAGCCATTCTGGGCATGCGGGTCGACTAGAAAGTTCGATCTCGGCGGTACCCGGTCTTTGACGTCAGTCCAGAGAACTTTTCCCGTTTCACCGCTAATTGTTACATGCGTGATAAGTTTTCAACAACCGTCTACGCGGTTCAGTTGGTGCTTGTGAGGCAGGCCTTCCTTCACTAGTTCCTCATGAATGAGACGCACATTCACTATACGCACAGTGGTGTGTATCACTGAATCGAAAAGTGCGCGTCCTATAACCTATTACAGCCTGATAGCGTGTTAGACAATCGTTCCCTAAGACAATATCAAAGTCCCGACTGTTTTTCCTTACTACTTCCTTATCAAAGACATAATTTTTCCGTTCAGTGTGCAGGTCCATTGTACATATGCCGGCAGCAATGACTATCGCATCTCGATGGCCACTTATATTGTAGCATGGCAGTTTTAGGACATGCTTGAAATTATTAAAAACAAAAAGAACACTAATATGAAGTCCAGTATCCGTAATAATTTGATGGTTTTCGCTCTGAGCTTTCCCTTTAAAACTAAATTTTCCGCCTCAATAGGCTCTCCCCTTTTTATAGGGGCAAGGGCAGGTGGCAGAACTTGCCCTACACTCGTTTCCCCATGGAGCAGTACTCCTGTTTGACTCTCTCTCTCTCTCTCTCTCTCTCTCTCTCTTTTTTTCCCTCCTGCTGGCGCGTTCCTCTCGTGGCAACTCGGTCACTTATTTTGTGGGCAACGATTCTGTTCATGTCCGACGGTATGGCATTTCTTACAACAGGAAGCCCAGCAGTGGTGGCCTGTATGGTTGGACTTTCTGCATCTTTGGTATTTCGTGTCATTAATGAACACATCTCGCCCTTTGCTGGTGTGTGAGGAGGTGGATACAAATCTTCCCACTCCCTCACGTAATAGAGCAAGTCCCATTGCTTCATACAAAAGGGAGGGGGGGAGGGCTATCTTTGCCTCAGTCTCTATTCGTGGATTGATTCCGAGTACGAATGCATCGATTGCTCTTGCTTTAGCTTCTTCAATTAACACTTCATTACATGTATTGTCACTTCCCAGGGTGTATGTGCGACAAGACAATGTCCTAATTCTGTCTGCAAATGCTTCAAAGTCCTCCCAGATTTTCATTTTAAGGGTAGACGAACGATTACGGTAATGGCTAACCACCACACTTGTCAGAGTAGCACTATGCTAACCCCTTTGCCAAGAATTCAAAAGTGAGTGCTTCCTGAAACACGTCTACTGATTCAACATAAGTTCATCACGCGAAAACTCCAGGTTGTTGACGTTTAACAAAAAATGGTCTGATCATGCGCATTTAAGTCCCACTTCCCTGACGTTTTGCAACAATGTTGTTCCTTTTTCGCCTGGTTTTCTGGCAAAAGAAGATACAAAAGTTATTGCTGGAAGCATACTGACTAAATCTGGTACTAATTTTTCTGTTTCAACTTTAGGGGCTCTTGAACAGCCTGGAGTTACCGCATTTTCGTCAGCTCTGGGTTCTCGATCGAGAGTTATCGCGTTAAGCCTTTTCTGTAGCTCTAGTTTTTCAAGTGACAGTGTGGTTATAGGCTGTTGCAGTAAAACAATGCGATCAGCATCAAAAGCCGATTCGGTCCTCTCCGCCGGTTGGCGAGGACATAAGTCAGGCATGGTTACAAAACTGGGACTGAGACCGAACAGGTCTACACAAAAAAAGATCTCGCTCTATTCTAGGTGATGAAACGACCCCTCGGCGGATGTTCGTTGGGGTTATTAACTAGCAGAATGCACTGCAGGGACACTTATATCACACAGAGGTGGCGACGGCCTCGACGTCGGGGACAGTGACGACGGCGGCGTCAGGGGCGGCTGTCCAGTTACAGCACCCAGCAGTAGCACACAGTGCTTTTCTACTGCTGGAGGCTCGACCCAGCATGGGACACAATGTAGCGGCATTGGCCATATAGCGCTCTCGCATGCTTCATTGGGCCGTCAGGGCCTAAACGTCGGCTTTGGCCCACGGCAGCAAACCGCTAGGCATCTCTGTGGTTGCCAGGACATATGATCGGCGGGAAAATATCGATTCAGAATCAACAGTGGGAAAGCTCCAGCCCCTCTGACACCAGTTTGTGAATGTCAGGATGGTATCAGGAGCTCATGTGGGCATCCAGGGTGTTCTTCCTACATGTAAAATGAGAAATGCTAGGATTCAGAGAAAAAGGGGTTTTATCCCCAACAACTACCACTAAAGGGTCAATATAAGCGAAAACTAGATACGACTGCAGAGTAAACCTCACATGGTATGGAAAGAGCATTTCGCCCTCAACAGGAAGGACGTGGACGCATATAGAGGATAAGGAAGCTGGCAGGCAATAGGGTGACCCACTGTTGCAGCCACTATTTCACCGATCCTCTTGCGTACCTCACGCGATGGCTCCCGGTCTCCCATTGGTGGATTTGTGTCAGAAAGTTGGCATCTCTCACTCAGCAATACTGTAGTGGCTACCCTATCTCAGCGTAATTGTGTCGGACCCGGCTACAAGTACTGTGGACTAGTTTAAGTAATTGCTCACGCTACTGCCTGAGGTTAAGTTAAAATGATGGAATCAGAATACAATAAAAAATTTTACCGTTATTACCTGTTACCATGTACACTTAATAAAGCAGAAATGGATGAATGAGTAAACTCTATTACAATGAGATTAATCTCGAGATGCCATGATTTTCATTCCACAGTATCTCTATAAGTGATGAAGTATGGAACACTATCAGTGAGAGTCGTCTTTCGTGTTCGGCACTAGATGAAAGCAACTGTTGTGTGAAAAGATACTGGAGATTTCACCTTCCTGTACCTGAGAAGACTATTAATGGTAAGGTAATATTTGTTAAGGTGGTTTCATATGTAAACAAATTATTTTATTTGTGTACTAGCTGGGGTACCCTGCTTTGGTCAGGAATTAGATACGAGATTGTGTGGTAGTTGGAATAAAATGATAATCTTTAAAGTATAAGAGACAAAAAATTATTGAAAACGTATTCTAATTATTTCCGAGGGTTGCCCAGAAACTAATGCATAGCATTTTTTTTTCTTCAACAATTCTTTATTGAAAACAGTGAGAGTTACACACAAAAAAGAATGATATTTTATCTACACTCCCTATTTTTCCACGTAATCGCCATCTCGTTCTATGGCCTTCCTCCATAGCGAAACTAGGGCGTGTATGCCCTGCCTGGACCAATTTCTCCTGGTGGCAGTGACAGTGCTTCACTGCGTGAACTTCCTTTGCCGATTAACAGATGCAGCGCCAACTGCCGAGTCGTAATGCGTCTGTCCTCTTGAATGACATTGTCAGCTCACTGCAACGTGTCAGGTGTGACAGCCGTGGATGGTCTTCCCGGCCGCTGAAAATCGTGGAGCTCTGCCGAATTGCCTTCTGATAACCTCACCCTCTGTGCCAAGTAACTGCATTTCTGTCGGCACAGACGCTCGTGAGAAATTCAACGACGGCACGTCGCTTGTAACGTACATCACCTACAGACGCCATTTCGAAACTGTGCTGCAGCTCCTCTCTCTGTCGGAAGTGACGGAAACTTGGCGCGCTCACTCAGGAGACTTCAAATAATACATACGTAACGTTTCGCATTAGTAGCATTGTTTTCGCCCGAGAAAAAAACAATGCGGTGCATTTTTGAAATTGTAATCTGTCATTAGATTCTTTACAATGTAATAGATTGTCAAAGCATTCAGCTAAAATTTGGCAGTTATTTTTAATGCTTAAATCCATTTTTCCATTTTTATCTTTAAAATGTAGACTTGGTGACTCGAATCCTGTCAAAACTTCTTTGAAAGTCTTATAGAAGTCTCTAGTGTTGTTCTTCTTAAAGTCTGAATCCATTTCTTCTAATCTGTCTTTCTCATATTTTCTCATCACTGGTCTGATGATTTTTGCTGTCTTTTTCCTTTCTTCCTTAAACTCTTCCCAGATTCATGTTTCTCATTACTGTTCCATTTTTTCCGTGCCTTTACTCAACTGCCAATTGCTTCATCACACAGCTCGTTCCACCATCTGTGTCTTGGTATTCTTTGTGGTTGTCCCATTTCTTTAAATGACTCTAGCATTGTTTCTTTAATTTCCTCCCAATCATCCATTTTCTTGTGTTTAATATATCACAGAATTTTTCCTGATTTTGCGTGATAAATTTAGTGTTTACTCTTGGAAATCTTTTTGGTTTTGGTTTAGGTTTGTTTGGTTGGAACATGGTCTTCATTTCAGTCAGATAATGGTCTGAGTCTATGTTTAGGCCCTTCCTCACCCTGACATCCAAGATTTCCTTGTAGTTACCAGTCGTTATTACCATATGGTCTAATTGATATTCACCTTGATTAAAATAAGGTGATATCCACGTTTTTTTCTTTGTTGCAAGTTTCCTGAAAAATGTCGACATTAGTTTAGGTTAAATTGTTTACAAAATCTATGAGTCTTTCCCCATTTCTATTGCTTCTTTCATGTGCTGGATAATCTCCAACTACTGATTTAAATTTTATTTCTTTGCCAACTTGTGCATTGAAGTCGCCCACTAAAATTTTGATACGTTCTTTAGGTAATTTGGATGTTTCGTCTTCTAGCATTTCCCAAAAATCTTCCACTTTTCCAACGTTTGTGCTGTTATGTTGGGTGATAGGTGCATTTGCATTTATAGTGGTGTAACGTTTATTGACTGACTTGAACGTCAGAAATGAAATTCGTTCTGATGGGGAGCTAAAATTAGTTATTGATTCCTGCTGTTTGCTGTTTGACCATAAATGATGTCCCTAATATAGTCATATTATGTGAGTTTTTAATGGCTGGTTTTCCTTTGTAGATCCTGTATCCACCTGACTCAAATGCATTTTCATCCAGATACCTTCTTTCTTGAAGTGCTAATATAAGTATGTTGCATTGAGTGAGATTGTCCGTTAGATGTTTTCGTTTTTCAACTTTCATAGGTGTGTTGATGTTCAGAGTCCCCAGTAGGTGCTTTTCCTTTGGTCTTATCTTTGAAGAAGTTCTAGGAAGCTCCAACTCTTCCTTACATGATGTTCTAGACTCTCCACAATCCAAAGGCCTAGTTGCACCGTCATGAATAGCGATGGAAGATTGGTTACTTCTTGGAATAGCTTTCCTTTTGAAATTTATCATCATGTCTTAGGCTAATGTTTAGTTTGGTAGTCGAACCTTTCCATGATAAAAATTCAAGCATTTAGCTTAGAATTATAAGTGAGGCCGCCACTAACATGTGGATCAGACGCCTTTTGTAGTCGTCCACTGTGGGAACAGACGCTAGAGTATTGTACTTTTATACAAAAGCCTGCATCTTTCGTCATTTCCGCCATTCTGATGATCTTCATCGCCGCCTTCAATGCCGTTCAGGTCTTCACCGTTTCTCTGGCAAGGGACCATCACGAGGTACTATCACCCAGGCCAGGTGAACCAAGGTTTTTTAATGAGATGTTACTCCTGTCCCTCCTCCATTTCCAACCGGGCTTGGGACCAGCTTTGGCGGAGTTTATATACCCTTTATATACTAAATTACTCGTTCAATATCCTCATATAATTTCTGTATCTTTTCATCATCGATTTGCAACATGAGCATGTATATCTGAACTATCATTCTCCTATGTATCCACTCCTAAAGAATGCATACAGAATCATAGTGGTGTAATGGAGTTAAGACTACTCATGGAATTTGATGGCATACAACCAAATACGAAAGAATCTGTTGTGGAGCTTATCGTGAAACTAGCTATCATTTAAGGCATAGCTGCGGATGATGCAACAATATGATAAAGTAGTAGAACAAATAGAGCATCGGCCCACTCTCCATTGTCGCCAAATTTATTCAAGATGGCGGATCCAAGATGGCGGCAATAGATATGGTAATATCGCAATGACGTCATAGCAGGAAGTTTGGCGGGAAAATTGATCAATAGGGCTACCTCCACTAAACTAACCCCTCCCCTCTCTCCCTCCCCCATAAAATGGCGGGAAGTGCAAATTCCATCAGCACAGTGCTACACAACATGGCTACCTCCACTAACCTAAGGAAATCTCAGGAAAATAGGTGACTTGTGCTACCTCTATTAACAACCTAAGTCACCTGACCGTCACCTCTTCCCAGAAGCTGGCAGGAAAAGGACTCAGTCTGTGCTGGATAGGATGGACGTATATCTTCATTTAAACAGTCTTTATTTAAACAATTTGAGGCAGTACCTCCTTCCAGTGAGTTCACCATTAGGTCCGGAGTCCAGCTGTACTGCCACCAGAGGGCACTGTCATCCCTCCTGTGATGTAATTATGGCGGTCTGGAGGGGAAAATGGCGGGAAAAGGATTCAGCCTGCGCTGGTCTGCTGGAGAGAGGAAGGAGTGTACTTTATTTATTTTGGAACAGTTTATTTAGGGGCGGATTTCACGTAGTTCATTTATTACACTGATACAAAATACTCGCTCTGACGTGCTTGGGGTCACAATACACGGTTTACAGACCTGCAAACTGCTTGTTAATGACCGAAGTAATGGAGGACACTGATATTCAGACACGCTCACTAATTATAAACTGTCGTTATAATGCATACAGTTTATTTAGGGACGGATTTCAGGTAGTTTATTTATTATACTGATAAATAACACTTACCCTCCCATGCTTGAGGTAGCAAACTACTCGTAAATCACCGAAATAATTAAGTACACTGATGTGTAGAGACACAAACAACTCCTAAATAGTCAAAATAATGCCTGTAAAAGGCTCTCCAAACATGCTTGCTAATCGTCAACTGTCCAAATCATGTATTGCACAGGCTGCATACCTGTTCACAAAATAATGCAACAGACATGAAAACAACTCGTAAAATGTCAAAAAATAATACATGTGTAACGCTATTCAACATGGTCACACCACTTAAACAACCGAAAATAATGTAGTAACAAACACTCAGTGCACATAAAAAACGCAATGTATCAGTGAACTGTTCAAATGTGCGCATGTGCCTTGCAGGGCCAGCCGGACACACGCCAGTGCCAGAGCGCAAGCCATTGCTATCGCGCCGCTGCCGACAGCAGATGAAAGTCGTGTCTATATTCATGTATACAGTCAGAGATTTTCGAGTGTTATACTGACGTCACATTTCTATGTAAATAAGTGCCAAGTCACCATCTGGACAGCGCGCACGTGTTCACCATTGCTGGCGCGATCTCTCTCTCTACCTACGGTCCAGCAAAGACCTAATTGACGAACAACTCAATCTCACAGACGCTACCGAAATCCGTTCCATTGCTTCCCAGAATAGCACAGGCTGCATTGTTCCTAGAGATCCTAATGGGACAAGCAAGCTGCGTCTAGCCGTGCACATGTTTACCAGCCAAGCGTGGCTGGCGCATCACCGTAAAATGTTCGCATAGTTACACACCATCGCAAGTGCATCTAAAAGGTTTTCAACGTTATACTGATATCACATGGCTGCAAAATAAGAGCGAAGTATTATACTTAGTAGTAGGGTATGCATGATAGGTTCACCTTGAGCATCCGAAATGTGCAAAGGGAACGACTATGTCTGGTCGTAAGGTAAGTATGGATTTTACGTGGAATACTGTGATACAATGAGAGAAGTATGTCAGATCATAAGAATGGTACAGATATTTCTATTTCCAGGGTTGCAGCCATCAGCAGGGTGTATTTCCGATACTTCACTCATTGGCGAATGTCGTCCAATTGATACCGCGATTGTAACATTTAGGTGTAAGTATAACGATCAGATATGTTTGTGACTGGTTTCCTAGGATAATTCTGTCTAGGGGTGTGTGGCGCTCCGGCAGCGGCCTGTGGGGTGAATGATTTACATTTATGGCTAATGGTAGCTGCTGTCCGAATGGAGAAGCCTGTTGGGATGCAGGAAAGTAGGTCACTTAACCGTGTCATCCTTTAGACGGCCAAATAGCGAACTAACGCTTAGTAGGTGTTGGATACCTTTCATGATCATGTGGAAATTTGAGAAGGTTCAATATGGTCATGTGTTTGCACTGGACCATTATCCCCCCCCCCCCTCCCATATAAATTGTACAGTTGACTGATTCTTCACATTTAACGTCTTTATTTAGTTGAGAGAACATCGATTGTGGTGTGTGCATCTAGCAGGTGAAAGGCGGATGGAAGACACGTTATCTGGTTATCTAGATACGAGGAACACCTTAGTTGACTTTGTGAATTATGAGGATGATTTGGAATCTGCTATATCACCGACATTGGTATTCGCAAGTGGAAGTATCAGTTTCCTGTATTTTTTTCGGATTTCCACGTAAAGATCTTAGCAGGCGAGATAAGTTTCTGTTTTCTCAGTGGTTTACAGCACGCTACACCTCGCTAAAGTTTAGGGTTTCTAAAGAAATAATTTCCAGTCTGTATCTTAGGAATTATAATGTGCAAGCAATCGGTAGGACACTGCTATGTGTTTGATGTCGAAAAGTATCGCGAAAAAAATGATATGACATTCTGACAAACCATATGAAATTACATATGTTCTTGTAATTCCAGAGTCTGGATATTGGTGCAGAAAGCACACAATCAAGCAGGTTAGGACGCGAAACGGTGACATCTTTCTGTCGAGGGGGACTGGCCAAGCCTTTGTACAATAGTCTTCGCAGTATACGCGCGAGAGTCTGTTGGTCGCTACTGCGTGTCCTATCATGGGGGAGGTATACAGGGTGTTACAAAAAGGTACGGCCAAACTTTCAGGAAACATTCCTCACACACAAAGAAAGAAAATATGTTATGTGGACATGTGTCCGGAAACGCTTACTTTCCATGTTAAAGCTCATTTTATTACTTCTCTTCAAATCACATTAATCATGGAATGGAAACACACAGCAACAGAACATATCAGCGTGACTTCAAACACTTTGTTACAGGAAATGTTCAAAATGCCCTCCGTTAGCGAGGATACATGCATCCACCCTCCGTCGCGTGGAATCCCTGATGCGCTGATGCGGCCCTGGAGAATGGCGTATTGTATCACAGCCGTCCACGATACGAACACGAAGAGTCTCTACATTTGGTATCGCAGTTGCGTAGACAAGAGCTTTCAAATGCCCCCATAAATGAAAGTCAAGAGGGTTGAGGTCAGGAGAGCGTGAAGGCCATGGAATTGGTCCGCCTCTACCAATCCATCGGTCACCGAATCTTTTGTTGAGAAGCTTACGAACACTTCGACTGAAATGTGCAGGAGCTCTATCGTGCATGAACCACATGTTGTGTCGTACTTGTAAAGGCACATGTTCTAGCAGCACAGGTAGAGTATCCCGTATGAAATCTTGGCGGTGAATCGAGGAAGTACAGTACATACTGACGAAACTAAAATGAGCTCTAACATGGAAATTAAATGTATCCGGACACATGTCCACATAACATCTTTTCTTTATTTGTGTGTGAGGAATGTTTCCTGAAAGTTTGGCCGTACCTTTTTGTAACACCCTGTAGATTCAGCGCATCAATAGTCGTAAAGGGAATGAAAAAAAAATTTTTACATGGAAAATTATGTGCACTATATGCAGGGTGGATCATTGATCGTGACCGGGCCAAAAATCTCACGAAATAAGCGTCAAACGAAAAAACTACAAAGAACGAAACTTATCTAGCTTGAAGGGGGAAACCAGATAGCGCTAGGTTGGCCCGCTAGATGGCGCTGCCATAGGTCCAACGGATATCAACTCCGTCTTTTAAATAGGAACCTCCATTTTTTATTACATATTCGTGTAGTACGTAACGAAATATGAATGTCTTATTTGGACCACTTTTTTTGCTTTGTGATTGATGGCGCTGTAATAGTCACAAACATATGGCTCACAATTTTAGACAAACGGTTGGTGACAGGTAGGTTTTTTAAATTAAAATACTGAATGTAGGTACGTTTGAACATTTTATTTCGGTTGTTCCAATGTGATACATGTACCTTTGTGAACTTATCATTTCTGAGAACGCATGCTGTTACAGCGTGATTCCCTGTAAATACCACATTAATGCAATAAATGCTCAAAATGATGTCCGTCAACCTCAATGCATTTGGCAATATGTGTAACAACGTTCTTCTCAGCAGTGAGTAGTTCGCCTTCCGTAATGCTCGCACATGCACTGACAATGCACTGACGCATGTTGTCAGGCGTTGTCGGTGGATCATGATAGCAAATACCCTTCAACTTCCCCCACAAAAAGAAATCCGGGGACGTCAGATCCGGTGAATGTGCAGGCCATGGTATGGTGCTTCGACGACCAATCCACATGTCATGAAATATGCTATTCAATGCCATGTCAACCGCACACAAGCTATGTGCCGGACATCCATCATGTTGGAAGTACATCGGCATTCTGTTCAAAAATGGTTCAAATGGCTCTGAGCACTATGGGACTTAACATCTATGGTCATCAGTCCCCTAGAACTTAGAACTACTTAAACCTAACTAACCTAAGGACATCACACACATCCATGCCCGAGGCAGGATTCGAACCTGCGACCGTAGCAGTCGCGCGGCTCCGGACTGAGCGCCTAGAACCGCTAAACCACCGCGGCCTGTGGCATTCTGTCATGCAGTGAAACATCTTCTAGTAACATCGGTAGAACATTACGTAGGAAATCAGCATACATTGCACCATTTAGATTGCCATCGATAAAATGGGGGCCAATTATCCTTCCTCCCATAATTCCACATCATACATTAACCCGCCAAGGTTGCTGATGTTCCACCTGTCGCAGCCATCGTGGATTTTCCGTTGCCCAATAGTGCATATTATGCCGGTTTACGTTACCGCTGTTGGTGAATGATGCTTCGTCGCTAAATAGAACGCGTGCAAAAAGTCTGTCATCATCCCGTAATTTCTCTTGTGCCCAGTGGCAGAACTGTACACGATGTTCAAAGTTGTCGCCATGCAATTCCTGGTGCGTAGAAATATATACGGGTGCAATAGATGTTGATGTAGCATTCTCAACACCGACGTTTTTGAGATTCCCGATTCTCGCACAATTTGTCTGCTACTGATGTGCAGATTAGCAGCGACAGCAGCTAAAACACCTACTTGGGCATCATCATTTGTTGCAGGTCGTGGTTGACGTTTCACATGTGGCTGAACACTTCCTGTTTCCTTAAATAACGTAACTATCCGGCGAAAGGTCTGGACACTTGGATGTTGTCATCCAGGATACCGAGCAGCATACATAGCACACGCCCGTTGGGCATTTTGATCACAATAGCCATACATCAGCACGATATCGACCTTTTCCGCAATTGGTAATTTTCTTTACATACTACACGAATATGTAATAAAAAAATGGGGGTTCTTATTTTAAAAAACCCAGTTGATATCCATTTGACCTATCACAGCGCCATCTAGCGGGCCAACCATAGCGCCATCTGGTTTCCCCCTTCAAGCTAGACGAGTTTCGTTCTTTGTAGTTTTTTCGTTTGATGCTTATTTTTTGAGATATTTGGCCCGGTTACTATCAAGGGACCACCTTGTATACTGAGATCGTTCCACGACAACGGTCGTAAAGAGGAGATATATCCAGTATATTGCACGGTGTCAGTCTGCGGTAGCAATCCTAATATTTAACTGTAGTCACACTAATAAATGTGTGTCTGGTACCCAGTATTCTTGTGGGTCTGGAGATGGCTGTAGAAAGCGTAACAGCAAACAAGCAGGACAGGGCCGGAAACATTAAAGCCTTTGTTCCAAGATGAGGCTTGCCCATCCTTTGTAAACGAGTTCAGAGAGTCTGAGAAAGCTTCTGGCTTATGATGGTTTGGCTCGTGGCTACCCCTGGACGGACGAATAGTGAAATAATACCCAGTTTGTGTTTAGCTGCTTTCGGAACCGTGTGTGTCGCATGTATACCCTGCAGAAATTTGAGAAGATTCAATACGCTGAGTGTTTGCACTGGGAGCATTGATAGTGTTCAAACTCCTACCACTTAGGTCCTCCTGGGGTGGGCGCTAGTCCACGGCCGGTTGGCCTCTCTCTGGCAGACACGTGCTTCTGTGTCAGTACTGCACTGCACCATGGTGGGTATGTGGGATGTATTTGACGATCTGCAAACCAATTTTTGGAGGGTTTAATTGTCCATGCAATATGGCGATCTGTACATAATAGTCCTGCCATCGAAAATCTCGTCTACAGCAAGAAAAAGGCGACAGTGCTTCCACACCGGCAGCATCAGTAATTTGGTGAGTAAATTCAGTAAGAGCCAGTCAGAATGCTCCATTCATTCACAAAGACATCCTTGGTGCCGGGATGTAGGAGCCTTTACATAGCAGTTAGAACGTTTACGTTTTGGAGATGTTTGTTGAAAGCAGGACTTCACGATTTCCAGGAAGGGTAACACATGACAGACAGGGTGCCACGTAAGGGTCACGAGGGAGAAAGCAGTCGCCATTATTCTGGGCTATTTTCGTAAACAGGTCCTGTCAGGAGAAGAATTTCCATGCAAACTGAGACAGCATGAAAGCTTCTACAAAAGCGACTGTTAACTATTGCTGTGGCACTTTACAATTTACGAGGGATTGGCTTGGCTCTTACTTACATAGCCAAGTGATATCAGTATAGCATTGAGAACCTGTTAGATGGTGAGTCACCGTACGAACATTTCATGTCAATGCGTCCGCCACACTTGGCATCTAAATGTGTGCATAACTAGACGCAGTTCGTATGTTCCGTTAGGATCGCTAGGAACAGATTTCTATAGCGCAACCTGTGATGTCAGTATCCATAGGTAGAGAAGTTTCGCGTCAGCAATGGTAGACGCATGTGCGGCCCAGGGGGTGACTTTGCTCTTATTTACAGAGACATATGACATCAGTATAACACTCGAAGAACTCTAACTGTATACCTGAAAACAGATGCGACTTTTACCTGCTGGCTGCCATCTGTAGTGGCACGTGAGCAATGGCTCATGGCGGCATCGACGCAGTCGCGCGTTGGAACAGTTTGCTGATACGTTGCGGTTGATAATAGTTCGGAAGTGATTTTTATGTGCATTGAGTGTTTGTGAACTGCATTATTTTCGGCTGTTTAAGCGTTGTGAGTGTGTCTGCAGAGCATTTTACATGCATTATTTTGACAATTTACTACTTGTTTGCATGTCTGTAGGCTGTGCAATGCATTATTTCGACAGTTTACGAGTTATTTGCATGTCTGTACATCAATATACCGCATTATTTCGGTGGTTTACGAGTAGTTTGCCCAGTACACAACATGTAGTGTACTGCATTATTTCGGTATTTTACGAGTTTATGCGTCTGTACATCACTGTACTGCATAATTTCGACAGTTTGCGAGTAATTTGTAGGTCCCCAAACTATTTACTGTGATCCCAAGCACGTCAGAGCGAGTGTTTTGTATCAGTGTAATATATAAACTACGTGAATTTCATCTGTAAATAAATTGTTCCAAAAATTAAAAAAAGAACACTCCTTCCTCTCTCCAGCAGCCCAACGTAGGCTGAGTCTTTTTCCCACCATTTTTCCTCCAAACAGCCATATTGGATTACATCTCGGGAGGGACAATGGTGCCCTCTAGTGGCAGTACTGTGTACTAGGTCAGTTGGACTCCAGACCTCATGGTGAAGACACAAGATGGAGGTACTGCTTCTAATTGTTTAAATAAAGACTGTTTAAATAAAGACTTATGTCCATCCTATCCATCACAGGCTGAGTCATTTTCCCATTAATTCCTGGGAAGAGTTGGCTGTCAGATGACTTAAGTTAGTAGAGGTAGCCCAACTGACCTTTTTCCCCACCAAAATTTGAACTTCCCGCCATTTTCTGGGGTAGGGGAGGTGAGGAGGAGTGGTGGGGGTTAGGTCAGTGGAGGTAGCCCAATTGACCTATTTTACCAACAAAATTTGAACTTCCTGCCATGACATCATTATTACATTGTCATATCTATCACTGGCATCTTGGATCCACCATCTTGAATAAATTTCGAAACAATGGAGAGTGGGGTGACACACAGTTTGTTCCACTACTGCCACTTACCATTGCAACAGACGCTTCTAATCTCATAGACGCAGTGTTGTCACACCAAGTGGTCTCCTCAGAATGACCCATTGCGTTCACATCCAAGTTGATTAATGAGACCATATGCAGATACAGAAGGATAGAGAAGGAGGAGAAGGAGGCACTGGCCATCATCTCTGGCGTCTTTCAGTTTCTTCAATATTCTATGGAAGACTGTCTACTTTAACCACTGACTAAAAGCCATTGATTTCTTTGTGTCATCCTTTCAAGAATATACTAAATTGAACAGTTCAGAAATTCAACGTTGGACATTGATTCTTTCTAATTATAATTATGGATATTGGGAAGATGGCGGACAGTGCAGTGTATCGTATTGAGAACGCTCTTGTGATGATCGGAAAAGTGGCAGAAGAAGGAGGATATATGAAGAAGGAAATGAAGAACGACTTACTAGAGGCGGTGAGTGAAATAAGAAAATGTTTACAGTATTTGAAAAACGAAACAAAAGCAAATAAGGTGGAGAATAGGAATCCTATAAGAGAGGTTAGGAACATCCAACAAGAGACGAGCGCAGGAGAAGACAGCTGCACTGGTGGACAACTAGCGACATCTATTGGAGAAACTCAGGAAACAGCACATAGTGGACAGTGGGCTGCTGGGCACGTAGCGACATCTATTGGCGAAATACAGGAAACAGCACATAGCGGACAGTGGACTGCTAGTCACGTGGCGACATCTATTGGTGAAACGCAGGAAACAGCACATAGCAGACAGAGACAGACGGAAGAGATACCTACAGGATCTGAGAAGAACTTCAACGGAGACATCGCTGTGGGTAGCTTTCTGGAAAAAGCAAAAAAAGACGGAAATAAGACGGAAATGGGAGAACTGAGGCACAAAGTGGAGGAGATAACTGATTTCCTAAAAAACCAACTAGGGATATTAATACAAGAGCAAATAAAGAAAACTCTAGAAAAGAAAAGCCACCTAGACGCAGAGAAAACCAAAACTGATGGAAACAACATACAAACTAAATACAACAACAAAGTTAAACCAGAGGGAACGACAATATACAGAAACCCTCTGCTCCAGCAACAAAATCAGCTACAAGTCCAAGTCAATGCAGATGAGCTACATAATAAAACCCTAAATCAGGTTAATGAACTAGAGGAACCGACTTGGAGTACTGTGGCAGGGAGGAGCTGGTACAGAAGAAACCAGAGTAATTCTAAAACCATAATGGGTACCAAAAAAGACGAAGAAATGCAAGCAGCAGAAACAACAGCATGGCTATACATCGGTAACTTAAAGAGAACCACCACAACTGCTACAGTAGTGAAATACCTTAACAAGAACGGAATACTGGGACAACTAGATTGTGAAGAACTGCGCACACTGGGCGACAAAAAAGCCTTCAAAGTAGGCATTCCGTTTGAAAAGCTACAAATCACACAAGAACCAGAATTCTGGCCAGAAAACATAAAAGTACGTCGATTTCGTTTCCCAAGACGATCAATGGAAGAGGGAGCAGAGCTCAACTAAACTAAGAAGAAAACCAGAAGAGCAAGAAATAAATGCAGTCTTGTGGAATACAGAGGGAGTAAAAAGTGCTCTTAACCTAACACCAACAGACATTCTGCAAAACTCGGACCTTGCAATTCTAACAGAAACCTTCCTGATAGACAGCTGGCAACATAAAGATTTCTATAATTATCACCTAATGGCAAAGAAGGGAGAAAGAGGACGACCCATGGGAGGAATATCTATCCTACTGAAACCCTGGATGACGCCCACCAAAAAAATCATAAAACAAGAAAATAGTATGCTAATAGAAGCGGCAAACATAAATATAATTGCAGCCTATTTTAAACCGCTCACAAATGCTGTAGAAATAATTGACGAAGTAGTCACACTCATCAAACAATGCAACAGCAAACCCACCATTATTGCAGGCGATCTCAACTGCAGAATAGACACAGAAAACTATAAAACAAAACTAGTCGTTGAAACCCTAGAAGAAGATGGTTTCACCCTACTTAACGATAGACAGATACCTACATACATATGCCACAATGGGAAGAGCACCATTGATATCGCATTAACAAGAGGAGACATAGAAGGAAGTATTCAACCAATATGGCATGACTCCATTACTCCTATACGAAAGCACATTCCAATGAAGATAAAAATAAATATCGTCACGTCACCGCCAGCAAGAAAGACCCACCAAATCACACAAAGAAAAATTGATATAGAAAAATTAACAAACCAGCAAGAACAATTAACACAAATAGAAACTTTCATAGAGGAAGGAGACCTTGAAAAAGCAACAGACCAAATAGAAGACCTCCTAAAAAATTCAGTGATACAAACAATCCCCAAAACAAGGACGGCCAAAAGATGGTTCGATGCTGAATGCTACAGCAAAAGGAACACTGTTCTAAGAACCCTCCACAGACTAAGAAACCAGCATGATGAGGAAGCACACAAACTGTACACAGAAGAGAGAAGAATCTACAAAAAACTAATAGAAGAGAAGAAAAAAGAATACATAGAAAGAGAGGCAAAAAGAGAAGCGGATGAAGCAGAGAAAGACCCATACATAGCAGTAAGACCAAGAAAAATGGCTCATACACCAAGTATAGACCTGAAGGAATGGGAAGACCACTTCAGTAAGATACTGAACAAACGAGGACTCAAAACACCCCCAAAGGAAGAGAAACAACATCAAACTAAGGAAAAAGACAATACATGGGAACCCCTGAATGAAGATGACGTGAAAGAAGTAATAAAAGCACTGAAGAACAAGAAAGCAGCAGGACCTGATAATATATATAATGAACATATAAAAGATGCAAAAGAGGCCCTCCAACACATATGGACCAAACTGTTTAACAAATGCCTGGAACTTGGAAGAATTCCGACACAATGGAGACACTCGACAATAAAAGTTCTCTACAAAGGTAGAGGAGACCCAATGGACCCAAACAAGTACAGAGGTATAGCCCTCGAAAATACTCAATTCAAGACGTTTTCAAAGATAATAACACAAAAAATCCAAGCCTCTGTGGACAGTCATCTCCCAGAACGACAAATGGGTTTCAGATCTGGAAGATCAACACTTACGGCAGTCAGGCTTCTTCTAAACAACATCCATGATGCGCTACAAAGGAAACAAATGTTCTACACGGTGTTCATAGACTTTACCAAAGCCTTTGACCTATTGGAAAGAGAGCTCATAGTCCGAAAACTGGAAAACACAATGGGAGAAGATAGCGTATGGGCAAGAATAGTCAAGTCAATCCTCGAATACAACTTAATTACAATATCAGACAACCTCTCTTTTTCGAACCCCATTCTGCAATCGAATGGAGTCTTACAGGGTGACCCAATGAGCCCTTTGCTGTACATTCTTGCCACTGAAGAAGTACTCCGAATTGGAGAAAATGAAGAAGATGTGTATGTATATGCATACGCTGACGACATAGCCGTAGGATCAACAGATATACAGAAGTTGCAGAGAATCGTTGAGGAAATAGACAGATGGTGCAGTGAACACAAACTACACATAAACATAACAAAGACAGAAATGGTCATTTTCAGAAAAGGAGGCAAAACACCCAAGAATGCGGAAATCAGTATCAGAGGACAAAAAATAAAAATCTCATCAGACTTTAAATACCTAGGAGTGACATTGCAACCAACAGCCAAATGCTTCACAAAACATACAACAGAACGCGCAGCCCAAGCAATAATAGCAATACAGGACATCAAAAACATCCGCCTACTCAGTCTAGAAACAGCCATGAAATTATTCAACACAAAAATCTTACCAATCCTGGCCTATGGGATGGAGATTATATGGGACCACCTGGCAGAAAAAAATCTAGAAACACTAGAAAAGGTAAAATCGACCTATCTAAAAAGAGCACTAGGTCTCTCAAAGACAACAAGATCTAGACTAGTGTACCTGCTAGCGAGAGAGACATTCCTAATTGAAGACATCAGACTTCAATATATGATGCCACACACCAGGGCTTACAGAAAGCAACTGAAGATCATGAAGGACAAACGAGAAAAAATATGGCTGGAGTTTTATGGCACCGAAGCAATGACGAACCGCTCATGGACAGCACCAAACTTCGAACAGCGACATGTCGTAACTAGACTTTCTATTCACGGCTTTCATCACCTAATCTGCAAAAACAAAACTTATCACGACCCAACCGCAACATGTGTATGTGAACTGTGTAACGAAGCCTGTGAACGATATCACATAGAACTGTGCAGTAAAAGAGTGAAATCGATAAATGAATATGCAAAAATGTAAAATGTAAATGTAAAATGTTAAACTGTATATGGCTATTTGGCTGCAATTTTATTAAATAATTTTCTAATTATAATTATGATATTGTCTATAGGCTCACCACTTACCACGCAAATGCAGATACACTTCCACAGTTTCCAGTGAGTAAAGACGAAGTTTTTGATTCATCGGAAGATTCTTGTTGTCAACTGCATCAATCTGAGCTTAAAACATTGCAATTCTTTCCGACTAATGTGCAGGTCATTGCTTCAACCACTGCATGCAGACCGCAATTGAAACGACTTTCTCAATTCATTCAACATGGATGGCCAACTAATGGACTGGTGACCGTGGATCCTGTTATTCATTGTTGCCTTCCACGGTGTCAGGCATTGACAATACAGCAAGTTGTTATTCTCGTTCTCTCACCAAACAGAGAAAAAAGAATCCTATTTCCTTCCGAGTGTCAAGCTTCTGTTTTCCGTCACCTCCACATGGGACAATGGGGTATGGTCAAGATCAAGCAACTCGCTCATCGACATTGTGCTTGGTTTGAACTCAATAAGTAGGTTGAACGAACCACTGCCCACTGTCACGCGTGTTCTGAGAATTCTGCAGCGCCTCAACAAAAATATTTCAGTTACCCTCATCCTACTATTCCGTGAGAATGTATTTTCATTTACCCTTCTAATACTCAGTGGTGGTTCCCTGCCTCGACTATGAGATGCTTCATAGGTTTGGATAGCATGGCTCCAGTGTTTATCCAAATACATCGATACAGAAGTTTTTCCAGCTTCCATGTAAAATTTATTGACCTTTCGTGATAAAATATGCAGCCAAAATCTCACAAGAGTGCTATACAGATGAAGCAAAATTTTTTAGTTTGATTCCCACCACGTGCCAGCTGTACATCTCAGTGTATTATGCATGTTTATACCTGAGAAGAAATGTGATTTATGTGAAGTCTCCACGTTAGTCTCGAGTCAATTCTCATGACTAGAAATTTATGTCTAATCCTGAATGGTATATTTATTCCACCAACCCTCATACTATTTTGGAAAAGTGGACCTCTTCTTCACGTAAAAATAACTATTGGCGATTTTTCCGGTGTTATTTCCAGGCCAGTCTCTTTCAGGTAAATTCTAATGTTTGATACACCAAGATCCATAATTTCTTTCGCTGTTTCTACAAAATAAGCGATCGAATACAGGCGCAGAGCATCATCAAATTGTAAGATAATGTTACACGTTAAGAAAGCACGGGAACAGGAGAGTGAATTTTTCTAAATCCGAACAGAACGGCATTACTCAAGTACGTGGAAGTATCAACATGAGACAGCCGCTAAGTATAATCATTTCGACAGGGTTAGTCAGTCACTGGAGTGCGGCATCAACACTTCTGTATTTGAGTGTAAGTGAATTCAGCGAAAAATTGTCAGACGAGTGTAGACCAACATGCCTAAGTTACTCTCGTAATATTATTTAAGAAAAGCTAAGGAGGATGCAACAAAGCATGTCAGAGGTTTGGAAAAGCTCTTAAGACACTGAACTAAATTAATTGAACAAATGTACCAGAACGTAAGAGCACTCACAACTCGTAAAGGAGGACGCGACAGCCTCGCGGTCTAAGGCACCTTGCACGATTCGTGCGTCCCCCCCCCCCCCCCCCCACCGCCGGAGGTTCGAGTCCTGTGTGTGCGTTGTCCTTAGCGTAACGTAGATTAAGTAGTGTGTAAGCCTTAGGAACCGATGACCTCAGCAGTTTGGTCCCATAGGAACTAACCACAAATTTCCGAAATTTTCTGATCACGACAAATGACATAAAGCGGAGCCTGTCCTTCATGTCAAAAATACTCTTCCTCAGTAGTCTAGAGTCAGTCGATCAGCAGCATCGATGGCATTCTTGACGTCCACACTCGATTCTCTGATTATTGTATTGTAACATCTTGTGTAAGAGATTGTTCCAGTACCAATCGTAATACTGCCACTTTATGAGATGAACACTGATCCGAGGCCAAAGATGATAGAAGACAGTGACCTGAGAGGGACAGAATACTCCCAGAACAGCGCGTTAGACACAGCACACATGCGCCGTGCCCACTTCCATCTCTGTGCCTTCCACACCAAGGGCGCAAACCGTTTACTAAAAGTCACTGGCCTGGGCAGAGGGTTCCTGCAGTGAACTAAGGCAGCCTCTCCTAGCGCCTAGGATCATCAGATTCTTCGCTCAGCTTCTAAGCCACCATCAGCTGCCAAAGATATGGCAACGAGGTGTATACAGAGAAATAAATTAAGTAATACTGAAACGTCCCCTTAGAAAAATTATAAATGACTGTGCTTAAACTGACACACAATATTTTTAGTGCAACGCAATCTGACTTTCAAAAATCCCTACAAAAGAATGGCCCTGACTAACAATAACCTATACCTTTCACGGATGACTTACCTCACAAAAATCTTCGTTACTCAAACTACTGCAATACAGCGTGCACCAATACTGCCAGCTGAATTAAAGATTCTAACAACTGATAGGCATAGTTAGCAAATGAAAGATTTTGATAAAGAACAAACAATGTATTTACCTTAATAGTGTTCAAAACTCATAGTATACATATATCAGTTCATGATATCCAGTATTACAAATTTACTCTTTCTGGCACACACACGTCCAGATCGTCCGCTCTTAAAATTCTGCCATCTCTCTCCTCACATCCACCCCTGCTGGCGGCTCACCTCCAACTGCGCAACGCTACGCTCTATTAACAGCCAACTGCCCAACACTACAGTAGCAAATTCCAACTATGCAAACCAGCCACAGACTGCACACAGCACAGTCAGTGATTTTCATATAGAGTGCTACATGGCGTTATGAACATAAAAACCTAAACAGCCTACTTACATAGCCCCCGTGCTCCCCACAAAAATTTGGGCAGTGGCCAATACAGATTTGAATTTTTTTTTATAATCATAATAACAAAGATATCAAATGCACACACTTATTGATACAATGTTCATCAAAAGCTAAAATTTTCTCACAGTCCATAAAGACAGTCCTGATCATTCATCACAGTAAAATTGCAGTGGTTTTTTTTTCTCAAAGTCTCAGCAGTAAAAGAAAATGCACACGGAAGTAGTGGATTTCCATGCAGTCTTGAAGAAGTAGTGTTGTCCTTCCAACGAAAAGACAATGCTGACTCTTGACATGCAGACAGGTAATGGGTCACAACAGGGAAAACCCACACCAGAGTCAGTTGAAGGTTTGAAGAATATTGGTAGGCAGGTCATCACAGAGTAGACCCACTGTAGTCCTGGTAGAGATTATGGCATTGGTGGACCACCAGAGGTGCAGACCCACTGCAGTCCTTGTAGAAATAATGGTATTGGTGGGCCAATAAAGATGCAGACCCACTGTAGTCCTTGTAGAGACGGCCAGCAGCAATCTGTTGCGACTGTGCAGGTGCACAATCACCATCAAAGAGTCTTGCAGACAATATAGCAAGTCCATGAACCACCACTTGTGCACTCACAAAATTTTTTTTTGAAATGTCCTTAGAACCAGCAATGCTGTTATCCAGTCCCTTGCTGAATTATTAACACATGTGCAAACACTAACAGTCCCAACTTCTCATATATTGTGCATTACTATTACCAACAGAAATGTGTGCAGTGAAATGTAACCTAATTTGAAGAACTGGTGTCTACACAATTATAAATTTACAACATATGAATACAATTACAAAGGTACAAAATACATCATTAAAGAACATAATAGTACAGATAACATTTGTAGTAATACAGGCTTTTCAAAATAATCGAAATTACATATACATCAGTGTTACAGGACTTATGACATAAGTAAATACATAAAGTTCAGAATAACTCTCGAAACATCAACTTCACACGTGAGCATTAAAACAAAATAGAATAAATAATGTCTAAACATCTTTACAAATTAAAATAACATATTATAAATGCAAATTATATTTGAGGATAACAGTATTCCTCATCATAGTGAATATAGCTGAGTTAGAAAAATTCTACAACATACGTCTTATCAGATAAACACATACAGACAGGAAGAACACAAATACACAAGGTACACAGACACATAATGGAATAACACAAAAGGAAAGGACAGGGTTTGTTTTCAGTGTAACATTTGGTACTGCAGTCCAACCCAAAACTTCATTTCATAGATGTTTCCTCTCATTTCAACATTTGCTCCTGCAAGAAAATATCCTATCTGACCCTGTTGTCCCTAAACCCTACTGTTTCGTTCACATCCTCTATTAAAATAAATATTTCTCATTGTACAATACTCATTTTTGCCCAAATCTTTTTCATATAACTTCTCAATGCATTCTTTCCCTATTCTTCATAGTTAGTTTCTTATATAGTCTACCCCCTCTTAAGCTAACTTAAATCTACTGAGCTCAGATATATATACTAAGGGACAAAACAATTAACACAAACAGCAATGACAAACAAATGCAAATTGGCAAAGCAAGCAGAAGTATATCTAAATTAGCAGAGCACATGCAACATTTCAACTAATATGAGCCAATGTGCAGCAACAAGAAAAATAAATCAGTAGTAAAACTGGCTTAATAGAGTAATACAAAGTAAAATTCAGTAGCACTAAGCCTGGCAAATAGCTGCAGCAAATGCAATAACTTATATCTAAACATGACAAACCCACAAGCAGAAAAAATAGTACACATAAGACAACAATACAGGTAAGGGAAATGTCTATTCACATCTCAATGTCTATGTCATTAAAGTGGTGCACCACAACTTATTCTACAAAAAAAATTACCAAGTACTTGAAAAGAAATTATGTATGCAGTTACTGTTATTAGTCCCTTGTTATTGTTCTTTCCTTTCCAAGTGCTCCTTTTTCGAAGAATGTGGATCATAAAATGATTATTTAATAGATCTGTTGACAGAAAGTGTTCACATTAGTAAATGCATTTAATTTTATTTTATAAAACCAGTGCTGCAACACAGCTGGAAACCAGATATCAAATGAAATAAGCAACTATGTAAAGCAAAGCATAAAAATATCATTCAATAGTCATGTGGCATTTCATAAGTTAGTAGAAATTCTCTCAACTCTCGTAGAAAGACACTTGTCATAATCAGGTGTGCAGATGTAAAAATATTTCCCATCAATTCATATGCATTTCAATAAGTAGCACAAAGTATGAGTAATCATATGTTTCCAAGTAATGAGCGTGTCGTATTTCCGATGCTTTCTACAAAGGAATGTCAATAGCGAGGTTAAGGGCCTCTGCTTTCTTCACCTAATGGCTGTTTCTCCAGGCGGCTGGCACGTGGCCTGTAATTGGAAATGTGTCAAGATGATCTCAGCATTGACAAAAGATTCCCCGATAGTCCCCCATTCAGATCTCCAGGAGAGGACTACCAAGGGGAAGGTGATCAGTAGAATAAGCTCGAAAGGATAACGTTCTATGAGTCAGGGCATGGAATGTCAAAAGTTTGAACTTGGTAGGGAAGCTAGATAATCTGAAAAGGGAAATGCAAAGGCTCAACCTAGATATAGTAGGAGTCAGTGAAATGAATAGGAAAAATAACAAAGATTTCTGGTCAGATGGGTATATGGTAATATCAACAGCAGCAGGAAGTTCTATAATGGGAGTAGGATTCGTTATGAGTAGGAAGGTAGGGCAGAGAGCGTGTTACTATGAACAGTTCAGTGGTAGAGTTATTGTCATCAGAATGGACAGCAGACTGACACTGATAACGATAGTACAGGTTTACATGCCGATGTCGCAAGACGAAGATAAAAAGATAGAGAGAAAATCCAATACTAAAGGGGGACTGGAATGTGGTTGTAGGGTAAGGAACAGAAAAATGGTTACAGGAAAATTAGAGCTCGGTAGTAGGAATGAGAGAGGAGAAAATTAATTGACCTCTGCAGTAATTTCAGCTAGTAATAGCGAATACTCTGTTCAAGAATCACAAGAGGAGGACGTATACTTGGGAAAGGCCGAGACATATGGGAAGACTCCAATTAGATTACATCATGGTCAGGCAAAGATTCCAGAATCAGATACTGGATTGTAAGCCATACTCATTTAGTACTGATGAAGAGTAGGCTGAAGTTTTAGAATCAATACGCAAAGGAGCGGGATACAGAAGTACTAAGGAATGAAGAGATATGCTTGAAGTTCTTTAAGGCTATAGATATAAGGAATAGCTCAGTAGGCAGTTCACTTGAAGAGGAATGGATATCTCTGAATGATATAGGTACAAAGAAGGTAATTGCGTAGAAACCCTGGGTAACAGAAAGGAGGAAGTACAAAAATGTCCAGGGAAATTCAGAGATACAGAAAAATAAGTCGCTGAGGAATGAAATAAATAGCAAGTGCAAGGAAGCCAAGACAAAATGGCTGCATGAAAAATGTGAAGAACACAACAACCTTAGGTGAAATTAAAAGCGAGAGTGGCAATATTAAACGAGCAATAAGAATTTCACTGTTGAATGAAGAGGAGAGAGCAGATAGGTGGAAAGAGTATATTGAAGGCCTTTATGAGGGGGATCATTTGTCTGATGTAATAGAAGGAGAAACAGGACTCGATATAAAAAAGTGAGGAGATGCAGTACTAGAATTAGAATTTAAGAGAGCTCTGGAAGACTTAAGATCAAATAAGGCAGAAGGGACAAATAACATTTCATGGAAATTAGAGGAAGTGGCAACAGAACGACTATTAACGTTGGTGTGTAGTTTGTTTGAGTCTGGCGATTTACCATCTGACTTTCAGAAAAACGTCATTCACACAGTTCCGATTGTAGAGTCTTGTGCCATAGAAATCAAGGGAGAGGTTGTTGTTTGGTGGCTGGTATCCTCTTTCTACAACACAACTGCACACATGTATTAACAGGGTTCTTTATTTACTTGAAGAGATGGCTGCTACTTAATTTTAAGAGTCCATGTGTTGTGGTACAAGCTCTTCCGTAATAGTCCCTGTTAGGCTCACCGCTGGTGCAGTACAAGTCCCGTTATGTGATGAATGACAGATGCCAAACTGGAGTGCGAGCGGGTGCGTCAGTGACTGAGCTAGTGAATGAGGGACTGCTCTAGTGACTGAGACTGAACCCTCCAATCAGTGGTGGCGATCTGAATACTTGCGGTCGAGAAGGAGCTGGCAGCGTGTTGCTTGCGAGTCTGTCATTGACCTGATAAGCGCGCTTGATCCAGCTCCTATCGATCTTTTTGCTACATCTTTACTGATTGGTGTGCTGGCGACAGTTTACACCAGCACACCGATGACTGCAAGAGCCGAGAAGCACGTGAACTATCGCAAAATCAGCTTAACAAAAAATGGTTGAAATGGCTCTGAGCACTATGGGACTTAACATCTGAGGTCATCAGTCCCCTAGAACTTAGAACTATGTAACCTAACTAACCTAAAGACATCACACACATCCATGCCCTAGGCAGAATTCGAACCTGCGACCGTAGCAGTCGCGCGTTTCCGGACTGAACCGCTCGGCCACCGTGGCCGGCCTCAGCTTAACAGCTCATGCGCGCAACCAAGAATAATTTACAGAAAAACTGAAAAGAAAATTGAGGATGTGTTAGATGATCAGTTTGGCTCTCGGAAAGGTAGAGACGCCAGGGAGGCAGTTAAGACGTTGCTGCTGATAATGGAAGCAAGACTAAAGAAAAATCAAGGAACGTTCGTAGGATTTGTCAGCCTGGAAAAATTGTTCAGTAATGTCAAATGGAGCAAGACGTTCGAAATTCTGAGAAAAGTAGCGGTAATCAATAGGGAGAGACAGGTAATACATAGTATCTGCAAGAGCCAACAGTGGACAATAAGAGTGAAAGACAAAGGAAGATGTATTTGGATTAAAAATAGTGTAAGACGAGGATGTAGTCTTTCGCCCCTACTGTTCAATCTACGTATCAAAGAAGTGATGACAGAGATGACATGAAAGGAAGGTTCAAGAGTGGAATTAAAATTCAAGGGGAAAAGATATCAATTATAAGATTCGCTGACATTGCTATCCCCATTGAAAATAAAGAAGAATTACAGGAACTGCTGAATGGAATGAACAGTCTAATGAGTACAGAATATGAACTGATAGCAAACCAAAGAGAGCCAAAACTAATGTGAAGTAGCAGATATGAAAAAAGTGAGAAGTTTAACATCGGGACTGTTGATGAAGTAGATTAAGTTAAGGAATTCTGCTACATAGGCAGCAAAATAACCCATCATGGACGGAACAAGAGAGACAGAAAAAGCAGACTACCTCTGGCAAAAAGAGCATTCCTGGCCAAGAGAAGGCTACTGGTATCAAACACAGGTCTTAATCGCCAGCCGGGGTGGCCGAGCGGTTCTAGGCGCTTCAGTCTGGAACCACGCGACCGCTACGGTCGCAGGTTCAAATCCTGCCTTGGGCATGGATGTGCGTGCTTCCGACCGTAGACTTTCTTTGAATGACTGTAGAACTGTCACAATGGAATCAGGTGGCCGGTAAAAACATCTACCAATTAGCTTGGTGTCACCTATAGCTGTTATACTTGACCAGAAAACTTCACTACCACACTCAATTTCAACCCCAATAGAAACAATATTTTTGTCAACTGTCCTTACGATAAACGTTTTAGATTCGCTAAATATATCAGAGCTTTCTACTTCAGGTTTTAGCCAGCTCTTCGTCGCATGAATAATCTGAGGGTGAGAACTTTCCTGGGAGGCAGTAAATTTGGGAACATTATTACGAATACTTCGACAACTTACTGATACAATTTTGAAAGCCGGCGTGTCTTTACTCTGAACGTGGTTTGATGTCCCTATCTACCAACTGACTGGCGAGTTTTCATCAGAGCAAAGTTGCTTTCTTTGTGTAGTGCACCCCCGACCTATAAAGAGGAGTCCCACAACTCTTCAGCCGATAAAGAAGGTTCAGACACCTGCAACTGAGATTTTCACAGAGTCAATGAAGCCTTTGGTTGAGACTCTCCACTCGGTTCCAAAGCAAAGAACCCCGATGAACTCTGGAACTATGCTGAAAATTGCAAGCTCTGCTTGCACCCCGCGTGTGAGACCAGCAGCCTTCACCACTTCCGCCAGCCTGTCTGAGCTCAGTATGGCCTCAGAAACAAGCAACAATCTTCACTGGACCGAAGTGAGTCACAATTTGCAAAGACTGCACCCTTCACTTTCGATGGCTGCACACAAGGCCACCTTCACATCTCAGATGAGGCCCCAGGTATACACACCGAGTGCACATTAGCTTTCTTTCCACCACTGAACACAATCTTCCTGAGGGGTTCCATAAAGCACCTAACGTCGGAGCTCCCGATACCTACCAAGCCCCTGGCCAAGTGTGCCCGCTCGGACCCTGCTGAAGGAACAGCCACCTGTTCACTCACAGGCCGAATAGGCAATGTCCAGGATTGGACTTGAAGACTGCAAAGTTACTTTCTGCAGTCCCAATCAGCCAGCTGATTTATCTCAATTTAAGGGTAATAGTCAGCAAAAGTAATTTGTTCCGACACATTGTAAAGATTATAATTTTACAAGTCATAGTGCACCATGTGACAAATTTATACCTGTGACATCTACTACATTTAGAAGAAACGGACATCCGGCAGATGACTTCTCAGAATGTCGTTGGACAATGATCAGATGTAAGGATTAGGTATAACTGTTTTGGTTCGCAACTGTAGTTTTTGAGTTAATTAAAAAAAAAGGTAAACTGCACTAACATCGCGGAGACATGGACAGATAGTATTAGTGATACAATAACCATTCTTATGGAGCAGTTTTCCAAATTGTAAGAGTATATTGAACAACAGAATGCAGCTAAATCAGCATTTACAAGCTTTATTGGCAGAACAGCAGCCACAATGAGGTCTGAGTGTAGTTAAATCTGTAGTGAATGTCCCCCCTTCATCAGTCGATTCTTCAACCATGAAACTCATAGCCCCCTTCTCCAGAAAAACACCAGAGCACGTTATTGTGTTTATAAATGATATGTTAGTGAAGTAGAGGGTCAGATGAAACATGTTTGCTGATTGACAAGTTATATATCTCGGGCGAGGCTAAGATTTATACATCATATCATGAACTTCTTAATAAGACATCCACAGTTCGAAAATTGGCAGAGTGTTTACAGCAAACGAATAAAAAACAAAACAGTGCCCGGTTTTCTAGGGAAAAACTCAACAGCTTAGTACAGAAAGCAAACGAAACAGTCGAGTCGCTTTCTGACAGTGTGCGCAATGTAAATGCACAGACATACAAGCTGACACAGAAGCCCAATGCAGATAAGGTCATGATCAAAGAAGCAGAGGATAGGGCATTAGATGTTTTCCTGAGAGGGATACACCCAAATTTTTCACGCCAGGTACGAATGTAAAACCCTGAGGATTTAGTCACAGCACTTCGTATTGTCACACACTTGCAAAGAGATAGATAGTACTACAAAAGTGCACAATGAGCATAAGATATTTACTTCTGGTAAGGAATCACCGGTGTGGTCAGCAAAGGCTTCTGAAGGCAAATGTGACCCACCACAGTGTTATAATTGCCAACGCTTTGGGCATAAGGCTCGGGATTGTCAATCCAAAAATCAGGGCTAATACAATGGGAAAAGAAAACAGCTAAACGCCAAGGGAATGTTTCTTCCGTCGATAAGCATTCCCACTACACTGTAATACTGTAGAAACATATGCAGATGTGGATTGTTGCTTGATAACCTGGGTGAATGAAAAGTACAGATTTCTAGTAGACACTGGGACATACGTGTCGGTCGTGAGTCTGGACCCTGTGGACAATGGAACTGAAAACTCTGACACAGATGTCTCCCACTAGGACCACAGGTTTTACGAGGAATGTTACAAAATGTAGGAAGATATTTTTCTTAGAAAGAGTGACAAGACATGAACTGCAGAGCCTCTAAGAGGTCAAATCAAATATTCAATAATGACGACGAAGATGTGGACCACAAACAGAAAAAATTCAAAAACATTGTTCAATATGTCTTAGACAAGAATTTGTGAGCAGTCTTAAAGGACAGGAAAGACACACTGTAGTTAAAAAACTGCTATGTAAACAAAGAGATCTTCTTCACAGATTCCACAGAAGTCAAAACCCAGTTAACAAACGAAAACTGAACGAAGTGAAAATGAGTGTAAGAAGCGCAATGAGAGATGCATTCAATGATTTTGGAAGTAAACCTCTATCAATCAATCTGAGTAATCAACCAATCAGAGCTTTTTGGTTTTACGTAAAATCAGTATAGCAGTGAGACAAAGTGGGAACGAGCACAACTTGGTAATGCCGATTGCCTACATTCAGGTGAAAATATGCATTCAAGGCCAAAGCTATTGTTCTCTTTTGATTGACATGTCCTCAACCTATTGTTCTACTAAGAGGATTATGACCCCCTGGGGATAATCCTTTCTTTTGATTGATAGGTCCTTAAATTATTTATCCCCTTCCCCTTCTCCTCACAAACCCTTCAGGAAACCTACAACTCTCCCCCCTCCCTCTCGCTGATACAAGTTCACTTTCAGGCCTGAGTTATTCGAATAGCACCCTCTCACACTATCAATTTGATTGACTACTAATTAAATTGATCAATTAATTAACCACTCCCCCTCTCGTAAACCCCCACCCCTCACCCACCTGGAAATTGGTGGCAAAAGGACTTATTCTGATCTGGTATGCTGGATAGGAGGGACACAAGTGTTTGTACTAATTGTATTGTTTATTTAAACAGTCTGAGTTGGTATAGGCTGTAGCTCCATCCAGCGTGTTCACAGGTCTGGAGTCCAACTGACGTAATTCACAACACTGCCACCAAAGGGCACGGTCGACCCTCCACCTCTTCCCTAGAGTGATGTAATCCAAGATGGCGGTCTGGGGAAAAATGGCCGGCAAAGGACTCAGTCTGTGTCTTGCTGCTGGACTGAGAGGACAGACGTTGTTGTTTACTGTGTTCAGTGGGCAAGATGTCTGTGCTTGAGGAGAAGGAGTATATTAGCATCTGAGGACTTTGTCGGTAGCAACGATATTTGGTGAAGATGAATACGCTTCATTAAATAATGAAGATGGGGCTAAGATACTCTTCGCAACTCATGCTGATAAATTGGTGTGCTGTAACCGTAAATCATTTTATAAAAGTCCAGTCAGTCAGTCTTCCGAAGTGCAAGGGGCACCCTAGAGCCTCCATGTCCCACTGGAAGAGAAGGCGCGGCTTACGGCATGGTCACGCGGTAGCCGCTAAGCACTTCCTGTCATGTTGGGAATACGTGCGACCTTCCCCTTCCCATCTGCGGTGGACGGGAGCCTTTTTGTTGAAAACAAACTGCTTCAGGAGTTATTACATCTGGTGTTGCGGAACATTGTCATATACATAACTTGAAAATATCACAGTAACTAAATTTACCAATGCATGAACAAATGGTTCAAATGGCTCTGAGCACTATGGGACTTAGCAGCTGTGGTCACCAGTCCCCTAGAACTTAGAACTACTTAAACCTAACTAACCTAAGGACATCACACACATCCATGCCCGAGGCAGGATTCGAACCTGCGACCGTAGCAGTCGCGCGGTTCCGGACTGCGCGCCTAGAACCGCGAGACCACCGCGGCCGGCTGCATGAACAGAGAGAGAGAGTGAGAGAGAGAGAGAGCCTTGCAGATGACGCGACAATATTTAAACAATTACACATTTTATTCTGAGGAACACCACCAATCTAAAAAGATTGTTTCACACTTGTGAAACCATCCCTGAGGCACTTCTTTGAGCACGAGGTACTTCAGGAGTTACTAAATCCAATGGAACATGTCTGTAAATGCACTTTCAAAAGTGATCACTGCACAGTAGTTTCATTCCATTTTGCGATCTATTCCGCCACACTCGAACAAGGAGTCTAAAAACATCGCTGTACACCTGTGAAACCTCACTCAGATACTTCACATTCTTTTGTGGGAAAGGCCAGCCAGAGTGGCCGAGCGGTTCTAGGCGCTACAGTCTGGAACCGCGCGACCGCTACGGTCGCAGGTTCGAATCCTGCCTCAGGCTTGGATGTGTGTAATGTCCTTAGGTTAGTTAGGTTTAAGTAGTTCTAAGTTCTAGGGGACTGATGACCTCAGAAGTTAAGACCCATAGTGCTCAGAGCCATTTGAACCTTTTTTTTTTTTTTTTTTTTTTTTTTTTTTTTTTTTTTTTTTTTGTGGGAAAGAATCCCGAAACTGATTTCAGCTGTAATATCTGATTTTACACGCCAAAACGATGATATTTGGATGCCGAAATAGATATCTCTATAACACAAAAGAGGACGCTCGCTAGTTTTAGAGTTTTAGCGGCTTGTTTGAAGACACTGCCAGAGAGAGAAAACTTTGACTCCTACAGCTGCTGTGGTGTTCATCACTTTTCTGAAATGGTGAGTGGGCTTCGTTTTATGTTTTCTGTTGCTGGAATCACTGACGTTATTTTCCTCACTTTTTGAAGCACTGTCTAAGCACATAAGGGAAATCAGAACAATTACGCTAACAGAATTCAAAGAACTTTCCTACAGATGAGAAACATGGCTAGATTTTTTGGTGAATTTTCGTTGTCAGACAGCTGCTGGTATAAAGATGTTGTAAAGCCACAGTGACTGGTGAGAGATAGCATCCCACCAGAGGCGGATGTCTTTGTACAATCAAACAAAGAAGATATCATGTTACTCTCAGACATCACACAACTTTCCATATACACCCTCCCCCATCTTGTTCGAACCAGTCTGTAGAGCAGGGGCGGGTGTTCTGCGTGCACACCGAGGCAAGCTGGCCACCCGCTTATCTCCCCTCCCCACCATACTTTCTGTCCGCTCCTTCCTCTGTAATGCGTTTTGTTTCCTAGTTTGCTTTCTTGAATGAAGGAATAAAGTTAATAGGAGTGCCTGAAAGAAATCATGGTTTGAAAGAGCACCTATCACCTACGATACGTTTTATTCAATTATCACAGGTGGAGTTTACAATACGTTTAATATCTGGAACATAATTTTTACATACAGACAAACGCAAACAGTTACGTAAATTTTCATCACTGATGTTTGCTCTTAACCGAGACTTATTAATTCATCGCCGGCCGGAGTGGCCGTGCGGTTCTAGGCGCTACAGTCTGGAACCGCGTGACCGCTACGGTCGCAGGTTCGAATCCTGCCTCGGGCATGGATGTGTGTGATGTCCTTAGGTTAGTTAGGTTTAAGTAGTTCTAAGTTATAGGGGACTGATGACCACAGATGTTAAGTCCCATAGTGCTCAGAGCCATTTGAACCATTTTTTTTATTAATTCATCATATGGTTTTCCAGCTCACGCATATTGCGCAATCTTATAACTTGCACGTACCACTGGGCTATTATTGTTGTCGTCCTGAAAAAATGAAAACAGTGCTCCATAAAATGTTAAATCAGTTAGATGACGAAAGAAAGTCGCAGAGCTCTCGTGACAACAGCAACTACGACAGATTCATCTAGTATCGTCAGATCGCTCTTCTTAAGCTCAGTCAATTTCCCCATCCGCTCAGAATCCGACAATAAATTGCACTCGTCCTTGTGAAATTTATTATAATGGCCTTCAATTATAAACTTTCGCTGACCAGCAAGAACACTGCCACATACTAAACATTTCGAATTCTCACGTTTTTACACAAAGAAAAATTGATTCCCCCATTACTTTTTAAAAGATAGCAAATCTCCACTTCTCCATTTCCTTGTTTCATTCTGCATTTTCCGGTTCTTGAAATACAACGTCCACTACGTAGTGGTCGCTTCGCATCAACGTCCGCAGCTTAGCCTGGCACTATACTGCCGCAACCTGCCGGCTGTCGCCACTGCCCCGGTCAATGATTGCACGCAACGTTTGCCCGCCCTTGCTGTAGAGGCTCCTATGCCACACACAAAGGATGTCTTACCCGTCAAACTGCTACAGCTGCTGGTGTGGGAGCACTGTCCACCATTTTCTGCACACGCAACTTTCAGTGGGAAAACTATTTTGTACAGAACAAAAAGAGAAAATATACAGCAGTCATAGTGCACTGACAGTGAAACCATGCATAAGTGCTCTACAGACCATAAAATATGGAAAGCCATTTCCTCAATTACACTGCTCTGCTACTGTCGAGGAAAGCTTGAATATTTCAGTCTGAAACCGATCTCCAACCGAGCTAACATATTTTCAAAGTTAGAGTATCACACGCAAACATTATGCAAATCAAGTAATGAAATTTCCGTCGAAAATAGATCGAAGCACAAAATATATCTGATGTCTTGAACGTGTCCTGGTGAAAAAAAAAATCTTGCCGATCTCACAAACTCGCGATCACGAAGCGCTCCGTCCGATGATTGCAGGTCGCCCCGTCCACGCCGGCTTGGAGAGAGACACCCAAACTTGTACCGGTCATGCCAGCCCATACTGAACGCATGCGAGCGCACAATGCAACTACCGGAAACAACAAATTGATTAATCAGGAGTTTGACGTCCCGATTGGGTCTTTCAAATTACTATAAGCTTTCTAACTACATTTGGAAGGAGGGAGTTAGGTTCCACTGCGTGATAGAATAGACTACAGCATATACCACTACAAGATAGAATCCACTGCAATGTATTTAGAAGTATTAAACACAACACAGTTAAACCACGATCCAGTCTGTAGCAATAAGCTGCCATGGCTAGATGTCAGAGACAGCTGAAAACACTCACACATCACATGCACTCATGTCCTGAGGTCCACAAGCAGCACGCCCGCCCCCTCTTACGCCCATTCTACATGGGACATGAGCTTGCTAGATTACCCATGATGGACCATTTCCGCCGGCGCCTACGTGTAGACGGGACCCACTTGCACGTGATTCACGTGTATGATCGCTAGAAGTCGGTATAGGATGGATCCTACTCTCACGCGTATGTAGGTGCTTCGCGCATGCGAAGACAACAGAGTGGGGGAGCACAGCTGACAAACAGCACGAAGTCCAATGAGCATTGTGTATCTCGGCTCCTGCTCACCTGCTCAGCGAAACGTGGTGCAATGGGTTATTCGTCTCACAAAAAGTTAACTGTGAAACATCTGTAACTTTCGGTAAGTATTATTTAAAACTTTGTATCACCCACAGGTCTGCTAGTGAACAGACTTTCGTAGAAACTTTCTCAGGTTTGCCATGAATAAAGAATATTTGTTCACTGCGTACATTTTATTTTGCAGAAATGGAGTGGAACAGACGACAGTGGAAGTACTGATTGCAGCATACCGGGGGGAATCGTCCCTGTTTAATACAATTGTAAGCCCTGAACTGGGCCTCCGATGCTGGAGATGAATTGCTGTGGATGGGAAAAGGAGACGGTAATTCGGATGCTCAGGAGAACGATGAATGTGTGCAACGTAATTGGCGAACAGTTGTGCACGCCTAACCTTAAATGGCGGGACTCCAGCCTCCACCAGGGCGCTGGTCATTGCACTCGTCCTTAAATCTGCTGTTGCCAGTCGAACACAACAGTGGTGCACTGGGTCAAGTAAATGCTGTGCTGAGGGCGCCGCCAAACCATAAACAAAACTACCCTAGTCAAGGTGGGTTTGAACAAGGGCTCTGTAAGAGTTGCAGCAGCGTAGAGCAATCTGCATCCCAGATGGTGTTGCTCAGGCAGGAGTGGGCATTGAGGTGCTGCCAGCACTTCCGCTTAAGCTGACGAAGCTGAGGAAACCAAGTCAACCGGGCGTCGAAAACCAGTCCTAAGAATCGATATGTCTCCACTACAGTGAGTGGATCGCCATTAAGGTAAAGTTCTGGTTCCAGATGAACAGTACGACGCCAACAGAAGTGCATGACACATGACTTCACGGCTGAAAAATGGAAGCCGTGGGCAAGTGCCCATGACTGTACCTTGTGGATGGCTCCCTGTAGGCGCCACTCGGCAACACCAGTACTGGAGGAGCAGTACGAAATGCAGAAGTCATCTGCATACAGAGAAGATGAGACTGATGGCTACTGCTAGACCGTTAATTGCCACTAAAAGTAGAGATACACTCAATACAGAGACTTGCAGGACCCCATTCTCCTGGATATGGGGGGGGGGGGGGGGGGGGGGGGAACAATGTGAGGCACCAACCTGGACATGGAAAGTACAGAGCGACAGGAAATTTTGGATAAAAATCGGAAGAGTGCCCCGGTGATCCCAATCATACAATGTGGCAAGGATATAATGTAGCTAGGTTGTGTCGCAAGTGTTTTGTAAATCATAAAAGACGGCAGCCAGGTGTTGGCATCTTGAAAAGGCTGTTTGGATGGCAGACTCGAGGGAAACTATATTATCACTGGTAGAGTGACCATGGCAGACACCACCTGGCAAGGAGCCAGTATGCCATGTGACTCCAGGACCCAACACAACGGCCGACTTACCATGCATTCTAACAGCTTACAAAGAACGTTGGTGAGGCTGATGGGCCGATAGCTACCCACTTCAAGCGGGTTTTTACCAGGTTTGAGAACTGTATGATGATGCTCTCCCACCATTGCGATGGAAAGACACCATCACACCAGGTCTGGTTGGAGATGGCGAGATGTCGCTTGTAGTCGGAAGAGATGTTTGATTATCTGACTGTGGATCCGATTTGTCCCAGGAGTTGTGTCAGGGGAATGTGCAAGGATGCTGAGAAGCTCCCACCCTGTAAATGGAGCATTTTAGGGTTCACTGTGAAGTTCAGTGAACGAGAGGGGCTTCCTTTCCATCCGCTGTCTGAGGGTGCGAAATGCTGGGGGATAATTCCCTGACACAGAGGCTCGAGCATAGTGCTCAGCAAACTGCTCGGCAATTGCATTTGCGTCGGTAGATGACACGCCAGTAACACCTGTAGGGGGCTGGTTCCCACAAACACATCTGATCTTTGTCCTGACTTGGGAAGTTGACGTATGGTGCCCAATGGTCGAGACATACCTCTCCCAACACTCCTGTTTCATCTTTTTATCAGGTGGCAAACGCAGGCACAGAGCCATTTAAAAGCTGTTAGGTGCTCTGGAAAGGGTGCTGCTTATGTCGCTGTAGAGCTAGCCGACTCTCTTTAATGGCCTCAGCAATTTCCAGCGACCACCAAGGTAATGCCTTTCGTCGGGTGCACCCTAAAGAACAAGAGTTGTCTGCCGCAGAGACGATCGTTCTAGTGACCTGCTCAACTACCATATCAATGGTCGATGGTACCATTTGGGGGAGATTCAATGGTGAAAGCAGAGATGAAAGTTTCCCAGTCTACCTTGTTTAAAGCCTGTCTTGGTAGACGTCCAGGAGAATGGCATTGCGGGAGTGACAGGAAGATGGAAAATTGGTCACTACCACACAAGTTATCGTGGGCTCTCCAGTGGGCAGATGGGAGAAGTCCTGGGCTGCAGGGGGATAAATCAATGGCCGAGTAAGTGCCATGAGCCAGACTGAAATGTGTGGGGCCCCAGTATTTAAGAGACAGAGGTCGAGTTGAAACAGGAAAGTTTCGACATCTCTACTTCGGCCAGTAAGCAGTGCCACCCCACAAGGGGTTATGGGCGTTAAAATCTCCCAAAAGTATGAAGGGTATAGGGAGCTGATGAATCAGTGCAACCAATGTGTTCAGGGATACTGCACCATCTGGAGGAAGATATATGTTGCAGACAGTTATTTACTGCATCATCCTTATCCTGCCAGCCACAGCTTCAAAAGGGGTTTGAAGGGGCACAGGTTCACAGCATACTGAGTTCAGGACAGAGACACAAACTCCACCTGACACTCTTATTACACTCCTGGAAATGGAAAAAAGAACACATTGACACCGGTGTGTCAGACCCACCATACTTGCTCCGGACACTGCGAGAGGGCTGTAAAAGCAATGATCACACGCACGGCACAGCGGACACACCAGGAACCGCGGTGTTGGCCGTCGAATGGCGCTAGCTGTGCAGCATTTGTGCACCGCCGCCGTCAGTGTCAGCCAGTTTGCCGTGGCATACGGAGCTCCATCGCAGTCTTTAACACTGGTAGCATGCCACGACAGCGTGGACGTGAACCGTATGTGCAGTTGACGGACTTTGAGCGAGGGCGTATAGTGGGCATGCGGGAGGCCGGGTGGACGTACCGCCGAATTGCTCAACACTTGGGGGGGGGGGGGGTCTCCACAGTACATCGCTGTTGTCGCCAGTGGTCGGCGGAAGATGTACGTGCCCGTCGACCTGGGACCGGACCGCAGCGACGCACGGATACACACCAAGACCGTAGGATCCTACGCAGTGCCGTAGGGGACCGCACCGCCACTTCCCAGCAAATTAGGGACACTGTTGCTCCTGGGGTATCGGCGAGTACCATTCGCAACCGTCTCCATGAAGCCATGAAGCTGGGCTACGGTCCCGCACACCGTTAGGCCGTCTTCCGCTCACGCCCCAACATCGTGCAGCCCGCCTCCAGTGGTGTCGCGACAGGCGTGAATGGAGGGGCGAATGGAGACGTGTCGTCTTCAGCGCTGAGAGTCGCTTCTGCCTTGGTGCCAATGATGGTCGTATGCGTGTTTGGCGCCGTGCAGGTGAGCGCCACAATCTGGACTGCATATGACCGAGGCACACAGGGCCAACACCCGGCATCATGGTGTGGGGAGCGATCTCCTACACTGGCCGTACACCACTGGTGATCGTCGAGGGGACACTGAATAGTGCACGGTACATCCAAACCGTCATCGAACCCATCGTTCTACCATTCCTAGACCGGCAAGGGAACTTGCTGTTCCAACAGGACAATGCACGTTCGCATGTATCCCGTGCCACCCAACGTGCTCTAGAAGGTGTAAGTCAACTACCCTGGCCAGCAAGATCTCCGGATCTGTCCCCCATTGACCATGTTTGGGACTGGATGAAGTGTCATCTCACGCGGTCTGCACGTCCAGCACGAACGCTGGTCCAACTGAGGCGCCAGGTGGAAATTGCATGGCAAGCCGTTCCACAGGACTACATCCAGCATCTCTACGATCGTCTCCATGGGAGAATAGCAGCCTGCATTACTGCGAAAGGTGGATATACACTGTACTAGTGCCGACATTGTGCATGCTCTGTTGCCTGTGTCTATGTGCCTGTGGTCCTGTCAGTGTGATCATGTGATGTATCTGACCCCAGGAATGTGTCAATAAAGTTTCCCCTTCCTGGGACAATGAATTCACGGTGTTCTTATTTCAATTTCCTGGAGTGTATATTCGCTATGGTTCTTGTAATACCCCCTACAGCCGCAAAGGGCAGGGCAGGGGTCTGCATTGCCAGGAACCAGGTTTCCTGGAGGGCACTGCAGAAAGCAGGTGTAAAACTTAACAGTTGCCCTAGCTCAGCCAGGTGGCGGAAAAAACCGCAGCAATTCCACTGGAGGATGGCGTTATTGTGAAGATGGGATGGCATGAAGCATGAAAGGAAGCAGGTTCTGCCCCAGGGTCACCTGCTGCCACCGATTGAGTATTTTTATCCATTCCTATTGTGGATGAGGCATCAGTGAGATCCAGGTCCTCAGGGGAAGCTGAGATCTCCACCTCATCCACAGGTGCAAAATTGGTAGGGAGTAGTGGTCTTGGGGCCACTGGAGGGATCTTTTTCTTAGCAGACTTCTTTGTTTGCTTGCCCTCTCGCTTCTCTTCAGGGGCTAGCTGGGAGAACTTCTCCGAAGAAGAGGAAGACCGGAAGCTCTTCGTCCAGCGGCTTTTGTCTCCTTTAGCCACTGGGGAGTGTCTGCTGTGGCATTAATGGAGACCTTGGGGGAGAGGGTCCCAAGGGACCCCATCTGCACGAGAGGAGCCTGTTGCTTCTCCGGACGGGGGGAGGAAACCAATGTCCCCTGCATTTGGAGGGCCTTGCTCCTGAAGTAGGTACGCTGGGAGCAACAGAAGGATATTTTCCACCTACCATAAAGGGGGCAGATGTATTCTGGAGGCCCAGAGGGCCCACTGTTCGTGGCATAGAGTGTGGTACAAATGGTACTTGTGATAGCGATGTTAATGTAGCTGCAGCGTATGTGGACATCAACCAAATGGGGTATAATCATTGAAATTTACGTTTAGCCTTGTGCTCCATGATTTTCCACTCCTTTTGGAGTTTTGTGCAGTTTGGCAAACAGGGGGAGTGCTGCTCTCCGCAGCTGATACTAGTGGGAGGAGGTGCACAGGGAGTATCTGGATGAAGTGGACTTCTGCAGTCTTGATGTGTGGTGTTGGAAGTGCAGTGGGAAGACATGCGCCAAAATTTCCAGCACTTAAAGCACTGCATAGGGGGAGGGAGGGACATACGGTTTAACGTCACAGCAGTAACCCATCACCTTGACCTTTTCAGGCAATCAGTCACCCTCAAAGACCAAGATGACGGCACCAGTAGCAACCCTGTTGTCTTTGGGTCCCCGTAAATGCGCCGGATGAAATGAACACCCCACCATTCTAGATTGGCATGGAGATAGTCGTCAGACTGCAAGAGGAGGTCGCAATGGAAAATAATCCCCTGGACCATGTTGAGGCTTTTATGGGGAGTGACAAACAGGAATATCACCCAGCCGGTCACAAGCGAGTAACGCTGGGGATTGGTCTGGGGATCATGTCTGAATCAAGACTCCATTGCTTCTCATCTTGGACAGTGCTGTCACTTCCCCAAACTTATCCTCAAGATGTTCAACAAAAATTGAGGCTTCATAGGTAGAAACAAGTCCCCGTCTATTCTACTACAGGCTAAATACTGAGGCGAATATGGCTCTCTTTCTGTAGCCTTACATTCCTCCCATGGTGTAGCGAGGGAGGGAAATGATTTATGGTCATATCTGTCAGCATTGTACTCGATGTTGCCCTTCTTAGAGAATGCTCGCACTGTACGGTCACCAGCAAGAGATGACTTAGTCCACTTCATCGCAGATGCCACCCACTCTGGTCAGGGGCTCTCCCCACGGGCACCACCCAGCCACAGCATAAGCCAGCTGACATGATGGCCATTGCTGGGAGTCCTGATGTCCCAGGAAGACAGGCATCTACTCCTTGGCATACGTGGGGAGTTTACAGCTCAGGCATCAGCAGTGCAATCCCTCTGTTGTCAGGGGGCTACCACCAAATGGGTACATGACAACCCCACCACAACGGTCTCGTACCGTGCTGGATATTGGGCACAGAGAAATCCAATACTGTCATGGGGGCGAAAGAGGACAGGAGACAACGGAAGAATATGACATACCCCGGAATATGACATACCCCGGAAAGAGTCCTCATCCAAATAGTTGAATTGCAGGTGGAGATGCAAAGCCATGACAAGAGTTTCAGGAGATTGATTCTAAGGGCACTATGGATATCTCATGCACCACGTAAGGAGCCTTCCACATAAGCCCCACACTTCTGTAGAATTTGGAAAGTGGCAAGTCAAACCATAAAATGGGACCTGAACTTATGGGGCCAAAAAGTGAGAGACTCCTTTTAGTCGCCTCTTACGGCGAGCAGGGATACCTCGGGCCTATTCTAACCCCCAGACCCGCAGGGGAAGGGAGTAGTGTTGCCTGACACGTGGAAGAATGCAAAATGAAGTTTTCCTCTTTACGATCGCATTATGGTGCACAGTGGAGGGGAATTCATGCAAGCAAAAAAAGTGCTTTTGGTATTGATGCAATTAGAAGCCAAATCTCTGGTGGTTTCCACTTCTCCATCTTTTAAAAAAATACGTGATTCCAAGAAACACTTTAACAAACATATCTGACAGAGCTATGAGTATCTATAGGTTTCATTTCTTACATTATCGTTCTGATATTAGCAAAACATTTCTAATATTCATTATCAGTATGTTGATATATCATGGTGTACTTATTGTTTATTAGTTTTCATTGGCTGGTACCTAATACTTTTGGGCTATGTATGCGAAATGTGATGTTGCAGTGTTTACTTGTTTTTGCTTACGGACCTAAACTGATCAGTGTTGATAGGACCGGCTTAGGGAAAAAGTGTATTATTTAAACTGAGACACAGTTTTCACCGTGTGTTTGCGTTAGTATTTCCTTTGTGCAGTGAAAACTTTTCTCACTTATTTATAATATATAATTCTGTAACATGTCAGTGAGCGAGAAATTTATCAGGTTACTAATGTTTCATCTGGCAGCTCTCATAGAATAGCTGCTGAATGTAATTATTCTAAAGTAACTGCTTCAGGTGTTTTCCACTGTAAATGGAATTTTTTTTTGTTTTAATTTTTGGAAGTAAACAAGTCTTAAGTTGAAAGGAAGCTTATGAGATCAACAGTTTGTTGACTTTTACAAAAAGTATCATTTGATATGCTCCTTACATTAAGAAAGCATTCTTGTCAGTGAAATACTGCCTAATTGTTTAAAATAAAATGTCACTGATTGGCAGTCAAATTAGGCAGAATACAAATAGCCCGTTTCATTCATCCTGTTTGTGGCATTGAGAACATTCTTTTTCTTTACAAGTACTCTGATTTTAAAATTATTTACTTAGTCCTTATGTAGGCAACGAATAGTTGTAGCTTGCAATAAATACTGTATACTAACTCAACATGAATAAATTAAAATTTATTAATATATCTAAAAACAAAGATGATGTAACTTACCAAATGAAAGCGTTGGCATGTTGATAGAGACACTAACAAACACAAACACACACACAAAATTAAAGCTTTCGCAACCAACGGTTGCTTCATTGGAAAGAGAGGGAAAGACGAAAGGATGCGGGTTTTAAGGGAAAGGGTAAGGAGTCATTCCGATCCCGGGAGCTTTCATTTGCTAAGTTACATCATCTTTGTTTTTAGATATATTTTTCCCACATGGAATGTTTCCCTCTATTATATTAAAATATTATATTAAAATTTATTAATATACTTTACTGGATTACTTGCTGAGGTTAAACATTAACTACACTAAATAGTGTATGCTGTTGCTAAGAACTGTCAGCTACTGACAGAACAAATTATGTGGACAACCTTGAACATACAAGTATCTCAAATGTAATGAAATTGAATATTCTACACAATATATTTTTCCAGTTCCTGTCTCCTATCGCAGTGACTGCATGTGAGATTGTGGACCACCTCAACCACAATTACACTGTAAGTTGAAATTAACACTAGCTATACTTTTCTGGAACATTTTTGTTGGTACGAAGCTGTAATAATTATAATTTCAGACGCATTTCATGGCAGTAGCTGTGAAAATTATTCACTCTACAATTGCTCTGTAAGTTGTTGCCCATTCATACCACTCTTGCCCTGGGGTTAAAATTCAGTAAATTATGTGGGATGTCTTATTTTCGGGAATCACAATCACCCCAGCCACCATTGTCAACTGATAGCACCATAGACATTTGGACTGTAAGTGAAACTACTTGATACATTGTGGGAACAGAAGACAGTCTTCAACAATTTTATGTCAAGAATAGCATACCTATTTTTATAGTGGTCAGACTAAATAAACATACAAGTAAAAAAGCATGACTTGTTTCTAGTTAAGCTCCATTGAAAGTGTTTTGTTTGATTTTAGTTGCTAACCCCACTTGTAGTAATACCATTTGTATTTAAACCAACCAAGAGAGTAAATGTATTAGTAATTTAATTCCTATACTTTTATTTGCAGGACAGTCCTGCACCTGGAGGTGGCCAAAGTTTCAGTTCTGAATGTAATACACCATCACACTACTCAAAGGAAAAAACGCAAGAGGGAAGACGAAGGCCAAGCCCTTGTGGCAACAGTGCTGGAGAAAGTGAAAGCCAGACTCAAAATAGGTGCTGAAGAACCTATTGCTAAATTTGTTGCCAGTGAGCTAAAAAAACTCAAGTGCTAGACGATATTCTCTTAAGAACAAAACATAAAATCCTTAAAGCATTAATGAATGTGCACAGTGAGCTGCTTGTTGAATCGTAGAAATAAAATAATTTTAAATAAAAAACTGAGTTCATGTATAATTTTAAATTACCTCCTTTCATTCCTGTATAAAATTTACTGATTTGTCCTTGGATTTACTAGTGTTATTTACTCTGTAAGGTTGTACTGTAACATATTGTGCATGAAAAAGGTTTTTTCGCTTTACAGTGTTAAGTCGATCAGTCATCTATTGGCTAGGAGATTGAAATCACCTGCTTGGGGCTTGAATGCTTACCCACTGTACGAATGCTTTATTCAGGAAACATTTTTTTATTTACTTTGGATCCTTGTATCTCATCACTATAAAAATGATATAGGATTTGTCATACATTGCCTTACATAGAAAATAGGACATGAAAAGATTTACAATGATATGTCCATAAATAAAATATTATTACATATAACATGAAACCATATGCATAACAACATTCATAATATGCTAAATTAGAATTCCCTATTACATATGATATTCGAATGTTGACACAATGTACCATTCCTAAGGGACATACAGCCTGTAGCAGTGTTTACAAAATTATTTGTGGCAGTCCTGTCCCATGTATTTCTGATACATCAAGTCATATGATCATGAAATAGGATCTCTTACACAGAAAAACAATCAGTTAATAAAAATGAAGGGTTAAATGGAAAGTACACAACATTGGCAACTTTTTTATCATGCCTCCTGCCAGGATGACCCAATGCTCTTTGGCTTATATTTTAACAACAACCTTCTTTCATAGCCTTGTTCATATATTCAGCAACCTGAATTACATTTTTCAGATGACCAAAAATAACCTGACAAACTTGGAAAGTCATTTGAGTAGACA
This sequence comes from Schistocerca cancellata, assembly GCF_023864275.1. Lineage (NCBI taxonomy): Eukaryota > Metazoa > Arthropoda > Insecta > Orthoptera > Acrididae > Schistocerca > Schistocerca cancellata. Next base: position 289,499,623 of record NC_064628.1, on the reverse strand, counting down.
AGATTCTACATATATAGCAAAACATTTGATAATATTTATTGAATTACTACAGACAGCAGTAACTCTAAATTTGCAGCTAATACACCTTTGAACAGACGTCTGATGTGTTGAACACACACACTTTGTTTTTGACACCCAGACATTGGATGTTTTCAGGAAATTGATATTTTTGACACACAAACATAAAATGCTTGGCCTTCACTACTCATACTACACCATTACAGAAAAAAATTCATTGGTATGAGGTGATACATGGAAATGGGAAAAAAAGGTAAATACAACTACCTGACATGTGAAATTCAATAATTCACAATGGAATCCAGCTGCTGAGCTCTATTGATATTTTAAGATGCTGATTACGTACAATTATATTAACAAAATGCTCATTTTATTTAACTGAGAAAGACTATTAAAAATCAAGAAACTTTTTTTTCTGTATTGTTTCTTCTTTTTTGAATCAGCTTCCAATTTTTTTAACACAGAACATTCATTTTAAGTTCTTAGGTATATTCCTCAATAATTAAATTTTTTGTCAATTCCCATTGCCATGGGACATACGTAATGCTATTAAAATATTGACAGAACCTATCACACACATCTCTCGCACTGCACAGTGTTCGATTTCCAACCTGTTGAGCAATGTCTGGTAGAGCAGCATCCATCCTCCAAGCTCCTTCCTCCACTATGCACAATTGTGTGTCCTCCACATCTGTAAGCCAGCAAATCTGTGGAATCTGCTTCAGCTATTAAAAAATTGTGTAAAATGCATAGTGTCTCCACAACTTGCACTACTTTTTCAACTGGCAGCCTTATTGTACCCAGGAGAACTCTGAATCTATTTGCAAGGATGGCAAATGTATTTTTTACCACTCCCCTTGCCCGCGATAGTCTATAATTGAACATACTTTTGGTTTTATCACCACCACAGTCTCTGAATGGTTTCATTATGTTTGGCTCCAACCGAAAAGCATCATCAGCCACAATTACATATGGTACCGGTACAGTAATATTGCTGCACTCCAAGGATTTTGCCTGTGGCTCATTCAACCAATTCTAATACGGCAACACTTATTTTACTGTTCATCAAAACTCCAATGTCGAAAAGTTGAAATCTGTAACGTGCATCCACTACTGCAAGCTGCACAACACTATCGAATTTTCTGTAGTTGTAGTACTGTGAACATGCAGTCCGCAGTGGGGAGAACACAATGTGTGTACCATCCGTAGCACCTGAAAAGAAAATTGAAGAGGTTTGAAAAGATTCTTAATTCTATGAGGTAACATCAAATGTAATAGAAACTTGAAAAACTTATTGGCTGTGTTAAATTTATAAGGTTTCACACGAATGTGACTAAATGGCTACTGTGGTCACAACGAATCAAGCTCTGGTGCTTTATACAATGCTTACTCTATAGACAATCATTGCTGGTGCACTTTCCCATAACTATGAAGTATCATAAATCATTTTGTTATGCTCACTACAACAGAAGACTGCTGCTACCTTTAAAATAGATTTTTCTTATATAGTGAGGTAATATCAAACAAATTGAAACCCCACCAAGGAAGGGCCAATCACATCACAAAGCAAATAGTGGGCTGTGTTTTACAGCAACCATACCTTTTTATTTAAAGCCAAAAACATTCCAACATAGTACAAATTACCAGAGTGTAGCTACAGTTAATTTGGCGCAGAAAAAAAAAAAAAAACAGCCACACATTTTGTCTATGTAGTCAAAAATATATTTGGAATGTTCCAAGATATTTACAAGGGATATAATTTAAGCAAATGAATATCTTCCATACCACATGATATTAACACCATGAAATATGTATTTCTGACACATACAATGTGTCAACTAAGGGCACATGTTCTAATGAAGCAGTCAGTGTAAGTATGTCTAATGAAGTGCACCAATACCCTACACTAGTTGCAGAGAAAACATTTGCACAGCTTTGTTTACCTAACATCTCAGTATTTATATTTATTTAGCAGACTGGTCTCAATACGATATATATATGTAAGAGTGAAACATTTTAGAACTATTGCATATCTGCTGAATGTATATGATAAGTATTAAGAACTAACCCTTGCTGCAGCAGATGGCTACACATGGAAGAAATTCCATAATTGTCCCTGTAAGTAACATTCCAACTAGCCTGTGACTGACAAATAAGATAAACCTTAACACTATTAAAAATTGCAACAGGAATTGAATTTCTGTGCCGCTGTCAATATCAATAGCCTTCAACGCACGATAAACAGGAACGCTGCGCCGCCAGCGAGCAACCAAGAGAGGCACGGTCACCAAACAAAAAGTGAATAGTGTTTGTTAATTTAAAAAAAAAAAAAAAATCTCACAGGATAGATAAGGATGGTTCTCAGGTAGGACAACTTTATTGTCTGTAATATAACATACAGTCACCATTGATCTTCATTTTACAATTTCCATTACCAACTTTAGCCCATATAAACAGGTACTCATCTGCATTTAATTTCTTCTTCTTTCTAGTGCTCAACACAAATGGCATACTGGGAATATGTGTACCAACTTTAGCTAAGAGTCCTGTTGTCTGAGAAGGACTTTGAGGTTTTTATTCTATTGAGGTTATAACATCTTAACCTAACACACTTTTTAAAAATAAAAATTTCACGAGCGGTCTGGTGCGAACAATAACCCAAACAGTACATTTATCAAGGTCACGCGCAGTAAGACGCTTTTGGCTTGGAAGACTTGGAGTATAGCTGAGATAACAGGACTCTTAGCTAAAGTTCCATATGGTACACTTATTCCCAGTATGCCATTTGTGTTGAGCACTAGAAAGAAGAAGAAATTAAATGCAGATGAGTACCTGTTTATATGGGCTAAAGTTGGTAATGGAAATTGTAAAATAAAGATCAATGGTGACTGTATGTTATATTACAGAGAAAGGCACCATTGATGTTTATTTTAAAATTTCCATTACCAACTTTAGCCCATATAAACAGGTACTCATCTGCATTTAATTTCTTCTTCTTTCTAGTGCTCAACACAAATGGCATACTGGGAATAAGTGTACCATATGGAACTTTAGCTAAGAGTCCTGTTGTCTCAGCTATACTCCAAGTCTTCCAAGCCAAAATATTAGCATCTGGAAATGCTTCAAGGCCACCATAATCACAATGATTACCCCACACTACAGCTATTGTCAACCATGTACTACCTCCAAACAGAGCTTGTACATCACATGTGAAGTTCAGGCGGAGTCCCTCGAAATACATTTGGACCTCCAATCAGTTGTTGCTTATTAAACTGTCCAGCCAAGTCAATATCAATAGCCTTCAACGCACGATAAACAGGAACGCTGCGCCGCCAGCAACGACGCCATGCACGTCACAGAGGCATTGCTGTGGCAAGTTAATTGTTTCTTATGGGCTAAAGTTGGTAATGGAAATTGTAAAATAAAGATCAATGGTGACTGTATGTTATATTACAGACAATAAAGTTGTCCTACCCGAGAACCATCCTTATCTATCCTGTGAGACTTTTTTTGTTTTTTAAATTAACAAACACTATTCACTTTTTGTTTGGTGGCCGTGCCTCTCTTAGTTGCTCGCTAGGCGGGTGACCTTGAAGCGGACTTAGCCGCTGCGCCGGCTGCTGCGTGGCTTCTGATTGGCTGGGCAGCGTGTGGACAGTGATCAGAATAAGACACTGCAGTCTGATATTCAAGTCTGACTGCACACACTGTATGTGCAAGTTGGCTTTGTAGGCAGGTCTGCAGTCAGAAAAAAACACACACAATGCTTGTAATATGTTGTGCTGAAAAGCAACCCAATTCTTCCAAACATGTATAGTGTTTTAATATGAAATGAGGGAGGAGGGTGGGATGATCTAAACTTTTATGACATTAGAGATCACAAGATTAATGCTACTATAACATATTAGTAAGATCCATGTACTAAATGCCCAGAATCAGTACCTTGAGCATGGCTCAACTAACTCCTAAATTTTGTTGTCTCATAAGAGATGATAAAAGAAGTAATATATTTCTGTAGTAAGTAGTTTACCTATGCAGTTTGGAAACTGCCAAAATTTATGAAAAGCTGCCTCTATTTGAAGCCAATCCTCCTCAGTTGTTGGTGCCTGTAAGAAATCAAAAGTTAAAGTTTTCACTTTTTCCTATTTTTTTAAGTCAGTAATGGAGGAAACATGAACCTTCAAATACTTATCCCTTTAAAGTATTTCACAGCATACATCTATTATTAGTTTAGACAGACTCAAAACTGAAATATGTTGTGGAAATGACAAGCTCTCGTACGATTCACCAGTCACCAGAAATTGCAATGTAACTGCTAACCTGGAAAGGAATAAACTATGAGAGTATTCAGCCAATATAGTTGAACAAACAACCATATTAAAAAAATATACACACAAAATTAAAGTCTTGCCTTCTGCTTGGCAAAATTACGTCCCTCATAACTGTGTCTCTCAGGTGAATATTCGGCTCAGTGAAGGATAACAGCTTGTTGAAACAAGCTGGATCCATTCTCACAAAATTTTTGAACTGCAGTGGATCCTTCAGCCTCAACTCCTTCATCAATAAGGAATAGCAGTCCTTTTCCTGGCCCCTTCTTTGAAGTCAATGTCGAACCCAGCATCTTCAATTTTTCAGTCATCCGGTGTTTGTTGTGGGAGCAGCAGCAACATGATTTACACCACGAGATGTCCAGTTTTCTGTGTTAGCCTATTGACAGAAACATGTTAATGTCAGTTCAGAACCTGACACAGATATCGAAGTCATGGCGGAAAAAAACAAAATGTATGGCAGGGTACAAAGTGTGTTACAGCAGAAAAAACAATGTATGCAACAACAAAACAGGGACTCTCTCTTGCTACTGATAGCCTGTGGGATATGGTCTTCCTCTCATGATGTAAAAAACTTCAGACCCATATCCTTGATATCATGCTTCTCTAAAGTTATTGAAAGAATAATGCATAAAAAACTCTCTTCTTTCCTGAACACAAGTAGAATATTAGTCAGTGAGCAAAATGGCTTCAGAAAAAATAGGTCAACTGAAACAGCTGTATATAATTAACTGAAACTTCTCCTGATCTCTATAGATCATAATGAAGTAAACTGTGGGGTGTTTTTAGATTTATCAAAGGCATTCGATGTTATTGATCATGAATTATTGCTTGAGAAACTATATTGCTATGGTGTATGTGGTACTGTTCACAGCTGGTTTAAATCATACCTGTCAGACAGATACCAGAAAGTAGAAATAGTTCACGAAGGAACCTCTTACTTTTCAGACTACAAGAAAGTTAGTAATGGAGTGCCACAAGGTTCTGTGCTGGGACCCCTCTTGTTCTTGATTTTCATAAATGACCTACGAAACTGTTTAACACTAGCTAATGCTGTATTGTATGTGGACGATACAAGTCTTTTTATTAAATCTCAAAATGAGACTCACTTGCCACACAAAGTAGAAATAACAAAAGAAGAAGCAAGAAAATGATTTAGAGATAACTGTTTATTTGTAAATGAGAAACAAAAACAGTATGGATGAATTTCAGCCATGTATCGAATAAAGTAAAGCCCAATATAGTTTAGAAACTTGGCGAACAGAAGATTTTACAAACTTCAAACACAACATTTTTAGGTATCTGGTTAGACGAGCATCTAAAGTGGGATAAACATACTGAAATGCTCAATAAAAAGCTAAGTGGAAATGCTGCTATATACTCAGAATGCTGAAAAACTGCTGCAGAGAAAAAACAGTAATATGTGTTTATTATGTTCTTATGTATAGTCTATTGCGGTATGGTGTCTTACTTTACGGTAATTCAAGTCTGGAAAACTGGTCATTCATTATTCAAAAACGAGCATTAAGAATAATGAAAGGGGCTGCACCAAGAGAGCCCTGCAGGGAAATTTTCAAAGCATTTCAAATAATGTCGCATCCATCTTTATATATCTACGAAAGTATCTGCTTTTTCATATCTCACCACACATTATCTTCTTTAAATAGTGAGTGCCATGACTACCCAACAAGACACAGGAATGATTTCCACAGAGAAACACACAAAACAGCCCAATATCACAAAATTGCAATATATCACCCCAACCAAAATCCTTTTTAGTGCTCTTTCCTTAAGCATCAAAAAGATATAAAAGTTTTACATTTTTAAAAATGAGCTTAAAAAATGTTATTAAGAGAATGTTTTTACAGTGTTACAGTGTACATGGATTTTCAGAACATAGCAGTCAATGATAATGATAATTCATATTTGAACGAATGTATGAAAAATACTCTGCCTGTACACACTATAATTAATTAATTATTGTTTCTTCTGTTAAATAAATGAATGAAAAAATGAAAGAATTTACAGGAAATGAAACTTCACAGCAGCTAATGCAAGCGACTTCGATCACTGGCCACCTGCTCCAATGGATCAATATCTGTATATTTAATACATTAACCATAGATGCCCGATGCTGGCACGCAAGTGGTATTTGTTTTCGATGCATCGGACGAGTGAGATGCGGTAAAAATCTTATCGAGTTCTCCAACGGATGATAATAGCGGAGTTTTTATAGTTTGTAGCTTTTCTCTGTTGGATGGTACAAAATAAGTTCATGAGCCCACGCGAATAGTAAACGATGGGACTAGTGCAGCAGGGGATACAACCCGTCGGCTTTGAACAATGACGTCACAAGTCGTCAGAGAGCATGTATTACAGAGATGAAAGAGCTGAGGAGAATGTTGAGAAACAAAGGAATGCGAGAGAGATAAACATTGATCTTGTCAAAAGCATAAGTGTTTTTTGACTTTAAAAAAAAAATCTCACGAGATAGAATAAACTGATCCTACTTTATTAAGCAATATCTTGTCAAAAGCCGAGAAGCGATTCTTCTTAGTGTTCTAGCTCCCTTCAGTACGTAATAAGTGTTTTTTGACTTTAAAAAAAAAATCTCACGAGATAGAATAAACTGATCCTACTTTATTAAGCAGCTCCCTTCAGTACCTAATAAGTGTTTTTTGGCTTTTAAAAAAAAAAATCTCACGAGATAGAATAAACTGATCCTACTTTATTAAGCAATCAGTAAAAAAACGAAATTGAAACATAACAGCAAAAGCTGTTATGTTTTAGTTTAGTTTTTTTTTATTGATTGCTTAATAAAGTAGGATCAGTTTATTCTATCTAGTGAGATTTTTTTTTAAAAAAGCCAAAAAACACAATCCACATTACCTCAATATCATTACGAAAAATATTAAGTACCGGCCGAATAAAAAACAAAAAAATATTAAGTACCGGCCGAATAAAAAACAAACAATTAAGTTAATTAAATCACACGTTTAATGATGTACCGAATATCAAGCGATCGCTATTATCTATGCCTCGAAGTGAAGACATTACGATCTACGACTAAGGAATGACGTCATTGTTCAAAGCCGACGGGTTGTATCCCCTGCTGCACTAGACCCTAAACGATTGTGAAAACACACTTGACCTCTTAGCAACATATAATACTGAGTTACAACAAGCATCAAAACCGATACAGGGATTAGTGAGCAGTGTTGTCGTAGCGAGACTGAATATTGTAATCCCCAAATCCTCTAAAAATAAGCTAAAAATATACATATTCACAAAAGTATATAAAAATTCACTTAACGCCTTCCTGAGAGACAATCTCCACTCATTCCAAATTAATAATATAAGTGTAGACCAGACGTGGCTTCAATTCAGAGAAATAGTATCGGCAGCAATTGAGAGATTTCTACCAAATAAATTGGCAAACGACGGAACTGATCCTCCTTGGTACACAAAACAGGTTAGAACACTGTTTTAGAAACAATGAAACAAACATGCCAAATTTTAACACACGCAAAATCCCCAAGATTGGCTATCTTTTACAGAAGCCCGAAATTTAGCGCGTACTTCAATGCGAGATGATTGTAACAGACAACAGTAACTTTGTCTCGAAACCTGGCAGAAAATCCAAAGAGATTCTGGTCGGATGTGAACTTCGACTAGTATCTATGGTCGAAGGATGTGAATTGTGAAGTATGTTGGCGGCAAGAAACAATCAATACCTTCTCTGCGCGATAGCAATGGAGATACTGTCGAAGACAGTGCTGCCAAAGTAGAAAACACAGCCTTCCGAAATGCCTTCACAAAAGAAGACGAAGTAAATGTTTCAGAATTCGAATCGAGAACAGCTGCCAATATGAGTAACGTAGAAATAAATATCCTCAGAATAGTGAAGCAACTTAAATCACTTAATAAAAGTAAGTCTTCTGGTCCAGACTGTATACCAATTAGGTTCCTTTCGGAGTATGCTGATGTATTAAATGGTTCAAATGGATCTGAGCACTATAGGACTTAACTTCCGAGGTCATCAGTCCCCTAGAACTTAAGCCCGGTCCACACGCAACGATCTGTCTGCGCAGACATTGGCGCAGATGTCTGTACATGCAAAAGATCGCTGCAAATGTGGTGTGTTCACACGACACAAACCCCAATCTACTACTCGCCCGCCATCTGTCGGTGTAGAAAAGAAATATCCGTGGCAAGCGACTACGCTCCCCGTAAACGTCAAAAATTTAAATCAGTTATTTTGAAATATAGAAATGGAGGAAGTTCTGTTGTGGTCTGCGTTCGCAACTTGTGTTGCTAAAAACATTCAGACCAACCGCAGGAAACAGAGAAGGCGGTCAAAATGGTGTAGACAGTGGTGGCTAAAGCGAAAGCAGTTTTCTCACCTACATTTACTGCGAGAGTTGCAGCGCGAACCTGTTTTGTTTTACATTACCTCGTGTCCCATTTCCTGGCACATTGACACTCCAATTTCATCTTCAATTGTACTCCCTCTTGGTCTTGGCGTTTCTTGATCACTAAGAAAGCCAAGCAGATCAAAATACCATAACGTTGGCTGGTATACTTGATCTACTCTTACACCAGATCTTCTAGATTTCTGAACTTTGGATAACTCTTTTCGGCAAACAGTTCGCTGACAAACTCAATTTACTTAGCTTGCCTTCATGAACTCATCCTTCCGGACAGCGTAAATAGCTTCACATGTGTTGGGTATTATTTTACTCAACGCTTGTTTCGATATTGCAGTTGAAAATTCCAAATCCTTGTAGCTCCTTCCTGTTGCTAGGAATCTTAATGTTACCGCCAGCCGTTCATGAAGAGAAATTGCCCTTCTCATACAAGTATTTTTTCTCATAATATGAGGTGTTACAAGCTTTAAGAGATAATTATAAGTTTCGACATCCATCCGCAAATAATTTCGCCAGTTCGCAACGACTTTTTTTTTATTACCGTTTATCTGTCTGCCGAGGCGTCAACTGCCCGCAATTTTTCAATTAGAGCATTGTATGCTGCTGTCTTTCTGTCTCGGTCACTATATTCTTTATTTTTAATCTTCCACAAACATGGGTGGTTTCTATATATTTCAATGAATTCACTTACAAACTCTCGAGAACACTGACATATTAATGTCCTATGCGCACAAATACAAACACTAGACTGAGCAAACAGCTGTTTCGCGCCAGATTTGCGGCGATCTCCTGTCCACACGCTCCAACTTGTCTGCGCAGATGTGGTTTGAACCCACAGATTTGAGAGGTTTCGCTCAAACCTCCAACTGCAACTTCCAGGTTTGCACACACCTAAGGTTGGTGTAAATCTTCTGTCCACACGCAACGATCTGTCTGCGCAGATGTGATGTGCGCAGACATTTGCGCCGACAGATCGTTGCGTGTGGACATGCCTTTAGAACTACTTAAACCTAACTAACCTAAAGACATCACACACATCCATGCCCGAGGCATGATTCGAACCTGCGACCGTAGCGGTCGCGCGGTTCCAGACTGTAGCGCCTAGAACTGCACGGCCACATCGGCCGGCGCTCATGTATTAGCTCCATACTTAACAATCATATATAACCGTTGGCTCGACGAAAGATCCATACCCAAAGACTGGAAAATTGCACAGGTCACACCAATATTCAAGAAAGGTAGTAGGAGTAATCCACTAAATTACAGACCCATATAGTTAACGTCGATATGCAGCTGGATTTTTGAACATACTGTGTGCAAACATAATGAATTACCTCGAAGAAAACTGTCTATTGACACACAGTCAACATGGATTTAGAAAACATCGTTCCTGTGAAACACAACTTGCTCTTTATTCACATGAAGTGTTGAGTGCTATGAACAAGGGATTTCAGATAGATTCCGTATTTCTGGATTTCCGGAATGCTTTTGCACTGTACCACACAAGCGGCTTGTAGTGAAATTGCGTGCTTATGAAATATCGTCTCAGTTACGTGACTGGATTTGTGATTTCCTGTCAGAGAGGTCACGGTTCGTAGCAACTGGCAGAAAGTCATCGAGTAACACAGAAGTGATTTCTGGCGTTCCCCAAGGTAGTGTTATAGGCCCTTTGCTGTTCCTTATCTATATAAACGATTTGGGAGACAATCTGAGCAGCTGTCTTAGATTGTTTGCAGATGACGCTGTCGTTTATCGACTTATAAAGTGATCAGAAGATCAAAACAAATTGCAAAACGATTTAGAAAAGATATCTGAATGGTGCTAAAATTGGCAGTTGACCCTAAATAACGGGAAGTTTGAGGTCATGAGTGCTAAAAGGAATTCCTTAAACTTCGGTTACACGATAAATCAGTCTAATCTAAAAGCTGTAAATTCAACTAAATTACTAGGTATTACAATTACGAACAACTTAAATTGGAAGGAATACATAGAAAATGTTGTGGGGAAGGCTAACCAAAGAGTGCGTTTTATTGGCAGGACACTGAGGAAATGTAACAGATCTACTAAGGAGACTGTCTACACTCTACTTGTCCATCCTCTTTTAGAATACTGCTACACAGTGTGGGATCATTACCAGATAGGACTGACGGAGTACATTGAAGAAGTTCAAAGAAGGACTGCACGTTTTGTATTATCGCGAATTATAGGAGAGAGTGTCATAGAAATGACACAGGATTTGGGCTGGACATCATTAAAAGAAAGGCGTTTATCGTTGCGACGGAATCTTCTCACGAAGTTCCAATCACCAACTTTCTCCTCCGAATGAGAAAATATTTTGTTTACACTGAGCTACATAGGGAGAAACGATCACCATGAGAAAATAAGGGAAATCAGAGCTCGTATGGAAAGATATAGGTGTTCGTTCTTTCTGCGCGCTATAGGAGATTGGAATAATAGAGAACTGTGAAGGTGGTTCGATGAACCCTCTGCCAGACACTTAGATTTACAGAGTATCAATGTAGATAACTATGATAGAGGAAATGTTTGTGTGACAGACGTGAATGCACCCTGAGGGACGCAGATCTCCTTCAGATTGCAGTACCAGTATGTTGTTTGAAACGCATTGCAATGCATTAGCAAAAATCCTCGTCCTCTTTCCAGTCCCTATATGATGTGGAGTCTTCCTAATTTTGCTGATAAGAAACGCCACCGTAACCGTTCGTACTGTCTTCTATACTACCTTGTGTTGCAGGAGAAAGCTTCATTTTGGCGATGACCTCACACATCATGCACCATTGCCGAAGCTATGACAACAAAGTTCCCATTTCAACTGAGTGGCCGAAAGACGGCCCTGTTGCATTAACTCAGCTCAACCTGTTTGTACACAGGTTGCAGAACGTGGTGGATATAGCGCTCTCCGACTTCTGTTCAGTTCCACCTTAGATTGGGATCATCACATGGATGAAGCTACAGGGAGGTTTGGGGCAGAGACTGAGGAACAGCTACAAGATGCAGAGGGAATGTCTAAAACCACGTTGGAGTTTTGCGGTAGCAGATAGGTTCGAAAAAGATGACTCGTTTCGAGATATGAGAGTGGCATGAATATTATCCACTAATGACTGTAATCATTAAAAGACGTCTCCATAGGATCCAATACAAATATGTGGTTGAATGAAAAGACTGTACTGCAAATCGCAGACAGCATTTCTACCAGAAAACGTCACACTATCAGTGACTCTTGTGTGTGCATGTAGAACCAGGACTGCTTTTTTGCAGGGTGACGGTATCATAGTCGTGATCGCGTTTATAATAGCACAGTCCTTACATAAAATGTATAATGCCGGTGATAGAATCCTTCTGTGGTCAGCTTCAAACGTGGGTTCACAATAGTGTTCCTCGAAAGAACATCTTGTTCCGTCCAGGGATTCCCAATCGAACAACCTGGTGAGTGTAACCCAACCTACTGGAAAAGGAAAATTACTCGCCATGCAAAATGACACTCACGATCAATTTAATTAATTAGCCAATCAATTTGACATCAGTGACATGCGGTGTGGCAGGTGTAGGCGATGGCTAAGGCACCACAGATATGATCCTTCACTTAGTTTTTTTTTTTTTTTTGCGGCGAAATCTTTTAACGATATTTCAACTGTCCACGTATACAGGGACAGACAGCCATCTTAATAAAAGCAGATGTGTTACCGAATTTATATAGTGATACATAGTATAAAAGTTACAACTTCTCTGTGCTGTTACCTTAAGAGACTTAGTATGTGATGAGACATTTGGTTACCTTAAGAGAGGGTTCGAAAGTGAGGTGGTGTCCTGTAACAGTGGCAGATCTTAGCTCTCTGTCATGAGCCAAAAATGAGTTTATTATTCTAGTCCTGTGATGAATGACTTGACAGATAAGGAAAGATATTTTCTACCTTATGACAGAATACTTTGAGGGAACATAGCCTACGTCATAGTCATGTACAGGATATTCACAAGAAGTAAAGATACTTCAGCAATGTGAAGACGTACATATTGACTGATTTCTTCTATCTTCCAAAATGACTCGTATAAACAAGAGGAACCTACATTTTGCACGAGAAATCCGAGGTGTATGGTCAATGACATCGCTGCCTTGGATTGGGTAAAGTAGATTTTTTAAACTGCTGGATCTATGTCAGGGTGGAATTGTTTAAAACTACTGTATATGTCCAATCTGCAGCTGCTTGTTTTGCAGTGGACTGTGTCGGCCTGCAAGTGTGGTCATGAGGAGTCGGCAACTGAAAGTTGGTTTTGCTTCTGTTTAGCTTTAGGACAGAAAAAACAATTGGGGTCATACGCGATCAAGTCAAAACTATAGAACACGAAGACAGAGAGGAGTTAAAAAACGACTATATGTCGGTACCAAGTGACATAATAGAAGACAGCTAAAAACAGACATCAGGAAAAAGGGATAAAAAAGACATCATATAGAAACAGAGATCCAAAACTAAAAATTAAATGGCCTACGCCATATTGCTTTGGCAGCTAAAAAGTAAAACGCGGTCGACAGCCCTAACGTCATTTGCTAAAACGACCGATAAATCAGACAGCAAACCCAAGCGGGAACATAAACGGTTAAAAAATGGGCATTCCATCAGGAAGTGGCGGACAGTTAAAACTTGGGTGGTGGGGTAGCACCACTTAGCAAATGACAACGGCTAAAAAGGCAGTGCCCAATACGCAGCCTAGTTAAAATGACCTCCTCCCGGCGGAAGGGAAGAGAAGGTCGTCCAATCCGCTTGGAGAGCAACTGAAAGTTGTGCATTAGCTCAGCCTTTGAAGTGTACAAAGAATGCACTTACCTGTCTGATCTTGCCACTTCAGCGAGGGCTGCCAAAGTGGCCAGTGTGCTGGGTGATCATGACAGAAGCGGATGTGTATGTTGCACGAAAAAAGATGCAAAATGATGAACATTTGCACTGGACATATTGCTAATATCCTAATTCCTATCACTCCAATCATCCCCAGATTCCCTCCATGCCGGGGTTGTGCACCCTGCCAAACACGCGCATCCACGACTGCAGCTGCGGCAGCGGCGATAATTTTTACTGACCTCTTTACGCCGGCACTGGCGGTGTACGAGGAGACGGGCGCGCTGGGTGTGGACCTCATGGTATTGAGCGCATGGGATGAGTGTTTTCAGCTGTCTCTGACATCTAGCCACGAAAGCTTATTGCTACAGACTGGATCGTGGTTTAAGTGTGTTGTGTTTAGTGGTTAAAATATATCGCAGTGGATTCTGTCTTGCAGTGGTACTTGCTGTGGTCTCTATTCTATCACCCAGTAAAACCTTCCTCCCTCCTCCCAAGTGTAGCGGAGAGAACCAAGTTAGGAAGCTTATAGTACTTTTAAAGACCCAGTCGTGACGTCAAACTCCTGATTAATCAATTTATTGTTTCCGATAGTTGCATTGTGTGCACGCACGCATGCGTTAGGTACGGGCGGGCATGACCGGTGCGGGTTGGGGTCTCTCTCTCCCAGCCGGTGTGACGGGGCGACCAGCAATCACAGGACGGAGCGCTTCGTGATCGCGAGTTTGAGAGATTATCAGGATTTTTTTTTTAATCAGATATGCTTAGGGGAAACGATGTGGTAGAGCACGGCACGTACAAAATATATATTTTGCGCTTCGATCTATTATCGACGGAAATTTCATTGCTTGATTTGCATAATGTTTGCGTTAGCTTGGTTGGAGATCGATTTTAAACAAAAATATTCAAGCTCTTCTCGACAGTAGCAGAGCAGTGTAATTGAGGAAATGTCTTTCCGTATTTTATGGTCTGTAGAGCACTTATGCAGGGTTTCACTGTCAGTGTACTATGACTGCTGTATATTTTCTCTTTTTGTTCTGTACAAAATAGTTTTCCCACTGAAAGTTGCGTCTGCAGAAAATGGTGGACAATGCTCCCACACCAGCAGCTGTAGCAGTTTGACAGGTAAATTCAGTAAGAACCAATCAGAATACTCCATTCCCAAGACATCCTTTGTGTGTGGCTTAGGAGCCTCTACGGACTGGTTCGAACAAGATGGGGGAGGGTGTATATGGAAAGTTGTGTGATGTCTGAGAATGACATGATATCTTCTTAGTTTGAGTGCACAAAGACACATCAAGCAGACCATCCACCTCTGGTGGGATGCTATCCCTCACCAGTCACTGTGGCTTTACAGCATGTTTATACCAGCAGCTGTCTGACAACGAAAATTCACCAAAAAATCTAGCCATGTTTCTCATCTGTAGGAAAGTTCTTTGAATTCTGTTAGCGTAATTGTTCAGATTTCCCTTATGTGCTTAGACAGTGCTTCAAGAAGTGAGGAAAATAACGTCAGTGATTCCAGCAACAGAAAACATAAAACGAAGCCCACTCACCATTTCAGAAAAGTGATGAACACCACAGCAGCTGTAGGAGTCAAAGTTTTCTCTCTCTGGCAGTGCATTCAAACAAGCCGCTAAAACTCTAAAACTAGCGAGCGTCCTGTTTTGTGTTATAGAGATATCTATTTCGGCATCCAAATATAATCGTTTTGGCGTGTAAAATCAGATATTACAGCTGAAATCAGTTTCGGGATTCTTTCCCACAAAAGAATGTGAAGTATCTGAGTGAGGTTTCACAGGTGTACAGCGTTGTTTTTAGATTCCTTGTTCGAGTGCGGCGGAAAAGATCGCAAAATTGAAGGAAATTACTGTGCAGCGATATCTTTTGAAAGAGCATTTACAGACATATTCAATTGTATACAATAACTCCTGGAGTACCTCATGCTTAAGAAAAAAAGAGTATTTCCCACAACAAAAACGCGAGAAGTGCCTCAGGGATGGTTTCACAAGTGTGTCGCGATCGTTTTATAGTCTGTTTTCAAGTATGGCTGTAGTGGTATTGGTTCAAATGGCTCTGAGCACTATGGGACTTAACTTCTGAGGTCATCAGTCCCCTAGAACTTAGAACTACTTAAACCTAACTAACCTAAGGACATTACACACATCCATGCCTGAGACAGGATTCGAACCTGCGACCGTAGCGGTCGCGCGGTTCCAGACTGTAACGCCTAGAACCGCTCGGCCACTCTGGCCGGCCTTTCCCACAAAAGAATGTGAAGTATCTGAGCGAGGTTTCACAAGTGTGACACGATCTTTTTAGATTGGTGGTGTTCCTAAGAATAAAATGTGTACTTGTTTAAATATTGTAGCGTCATCTGCAAGGCTCTCTCTCTCTCTCTCTCTCTCTCTCTCTCTCTCTCTCTCTCTCTGTTTCTGCATTGGTAAATTTAGTTACTGTGATATTTTCAAGGTATGTATATGACAATGTTCCGCAACACCAGATGTAATAACTCCTGAAGCAGTTTGTTTTCAACAAAAAAGGGTATTCGTCCGCCGGGGATGAGAAGGGGAAGGCCTTACCAACATGGCAGGAAGTGCTTAGCGGCTAGCGCGTGACCATGCCGTAAACCGGCGCCTCTGTTCCAGCGGGGCATGGAGGCTCTTGGGTGCACGTCTTTCCTCTTGCACTTCGGAAGACTAGACTTTTATCGAATGATCCACGGTTATAGCACCGTGAATTCTAGAGTATATCTTAGGGCCATCTTCATTATTTCATGAAACGTATTTGTCTTCACCAAATATCATTGCCATCATCACAGTCCTCAATGCTAATATACCCCTCCTTCTCCAGCACAGACATCTTGTCCGCCGAACACAGTAAACAATTTCGTCCGTCCTCCCTGTCCAGCAGCTGCACACAGACTGAGTTCTTTCCCACGACTTTTTCCCCAGATCGTCATCTTGGATTACGTCATCGGAAAGGACTGAGGGGGGGGGGGGGGACGACAGTTCCCTCTGGTTGCGGTGTTATGAAAAAGGTCAGTTGGACTCTGGACATCATGGTAAACACTCTGGATGGAGTTACTGCCTATGACAACTCAGATTGCTCAAATAAACAATGCATGCAAAAAGAACACTTATGTCATTGCTATCCTGCATCCCAGCAAAGACCGAGTCCTTCCCCTCCCCTTTTCCAGATGGTGGTGGGGAGCGGAGGGGAAGGGAGGGGAGGGGATCAATGCATACAAAATGAAGACTTACACCCATCCTATCCAACAGTCCAGCACAGACTGTGTTCTTTTGCCACCAATTTCCAAATGGGGGAGAGGGTTTACCCGAGGGGGAGGGGTTAATTAATAGATCGATTTAATTAAGTAGTCAATCAAACTGATAGAGTGAGAGTGTGCTATTCGAATAACTCAGGTCTGAAAGTGTACCTGTATCAGCGAGGGGCAGGGAGGAGGGTTGGAGGTTTACTGAGGGGTTGGGAGGATGAGGGGGAGGAGGAAATAATTTAAGGACCTGTCAATCAAAATTAAGAGTTATCCTCTTAGCAGAATAATAGGTTAAAGACCTGTCAAATGAAAGATAATAGGTTTGTCCCTAAATGCATACTTGCCCCTGAATGTAGGCAACCCGCACTACCAATCCTTTCGATCATCGTAAGAACTCGTCGAAATGGCAGATACTGAGATAATCGATGGAGGAACAGAAAAGCAACTACAATGGCTTGGTAGTGGTAAGGCATCAGGACCAGATGAGATAGCTGTAACCTTTTACAAAGATTTGGCGGAAGAGCTTGCTCCCCTTCTAGCGGCAGTTTATCGTAGATCGATGTGGCAACGAAGGGTACATAGCAAATGGAAGAAAGCCCATGTCATTCCTTTTTCAAGAAGGGCCGTAGAGCAGATGCACATGACTGTACGCCTATATCGTTGACGTCAATCCGTTGTAGAATTATGGGACATGTTTGATGTTGAAGAACTATGGATCATGGATGAGACAAAGTCTTGATGGAGGTATGCAGTCGTAATAACAATCAATGTAAATATGACTCTAAACATGCAGATGAGATGCTCAAATGAAGGAGATCCAGGTGGTAGTAACTCCTTTTTTTTGCTGACGTGTTTCTGGCAAAGTCCATCTTAAGAGCGCCAAGGAAAAAAATTACAAAAAAAAAAAAAAAAACAATACAAGTAATCGCACATACAGTGAAATAGCATTTCAACTTGTTGAGAACGAGTAGAGCAACTAAACAAAACGAAATACATACGACTTACAAAAGAAGTGTACGCACGATGCCACCCATACAAAACCGACCAACAACATTTGTTGTCGAATACAGTAAGTGACGAAGGTCAGTCGAAACAAAACATGTACGTGAGCTGAGTGCCCTCTACATCGTATGATGCATAATAAGTTTAAGAAATAAAATCAATAAAAACAATTTTTATGTTTTGTCATTTTTCATCAAAATTATGAACATGTCAACATGTAAAAAGAACCACCTGGATCTTTCTAGTTTCTCTTGGAACAAATTCGCCACAGTTGTCAGAGGAAAACTTATGATACTCCCACTAGAGGACCTGACGATTGAATATAGCTTTAAACGTAAAAAGTCTAAAGCTAATTCATACGGATTTCACAACCCAGATTGCGGCCTTAACACGAAGCAGTATATTGCAAAGCAGTTGAAGGTTAACATATTGTTAAAAAATGTCCCTGTTTATTTGTTTCCACTATTACATCATGGAAGAAATCGAAAAAACATTTACGACAGCTCGCTACCTGCTCATTTATCAAAAGGTTCATATTCTCCTGATAGCTCATGTAAATTTCAATCTCCTCCATAAAATCTAGGATTTCGCCTATACTACCATAGTGCAGGATAAACAAATCATCGTTAGTGCTACTTAAGCAATGCTTGTATTCTCTTAGATGGTCTCCTAATGTCCTACCATTATTAGCGTATCCATTCCCACGATACCTTACCCGAAAATCCCTTCCACAATTGATCCTGTAGACCCCTTACTCTGTTAAACTTATTGATCGTTGGCTCCAAGCTGTGTCGTAGCATTTTGTTCAATATATTATTTGTCCAGAAACCCACTGTAACGTTGACTCTACGGAACGTATTGTCAATTTTATCTGACATAGGACCTTGGTAAGAGGGTGTGACATACGTTTTCATCATCGGCTCTCCACTAACAACAGATTCCCTTCCAACTTTTTTAAAAATCGCTTTCCTAATTTTTCTTATTTCTGCTTCAGTGAAACCATTTGCTATGCCTACTTTAATAATCACATTTGTCTCCTTCTCAATAACCTGCTTAGTGGCGCCTAATTTTGCTAAACGGTAAAACATGGAATCATCGTGTAATAAAATTAGGCGCCACCAACGTTACTGAGGAGGAGGCAAATGTGAGTATTAAAGAAGTCATAGCTAATGGTTTCCCTGAAGCAGTAATAAGAAAAATTGGGATGCGGTTTTTAAGAAAGTTGGAAAGGAATCTTGGATAGTGGAGGGCCAATGATGAAAAAGTATACCTCACTCGCTTACTGTGGTCCTGCGTCAGATAAAATTGATAATGCGTTCCATAGAGTCAACGTTACAGTGGGTTTCTGGACAAATAATAGATTGGGCAAAATGCTGCGACACAGCTTGGAGCCAACGATCAATAAATTTAGCAGAGTAAGGGTGTACAAGATCAATTGTGGCACGTGTGCAAAGCATTACACTGGACAGACAGGAGGGGATTTTCAGGTGAGGCATCGTGAGCATGGATATGCTAGTAATGGTAACGCATTATTGGTCCATCTAAGAGAATAGGGTACTTACTCTTTTCTGGAAATTGTCTTAAATGACTGATTACGTCATTTTATGCCCCTAACATTTTTCCCCTCCTAAATTTCAGTATTCTTCTATAACAACGGAAATGAAATTCAATTAATTTGAAAGCCCGCTGAAACGCTCCCTCGATTCATGCCATGCCTGTGACGTCACTGGCTAGCTCGCTGCCCCTACCATCATACTGCTAATTCACAGTGATGTCTTGTTTTTGAATTTACGTTTCAGAAAGTTGGTTACAAACGGTGCGTAGTATAATACTGTACAAGCACATTTATCTCATTTTTATAAAAACCACCTCAAAAGCTGTTTTTGATTGTCCCAGGGAATAATATGTGTAACATGTGGTTGCACTGTACCGCCAAACTGCCACCACGTCGACGCACCAATTCACTAACTTAACTAAAAATGTGTTGCACTGTGATGTTAACATTAACTTGCCACCGAGATATGCTCTCCCATTGTTATAGCGAAGGATTGCGTCATTCATTGAAATTAAATACCTACTGAAAATTGTCGTTTTACCCAACTACACCTCACTTATTCGGTAGTTCAGTTGTTAACGCGGTAGACCAAATTTTATAAGACGATGTCCATAGATCGCTGATTCGAATCTAACCCGAAACAACATTTTTAACTTAATTGTAAAACGACTCGACAGTCCTCTTATATGAAAACCAAATCGCGATTGCAAAACTTCACCGTAACGATCAGAAAGAGAGTATTGTGTTTTCCTTGCTGTTTACATTTAGATTCACTGGTCACGCAAGTCACGTTCAGAAAGATATTTTCTATTTCATATGACCACACACTATTTACTTTATTAGAAACAATGTTTTTATCTTCGTGCTGTCCAGCTAGGATCCTAATTGTTTTAACTTCTGCAGTCTCATCATCTTACATAAAGATGAAGTAAATCCGCTTTGGACGCTAACGTTAGTTTACACTCACAAACATCACAGCACTTACGTTTGTGTCACCTGCATGTTGTACACGCTTTTTATCTCTCCGTATAAACTCATGTCCTCCAACTCGTTGTACTACGGGCGTATGATGTATCTTCACTACTAGCGTTGCTTTCCAAAAAAGTGAATTGTTTGTTCGCAAAGTAAATGCATTTATCCTCTGTTGTCGATCTCTCAGACTAAGACTGATGTGAAACTATATATAATACATCCCACATTCGAAACAGCTGCTACATCATTTCTTGCTAACGCTGTGTTCGTATTTTGTTTAAAACCTTTAAAAATATCTTCCAGGATTCGAACGTGTGAGCCCCCTTCTACCTGCAAGTCTGATGCGCTATTCGTTGCGCCATCAAACACCTGCTACATGCAGTATTCCTGCTGAATGTCTTCCACACTGAAAATCAGCATTAAGTTTTGCCAACAATAATTTTATAGTGCTTTAGGTCGTTGCTGATAACTAATAGTTATAACATATGGACCCATTTGCAAAAGTTCTTTAGTTCTGAGCGAGTTTAATGACGTTGCAGGGAGCAGGTAAAAGAATTCCGTCGTTGCACATATCGCCACTCTAAATGGGTGGAGCATAAACGCAAACTTTCACTAGGCTTCCACTATCAGGGTTCACAAAATTCCTTTCTATTGTTACTTAAAAGCTGTAATTGAGTTTTCCATCACTAAATGGTACGTGAAAATCCCGTAACTTCGGCTAGCGCTCCTTAACGCAAGTACAGCTTCTTACCAGAGCATTAGCCAATAACAGAGGGTTTTCGTTCACATGACTAGATCTTGATATTTAATCGTTTTTAAACTTTAGTTACATAAAAATAATAGATATCTTGTGAGAATATTGATCGTAAATGCTATTTACATGTTATAATCAATCAGAATAACAACAATCCGAACCATATTTTTAACATAGCAAAATAATCTATTAAACCATTGCTTAAGATGCATTAACGATGACTTGTCTGTCCTGCACTAAGGTAGTACAGGCACAACCTAGTTTTTTTTGGAGCAGATTGAAATTTACGTGAACTATCAGGATGATATGCATCTCTTGATAAATAAGCAGATAGCGAGTGGTCGTAAATGGTTTTTCGATTTCCTCCACGATGTAACAGTGGATAAAAAATAAAAAAATGACTTTTTAACTAATTGTTAACCTTTAACTGCTTTGCTATATACTTCTTTGCATTAAGACCGCAATCTAACTGTTGTGAAATTTCATATGAGACTTTAGACTTTCTGCTTTTAAAGTTGAAGTCAGTCGTGACGTCCTCTACTGGGAGTATCGTTAAGTTTCCCTCTGACAACTGTGGCGTATTTGTTTCAAGAGAAACTAGAAATTTTCGGGTGGCTCTTTTTACATGCTGACATTTTCTTAATTTTGACGAAAAATGACAAAACTTAAAAATTGTTTTGACTGAATTTATTTCTTAAACTTACGACGCATCATGCGATTAGAGGGCATTCAGCTCAACTACTAAAGTCATTAGCGCCCAGTCACAAACGTTGGTGCACCAATAGCGTAGAAAAACGCAAGGGGGCAACACCAGAAAGTACTTACAAAGACGCAGATAAACAAAATAAAAGATCTTTTTGGGCAAGTCCGTCAATGTAATAAAACTAAGGACACGAACAGCTGCTCGAGCGTCATCAGCTAAAAGTTCCTGTAAGGTAGACGGCAGAGACAGGACAACACGAGAGTGAATAAAGCGGGGATAGGACAACAAAACTTGGCGCACCGTCAATGGATGACCACAGGGGCACTGCGGGGCGGGGTCACCGGACAACAGGGAGCGGTGGCTAAATCGGCAATGCCCAATCCGCAACCTGGCCAAAATGACCTCCTCTCGCCAGGAAGGGCGGGAGGAGGTCGTCCAAGCCGTCGGGATCGGTTTGATGGCCCTAAGCTAATTTTCATGGAGAGAGGACCAAGCCTCATGCCACAATGATGAAACGCGCCGACAAAGAACCCCACGAACATCAGTTGATGGGACACAAAAGGAAGCTGTCCGAGGCAGGACAACAGCCTTGACCCCAGCATCAGCAGCTTCGTTCCCAGGCATACCAACGTAGCCAGGAATCCACAAAAAAGCAAAAAGCTCAGCTGTAAAGCTTGAACACTGGTCAAGGAGCCGGTATTGAAAGGTATCATCCCCAACGGCATAGGCACATCCGACGCCAGCAGTAGTCTTGGAGCCATCTGTGTAAATAAAGACGTTACTAGCGTCCCTCGAACGAAATTCGACAAACCTCGAGCGGTATATCGAATCCGCGGTCCTCTCCTTTGGGAGCGAGCTGCGTTCAAGGTGAATGCGAACCTGAGCCTGGAGCCAAGGTGACGTCGGGCTTTCACCCACTCGAAAAGTCGTAGGGAGGGTAAAATCAAGTTGCTGAAGCAGGCGACGAAAGCGAACTCCAGGAGGTAACAGGGCAGAGACATACAGCCCGTACTGGCGGTCGAGAGAGTCGTCAAAGAAGGAGAAATATGACGGGTGGTCGGGTATTGACATCAGTCGGCAGGCGTACCGACAAAGCAACATATCGCGCCGGTAGTTTAGCGGTAATTCGGCAGCATCGGCATACAGACTCTCAATAGGGCTGGTGTAGAATGCTCCAGTCGCTAGACGTAACCCCCGATGGTGGATAGAGTTTAGACGGCATAAGATGGACGGCCGGGCAGAAGAATAGACAAAGCTCCCATAATCCAGCTTTGATCGGACAATGGACCGATAAAAGCGAAGCAGGACCATTCGATCTGCTCCCCATGACGTACCGCTGAGAACACGGAGGACATTTAGGGAACGGGTACAACGAGCAGCCAAGTAAGACACATGTGGAGACCAGAAAAGTTTCCTGTCAAATTGAAGACCTAAAAAATTTGTTGTCTCCACGAATGGGAGAGCAACGGGACCGAGATGTAAGGATGGTGGAAGAAACTGTTTGTAACGCCAGAAGTTCATACAGACCGTTTTCTCACCAGAAAAACGGAAACCGTTAGCGACACTCCAGGAATATAGATGGTCTAGACAACGCTGAAGACAGCGCTCCAGGAGACATGTTCGCTGAGCGCTGCAGTAGATCGTAAAGTCGTCCACGAAAAGGGAGCCTGAAACGTCAGCTGGAAGGCAATCCATTATTGGATTGATAGCTAAGGCAAAAAGGGCCAGGCTAAAAACGGAGCCCTGGGGCACCCCGTTCTCCTGGCGAAAGGCATCTGACAAAACAGAACCCACACGTACCATGAACATTCGATCCATTAAAAATGCATTAATAAAAAGAGAGAGGCGTCCGCAAAGGCCCCAAGTGTGCATGGTGCGGAGAATGCCCGCCCTCCAACAGGTGTCGTAAGCCTTCTCCAAATCGAAGAACACAACCACCATCTGGCGCTTATGCAAAAAGATGTTCATAATGAAGGTCGACAAGGTAACTAGGTGGTCAACAGCAGAGCGGCACCTACGAAAGCCACATAGGACATTGGTAAGGAGGCGTCGAGATTCAAGGAGCCAAACCAATCGAGAATTTACCATGCGCTCCATCACCTCGCAGACGCAGCTGGTAAGGGAGATGGGGCAATAACTGGAAGGAAGGTGTTTGTCATTTCCTGGTTTGGGTATGGGAACAACAATTGCTTCACGCCAGCGTGTGGGAACATGACCTTCAGTCCAGATGCGATTATAGGCGCGAAGAAAGCCTTTACCTGCAGGAGAAAGGTTCTTCAGCATCTGAATATAGATACCATCGGGCCCCGGGGCAGAGGATCGGAACCGGGCGAGTGCACTTTCGAGTTCCCGCAC
Organism: Schistocerca cancellata; assembly: GCF_023864275.1. NCBI lineage: Eukaryota > Metazoa > Arthropoda > Insecta > Orthoptera > Acrididae > Schistocerca > Schistocerca cancellata. The sequence goes on along the minus strand of NC_064628.1, from coordinate 289,475,385 downwards.
GATGGAGGTGGCATTGTAACTTTCACGATTCAAATACTGGAAAGAAGGTGGCCGTGCCTCCTCTGCTTGTTTTCGGGGGAGGAAGGCACGGTGGTAATGGGCAGAGCTCGAAAACCTCCGCGAAAAAGCGGCCGAAGGTATTGGAGATACCCTCAGGATCCACAAGGACTTCATTCGCTACAGTCAGGCCAGAAATTGGGGAGTGGACCTAGGTGCCAGATAGCCAGCACAGGCCACCCCAGACAACCGAAGAAGGAGTAAAGCTGCTGAATGAGAAAGCCGTTTTGCTTTCTTTGATAACATGATGACACTGTGCACGGAGTCATTTGTAACTGATATAGTTCGCCATCCCTCCCTCCCTCCCTCCCTCCAAGGCTACATTGTAAGGATCCCGTATTGATGAATAGTACTCAGGAACCTTATACACCACCTCTTTCGTGAATGAGTTAATTCTTCCTATGAATCTGTCTTGCTTTTCCTACCACTCGTTCCACGTAAGGTTGCTCTGGATAGTTACTCCTAGGTATTATACTGTGGATACTTTTTCAGCAATTTGTCATTAGTAGTGTAGATAAACAGTAGTGGATTTCGTTTGCTATGTACGCGCAATATGTTACATTTATTCACATTCAGGGTCAATTGCCAGAGCGTGTACCATTCATCAATCCTGTGCAGGTCATTCTGCAAATCGATACTGTCTTATGCTATGGTCTAGGGCTGTTAGTTTCCTTTAGAAAACTGCAACATCTGCGAACAGTCCTAAAGAGCTTCCGACACTTTCTGCTGGATCATTTATATACATTGTAAACAGTAACTGTCCTTTCACACTACCATTGGGTACTCCGGTTCAAATGGCTCTAAGCACCATTGGACTTAACATCTGAGGTCATCAGTCCCCTAGACTTAGGACTACTTAAACATAACTAACCTAAGGACATCACACACATCCACGCCCGAGGCAGGATTCGAACCGGCGACCATAGAAGCAGCGCAGTTCCGTTCTGAAGCGCCTAGAACTGCTCTGCCACAGTGGCCTGTGGGTACTCCGGAAATTACTGTTACATCTGTTGATTTTCTTCCATTAAGAGCTACATGTTGAATCCAGTCGCAGATCTGGTCCAATACTTGATAAGCTCGTGACTTTTTTTCCGCAAACCGGAAATGCGGGACGGTGTCAGATGCCTTCCAGAAGTGAAGCCATTGTCTATGATGTTGAGTCTCTTGGAGGCACAGAGCATGCTGAATTTTGAAATATCTTTACTTTTTTATTGCAAAACCCGTGTCGGTTTATATAGAGGAGATTTTCGTTGTCCAAAAACATCATAATTCTTCAAAATACATATGACTCTAACAATGCTGATAGGCTGCCGAAATGAAGGAGGTCCAGATGGTAGTAAATCCTTTATAACACTGACGCGTTCGGGCAAAGCCCATCATCAGAGCACCTAGTAAAAAACGCAAATATAGGTACCTAAAGCGACATAGCATTTCAACTTGTTGAAAACGAGTAGTGCAGCTAACCATAAGGAAATACATACCACTTCTTACAAAAGAAGTTAAAGTGGATGCATAATGATGTACACTCTTTGACATAAAACTTGACCGGCGGCCGGCCGCTTCAGAGGCTAAGTCCGCGCCGATCGCGACATGGGACAAAGAAACTGGCCAACTCGCTAATTCTCTAAGTCCGGTTATCTGCACAATCTGGCAACACTGTAGACTGCGGCACTTCCTGGAGGAAAACTTGTCCCAAGATAGAGAGACTCTAGGCTGATTACGCCTGTGGTCTAGCGGTAGCGTGCGTTGTTTCTGTTCATAATGTCAGTGGATCGAGAGCAGCTGGCATAAAATATTTTTATAGCCTCTTCTGTCTGAATGCTGAAGACGTGAATGTAATGGTAGCGCAGATTCAATCTATTTCGCTTTGTGACACACCGATATCAAAATTTTATCTAGTAACGATTTTGCGGCAGATTTCCTGCAGACTGTCCTCCTCTGGACGCCGTATGCGGCAAAGCTCCGGGATCCATTTGCTGGCTACTGGCAGCGGCCGTGGCGACAGCAGCGGCGCTGCACTCCCCCGTTCTTTATCGAAAGCGCCTGCTACCGCTCATCGCTTTTGATGATTTGAAACGCTTTATTATTAAATGTTGCTCCACAGAAAATTTCTACAATTTCCATTCACGCTCAAAAGCAACGGAGACAGACGCCCTGATTAGTAGGCGGGTAATCGGCAAGAGCTGAGTATGGCCCGAAATTAATTTTATAGACTGGGACGAAATTAAACCACCTCACTACATTCGATGAATTTATAAATGCTTCATACCTCGTTTCTTTTCCTTTCAAACTTAATTATTTGTGCAACTTTTGGTCAATGATTGGATGTTTTCGTCAAGCCAGAGTGAGCGTCTGTGGTGTAAAATGTATTACAGTTCTTGTTTCATTCCTTATGGTAAGTCTATGCGATAAACTGTGTGAATACCTTGCAATGCATGCTCTGTAGCAGTGCAGGCACACTGCACATTTGGAGTTCCATGTATGGGTTCATGAAGTATTTATTGTTGATCGGAAGTGATAGTTAATGTCATCAGATTTAAACCAGAAAAATTTGTCGTTTTGAAGGTTTCAGAGAACGGAAAGGAATTGCTAACGCCGGTGTTAGAAAACGTCTACAGTTAAACGCTATTGCAAAAATTTAGAAGATGTGAACTATATTAATGAACATGTGCACTTCATAAACAACCTTCTGACATGTTAGACCTATATGACGAACAAAGCTCAAATTTATATCGTTGACAGTCGGTTTGAGTCTTTTCAGGACCTATTTTACAGTGAAGCACCTTGGAATTTGCAAAGCAGAAATCCATGATATTAACTTAATTTACTAAGTCGAAATCGGACGAAGATTGATGTTTAAAGGCATTCTTCAGATTTCGCATAAGAAATGTTTACTAGCAGTTTGCAACTCCATTAATTAAAATGGAAAATAAAATGTTTTAGTCAGCGGCTTCTACCGTGATTCGAACTTATAGTACAAGCACTGCAACGCACAAGGGAACCTCTGAGCTAACGACACACTGGCGGCCAGAGGCGGACTATAGTCACTGCGATGTTGCCTGAGCCTCAAAACGCAACCTTAAACACAGAAACAGAGGAGGTGGAGATTACTGTTTTAACGTCCCGTCGACAACGATGTCATTAGAGACGGATCACAAGCTCGGATTAGGGAAGGATGGGGAAGGAAATCGGCTGTGCCCTTCCTAAGGAACCATCCCGGCATTTGCCTGAAGCGATTTAGGGAAATCATTGAAAACCTAAATCAGGATGGCCGGGCGCGGGATTGCACCATCGTCCTCCCGAATGCACACACAAACAGGTGTTACTTATGTGAAGAACGCCGTTCTTGGAGTCCAGAAATTAAATATACTTTCTAATTGTGTCATCTTGCAGTGGATTATATCGTACGAGTCTTCGATGTGGAAAACGAATGTTAAGTGAATTTAGCGAGGTAACGCCGACCTACACCCGGAAGTAAATGCACTATCAGAGTGTTGACAAATACTTGCTACGACGCTGCCATTTCTCGGCTCTCTGACGAGGCAGCTCTTCAGCGAAATGCTTGCCGTGATTCTCCGATACGGTTCTTCAGAGTGGAGACGCGCGCGCACGTTTGGTTTTTATGCGGCGTTCTCCCCTGGTGGTTTCTGACGTCGCCTTGTGGGCTATGTATACATATGAGACATTCAATTATCATTAATCCAGAATGATACAAGTTTCAGCTTCCGGCGTGGAAGAAGGCTGTTGACGCCGACATTATATCATTTCAACGTAGGGAAAGCAAAACGGATCATTCAATGTTTCTCATTCAACATAAAGCATGTGAGATAAATTTCCGTAACGTTCATAATCATCTAAAAATACAAACGAAGTAAAAATACACCGGAATCTCATTCGAATTGAATATAATGTAAGATACCAAACGCTTTGCACCTCGATGTCGAATTTGTCCACTTGCAATCGTTTGCAGCATGCACATAGATTGTCATGATTACCACGAGAATGAAGAAATATGTTGGTAAGGATGGAAGCAAGAAGAGACGCAGTCAGCAAATATTCTATTCCTCATGGCATTCATTTCATTTGACACGTAAGAAGAGGTAAAGCGGGAATTTACTTTCGTTAACACGAAAGATATGCCGCACATATTGATAACGAGGAAGTCTGCGTCTTCATACGTTTCCTCCTTGAAATCTGTATGCTCTATTATATACTAAGTAGCCCGATCATTGTTTCAGTAATGTTACCCTCTTGTTTGACCCCGTAACGATGAACAGATTCCAAATGCATGTCTCTGCGTGAAAGTAGCTGTTCGAACCCTTCCTGGGTTGTTTTTTGTGTTTTATTGCTTGGAATTCCTGAAGCAGACCACTGTGCCTTCCCCCCTCGTGGGTTAGGTCTCAAAACTAAACCGCTTTGTGTCCAATGGCATAATTTATTCATACAGCATCAGCATAAGACTCTTGCGAGTGAGAGAATGACAATAACAATCGTAACAAGAACAAGCAAATAATGAATGATGTTTATTCCAACGCAGAAAGAGAATGGCTTTAAATATAAAAATCTATATCTATATCCATATCTATTGATCTTTGAGTTGGCACAATGAAAATATATTCTTAGCATTTAGTTACTGAATTTAGTTCTGGATGTTTGCAGAGAAAAGGAAAAGTCGGTACTTCTCGCTAGTGTAATATAATGTGAACCAGCAACTACCCTTTCCTTAGAACACGACTCAAGCAGGTCCTCAAGTAGGCACTGCTGCACTCTGTTCCCTGACATTGCTCTGATGACGGTTAATGCAGATAGTTCCGATTATGAAATACAAAACGTATTGCAGGTTAGTTCCTAGGATAGTAACATTAAATTTGCGTTGTAGACGGCACATGAACGTGACGACTATCCATATTACTCATCAATATAAAAAGACAGTATTTTGGGAATTTAGCAGGATTACTCAAAATGAATTCTGAAATTGGGTGACTGACCGCACAGGTGCTAAACGTCGTCAAGAGTATACGATGTCCTAATCGCATTAGGAATATGAAGATCGTCTTCGACAGCTCGCAACTTTCACATAGCTAACCCCACCCTACTCCAGACAGCTCTCGGTGGAGTTGCACTACGTTGCCGATGTTATGGAAGGCCTTCAAACCGACAACAGACCACATATTGAAAAATACAAGCGAATTCTCTTGCAGCGTAAGCTTATTGTAACTAATCTAAAAATTATTGGAGAGGAACATTGTCCTATTCAAAAAAGTAAAATGTTACACACTGTTGACGTCAAACGGACATTATCTATGTCCTGTCTTGTGTCCTACTCATCTATAATATCAAGTGTACTATGAAAATGATTATATATAATGGATTATAAGGTAATGCATTGATACCAGATGGTGGGGGCCGGCCGATGTGGCCGTGCGGTTCTAGGCGCTTCAGTCTGGAACCACGTGACCGCTACGGTCGCAGGTTCGAATCCTGCCTCGGGCATGGATGTGTGTGATGTCCTTAGGTTAGTTAGGTTTAAGTAGTTCTAAGTTCTAGGGGACTGATGACCTTAGAAGTTAAGTCCCATGGTGCTCAGAGCCATTTGATCTATTTACCACAAAATGACATTAAAAATTTATGTTATTCACGAGCAGCTAGTTGAGAATATGTATGAACATTAAATGACACGACGAACCGTCATGTTCTGCATGTGGATTCAAACCCAGCTCATGCAGACTAAGCAAAGATTTCGTGACTGACGGAAACTAACAGTCATTCCTGATTAGGCATACAGAGAGTGATATACCTCGATTTTAGACAGTATCAGTTAGCAAATATCAACTTTAAATTGCATAACGCAAACATTTTTAACAGACGCGAATTCCTACCCAGCATCTATTGTCCCTGTTAACGAACTACGAGAGATGTTAAATATTGCTTCTTCACAAGTAACTTACTTGAAATGCCGTGAGGTAAAGCTGTGTGTTGGACACGGATTCGAACCCGGAACCTAATCGGATTGCTATCGAAGCACAGTCAAATGTGACATATCGGAATTTCGCGGCAGTAACTAGATGTTATAACTGAAATGACGAGACGAAAAATTAATTTTTTCCTTCCCAGGACTCCAACCCGGCACCTATCGCTGTTATATTCTAGAGAAAACTAACGTTAAATATGGGTTTGTTGCACCAGCAGTGACATGTGAGCATGTTTGAACTGAAATAATATGACGAAGAGTTCAGCGCTCACTGGGAATAGAGCCCCACACATATCGTTGTTGACTACACACAAAGAGACGTCAGCTACCGAATTTTTCTCCACCAGCTGCTCAGAATAGCATCTTGAACTTACAGTCATCTCGCAAATAGTTCTGTGTCTCACTGGAAGTTAAAAACGTCAGATATCGTTAGTGTGACAGCGAATGAAAATACATTAAAAATCAAAATTATTATCCACCAGCAGACAGGTGTTCTTATGCTAGAGCTTGATAATACATAATTAAATCTTTAGTGCCGGGCCAGGATTCGATCCCATTCACGCATAATATGTGAAGGTGTTGAGGAATCTGCAGTTTTGAACAAACAACAAATTGTAGCCGAGCTGTATTGCCACGAAGGGATCAAATTCCGCGTTAAGGGCGGTCTGAGTTGCATTCCCAGTTCAGAACCAATTTTATCGACATACAGAAGCTCAAATAAAAGATGGAATAAGTGTCCTGTGACCATACATAGCGTTTGTGTCGTCACTTGAAATAAATAACTAGTATAAGAAAGGTTACTGGTGGTAGAGTTTCTACATGTCGCCACTCCAGACTTTATTGTGGTTCAACCTACCGTCTACTTGGTAAAGAAGGAATATCATCTTTAATGTGAATTTTCTGACCACGCAGCCATTATATCTCCTTCACTTGGTGTAGCCAGGAGAGAATGGAATCTGTCTCTCCCTATCTAAAATCATTGACAGAAGTGGGAATCGAACCCAGACCATAGGTATAACAACCTACCATCCGTCCAACAGACCACGAAATCCTCTTCTCTGCGAGTCATTTTTCTATCGTAACGCAGTTGCGCCACACTGGATGAGAATTCTGACACACAGGCTCCCTGTAGTAATTTGCAGCATGTTCAGTAAATTCATTTACTTGGTTGACCGAATCACCATGAACTAGCTGCCTCGGCTACCCAGTGCATACATTCGACTATTTTGTAATCACAGAAATAAAATCACGTTACTGCCACCTACACACAACTGCCAACATTGTAGGAAGCAGAAGTTTAAATAAGAAGTGTTCCTTTTCACTTGAGCTATTCTATTGCGCTATCTGTTACTAGAAAACGTCGTTCAGTCCAAAAGAAAAGCTGTAACTGTTTGTCTCTCAGAAATCAAGGCATGGCCATATGCATAATCTCACAGTGCTGTGGAATCCAAAAGTTCTGGAGGAATAGTTGCCGAGCTCTGGAGCTGTTGTAGTTCCGTGTCAGCTTGTAGCATAGATAAGATGTCGCGAGTTCGAATACATTCAGTGCTACATTTTTTAAAACGCAATTCTGCTCTCTGCTGAAGTTATCAATCTAATGGAACTTTGAACAAATTCCCTTCACTTCTCAACCCAAAGTAGTCGCATGTGGAAAAAGGACTAACTACTGTGACATTTTGTCCTATTCAGGTTTAATAGACAGCAGGCAGCAGATGCATCTCGAAGATGTGCAGGGAGAGCGCATCGTGCCATAATATGTCAGAAAAGTATTTTCTACATTAGCCGTCGTGTGGTAGTGATATTTTATTCTTCTTCAAACTTTGATTGACAGCTTTAACTCAGAACAAATTTTCTACATGCATGTAATCAATAAACTGCATGTGCATTGTCAGACTGTCATAGGTAACATCAGAGAATTCGCATATATCGTTGATGATTAATTTCTCTCTCATGTTTACTATTGTTTTAACAACACTAAAGGAAACCTTACGAAAATTGTGCACTGTATTATAAGAAATGAAATAAAACTAACGATGATAACCTTACGACGAAAGTATCTGTACACAAGCATGCCTCTATCGACACGAATTAGTAAAATACTACTCACTTAGATTTTGATAGGGTCTGTGTTTAATTGGTATGCTGTGTCATACTCAAGAGGTATGCAAATGTGGCATTTCATAAATATAGTTACGTATTCCTAGAAACCCAAAATTCGCTTGTCAGCAGCGGAAAGAGGCGTTACCTGTTGTGCAGCGTTGTAAGTTTTTCAACATTGCACTATGAGCTGAAAGCATTTTCTTGCGATTTCCGTATTGATGTTTGATCTGACTGCTTGTAGCTCTTTCACAGAAGGGATAAAAACGTTTCAGTCAGTGACACTGGAACTGCGAACCGTAACAGACGCTGTTTCACAGGTCAGCACGTTACCACAGAGCTGGCGAGGGGGTATGAGTCTCAGTTTCCTATTACGACGGCAATAGTAACTAAAACTCGTAAACCGCTATTTAAAGGTCGAGATTAGTTGCGATTTCCACCTGCAACGACTTTCTTGGGCTGAAAACCGTAAATTTTCAATCTTTTGTTACCCTTCAAGCTATAATAACTCAGATTATTCAATGGATATGACAGGTAAAATCAAGTGAACTTTGAGGCTTAATTCCGTGCACACCAGGAAGTAACTCGTCGATCACAGAGTTGCCAAACATACGTTGCCTTGTTGCCAAATCTCAGTTACAGTACCAGCAGGAAGAAGACGAACCGATGTGATCCTACAGCGGTCTGGGAAGTGACCATAGCTGGTGTCTCCAAGTCGCGGCTGCTACGGCCTGGAATACGTAATGCGTCTGATTCGCTTTCTGTAACTAGGTTTAGGGACTGGAGCGTAGTTACTAATAATACTCAGAACTGACTGCAAACTGAGCATCATAAATCAGTAACTCTCATTGTTGTTTTTATATTTCTTTCGTAAGTGCACTCAAAACTAAGAAAGTCATTCACAGGCGTTTTCCTGCCTCGCCGATAGTCGAGCAGAACATACAAATAAAAATAAAAAAGAATGTGTGTGTGTGTGTGTGTGTGTGTGAGAGAGAGAGAGAGAGAGAGAGAGAGAGAGAGAGAGAGAGAGAGAAATAAAAAGCAATGAGAGAGTGTGTAAAAAATTGTTGTAAAGAAATTGAATCATGGTATTTAAAGAAATCTTTCATTAAAACGACACGTTCCACATCATTACGAAATGTCGTATTCATGATCTATGGAACAAGAGTTAATCTAATGTAATGTAATCTAATCTAATCACATCATATTGATTATTAGCCATGAAGAGTCATGAACTACCGAAAGTTTTGCCAATACCAGTAACCAAAACTAAACTTGAAAATAAAAGACGACAATTTTTGTAATAAACCGTGACTCCTATCAAGACCCTTTCATCCCTGTTATCTAACCACGAAAGATGTCTGATATACCTCCATTCTGAAGTAACAAAGTGTGCATGCATTTAAAGATGAAGTGCATGATGTGAAGTTCTGTGACGGAGATACGAACCCAACACGTAATCCGATTGTTAACTAAGAAAAATCAAATGTTACGTATCGGTTTTTCTTACGAGCCGCTAGGTGTCTGAATCTAAAATAAGGATACAAACTTTTGTGCCTAAGCGACAATCGAACTGCACACCTACCGCGCATCCACGAATATAGCTTAAGTATCAGTTGCTTACTCATGAACAGTAAGATGTGTGCGTGTTTGACCAGAAATAACGACACCTGTTGCGATTGTTGGCAACACATGAACAGACATTGAAATTGCGCGTTAATTTTCACTAGCAGGTGGGTGTGCACTTGATAAAGCTAGAAATGAAATTATGAATATTTTTGTACTGGATCAGGTTTCAGACCCACATACTTACCTTTGGAAGAGAGCTAGAGAAGATTGCAGTCTTGGGAACAGGAACGAAATGACTGAACTATACTGTTCCGAGAGATTCAGATCCTCGAAAGAGGAGATACGAATTCGAATCACAGTCCAGCACCAAATTTTTAAACATCTCTAGTTCAATCAAGTACAAGTAAAATAAGAGCCCTGTCCCTTTAAATGGCTATCGGTTCATCAAATAAAATAAAATTTTCTAATGTAAGTAAGTTTACTGGCGACTTTATTTCTGTTTACCATGACTTCCGCTTTGTCATTTCCCAACGAAAACTGGCTCTGCTCAGTTGGTTATGAAGGAACGTGATGTTTAATGCGGATTCTGGATTATAACGTCTTTCTCTTGAGGTTACCAGAGGTAAAATAAATCTGTTTGTGCCTCTTAAAAGTAAATGCCTGAACCCACGCATTGCACCTGTGATAGCTCGTTCCACCAGACCATTGTGGCCACATTACCCAGCCCCAGGAGTGTGCTGTAACGGATGATGTGCTTAGCTTACAAAATTAGTCACGGTGGAAAAAATGCGAGTCTATTAAATGGTCAAGTAGAAGCAAGCTTCTGACGCAGAGATTATGCTATTCTCATGTCAGCAGGATGTAAAGACTCTTCTAGGCATCATAGGCTGGATGTGAAGCCATTTTGATTTTTCACAAATTCAGCAAATTTCTTAGTTCGATAAAATCCACTGTGAAGTGTGAAGTTGCCGGATAATTCGATTATTACTGTTATTATTAATATCATTTTATTCATACTGCTGCTGTAACACAAGTGCTTGAACATCATTTAGTATCTTTTGGTCACTATAGAAGTAGTTTCCCAAGAACAGGTTCTTTCCCTGTCTACGGAATCCTTTTCATGTTAATATCAAACACCAGCAATTACTCGTAGATTACATTTAAACTAAAGTAATTGACGAAGACGTTACTTGGTAACAAAAACGCACTGCCTTTCTTCATTTACTTTCGCCTAGAAGTGGCTATCGAGTACTGACAAACCAAAAGGCAAGAGATCTTACTGCTTTCCGATATACGTTGCTGTTAGTTCTTCCACATGATTTGGTCGACATGACCTGTTTCAAGTAGTGTATGACAGACAGTGTTTTAGAAAATCTATTGTTTCCCTTTGCAATAAACAGAAGTATTTTCATTCTAAGCTGTCCAAGTACAAAATTTTCGCAATATTAGTGCACATTTAATATTCGCTTCTATAATGTATAAAAGTATTTCACAGTCGCAAAACTCGCATCCGAAACGTTGACCTTACACTTAGTCGCTGACCATAAATTCTAGCTCAGAGTGACACCAGTTTAAATAACCTAATGTAGCGAAGACTGTTTGCCAGTGCTCTTTCTCACCGGAAAATACGCAATTGACTCATTTGGCTCCATATGTACACTGTAACAGTAATTTCTGTGTGAAATTTGTCAATAAGCTTTCGCCTTCCAACCGGCAAAATACGGAAGAGTACAGCCGGTAAACAAATCACAAATCACGATTTAGTGCCGATAAGACGATTTCTTTAAACATTGTCGAAGCTGAGGGAATTTATTTTCTGCTTAAATCGTCTTAAGCAGCAACGTTCACAGATATCTCAAATAGGAAAAAGCTGAATATCCAGGTACGAAGGTTGTAAAACAAACTTCCCACAGTTTGTGTCAGGTTGATCTTTTCGTCTGATAACACTGCTTAAGTATTTTGTCTAAGAGGTATCACAAGTAGCATCCCTGTAGCTGTGGGAATCATTGGTTGAAAACGAGTTTAACACCAATGGGTACAGTGCTGCTATATTTTCAAAATTATTATCAACTTAAGTCTGAGTTCATCCACAAACTGAGGCGTATTTATAATATTGAAGCTAGACTGTGTATCCTTGTCTTTCTTGAGTGGTCACTGGAAGGCGTTTACACACACGTATACAATACTATGAATACTTCGAACGCTATGGTTAACGTTGCTCTCATAAACTACTTTTTTTTTAAATTCTTCTGGGTCTTAAGCGAGCAATATGTGTTGTAGATACAGTCTCAGACCAAAACATTGACCGCCGAGTCGTTCACGTAAGGTGGACAATACAGTCATGCTCCTCTCAGAATTCTGTGTCTGGCAATATGCTCGATCTAGCAACATGTAGACTGCGGCACTTCCCAGAGGAAGTCTTGACACCAGTCTTAGTACATTACTCTAGACTACGACCGTAGTCTTGAGGTTAAACGCGAGACCAGCTAATATGATATTGTAGATTCGCTTGAATTACACTCATAGCTTCAGCACTGAGAGGAAAGGGGCGATAAAAATTCTGTCGATATGTGCTTTCGGTCGCCAGACGTCATATTAGCTGGTCTCGCGTTTTACCTCAAGACTACGGTCGTGTTCCATCAGCGGTACGAATAAAATGATATTAATAATAACAGTAATAATCGAATTATCCGGCAACTTCACACTTCACAGTGGATTTTCTCGAACTAAGAAATTTGCTGGATTTGTGAAAAATCAAAATGGCTTCACATCCAGCCTATGATGCCTAGAAGAGTCTTTACATCCTGCTGACATGAGAATAGCATAATCTCTGCGTCAGAAGCTTGCTTCTACTTGACCATTTAATAGACTCGCATTTTTTCCACCGTGACTAATTTTGTAAGCTAAGCACATCATCCGTTACAGCACACTCCTGGGGCTGGGTAATGTGGCCACAATGGTCTGGTGGAACGAGCTATCACAGGTGCAATGCGTGGGTTCAGGCATTTACTTTTAAGAGGCACAAACAGATTTATTTTACCTCTGGTAACCTCAAGAGAAAGACGTTATAATCCAGAATCCGCATTAAACATCACGTTCCTTCATAACCAACTGAGCAGAGCCAGTTTTCGTTGGGAAATGACAAAGCGGAAGTCATGGTAAACAGAAATACAGTCGCCAGTAAACTTACTTACATTAGAAAATTTTATTTTATTTGATGAACCGATAGCCATTTAAAGGGACAGGGCTCTTATTTTACTTGTACTTGATTGAACTAGAGACGTTTAAAAATTTGGTGCTGGACTGTGATTCGAATTCGTATCTCCTCTTTCGAGGATCTGAATCTCTCGGAACAGTATAGTTCAGTCATTTCGTTCCTTTTCCCAAGACTGCAATTTTCTCTAGCTCTCTTCCAAAGGTAAGTATGTGGGTCTGAAACCTGATCCAGTACAAAAATATTCATAATTTCATTTCTAGCTTTATCAAGTGCACACCCACCTGCTAGTGAAAATTAACGCGCAATTTCAATGTCTGTTCATGTGTTGCCAACAATCGCAACAGGTGTCGTTATTTCTGGTCAAACACGCACACATCTTACTGTTCATGAGTAAGCAACTGATACTTAAGCTATATTCGTGGATGCGCGGTAGGTGTGCAGTTCGATTGTCGCTTAGGCACAAAAGTTTGTATCCTTATTTTAGATTCAGACACCTAGCGGCTCGTAAGAAAAACCGATACGTAACATTTGATTTTTCTTAGTTAACAATCGGATTACGTGTTGGGTTCGTATCTCCGTCACAGAACTTCACATCATGCACTTCATCTTTAAATGCATGCACACTTTGTTACTTCAGAATGGAGGTATATCAGACATCTTTCGTGGTTAGATAACAGGGATGAAAGGGTCTTGATAGGAGTCACGGTTTATTACAAAAATTGTCGTCTTTTATTTTCAAGTTTAGATTTGGTTACTGGTATTGGCAAAACTTTCGGTAGTTCATGACTCTTCATGGCTAATAATCAATATGATGTGATTAGATTAGATTACATTACATTAGATTAACTCTTGTTCCATAGATCATGAATACGACATTTCGTAATGATGTGGAACGTGTCGTTTTAATGAAAGATTTCTTTAAATACCATGATTCAATTTCTTTACAACAATTTTTTACACACTCTCTCATTGCTTTTTATTTCTCTCTCTCTCTCTCTCTCTCTCTCTCTCTCTCTCTCTCTCTCTCTCTCTCACACACACACACACACACACACATTCTTTTTTATTTTTATTTGTATGTTCTGCTCGACTATCGGCGAGGCAGGAAAACGCCTGTGAATGACTTTCTTAGTTTTGAGTGCACTTACGAAAGAAATATAAAAACAACAATGAGAGTTACTGATTTATGATGCTCAGTTTGCAGTCAGTTCTGAGTATTATTAGTAACTACGCTCCAGTCCCTAAACCTAGTTACAGAAAGCGAATCAGACGCATTACGTATTCCAGGCCGTAGCAGCCGCGACTTGGAGACACCAGCTATGGTCACTTCCCAGACCGCTGTAGGATCACATCGGTTCGTCTTCTTCCTGCTGGTACTGTAACTGAGATTTGGCAACAAGGCAACGTATGTTTGGCAACTCTGTGATCGACGAGTTACTTCCTGGTGTGCACGGAATTAAGCCTCAAAGTTCACTTGATTTTACCTGTCATATCCATTGAATAATCTGAGTTATTATAGCTTGAAGGGTAACAAAAGATTGAAAATTTACGGTTTTCAGCCCAAGAAAGTCGTTGCAGGTGGAAATCGCAACTAATCTCGACCTTTAAATAGCGGTTTACGAGTTTTAGTTACTATTGCCGTCGTAATAGGAAACTGAGACTCATACCCCCTCGCCAGCTCTGTGGTAACGTGCTGACCTGTGAAACAGCGTCTGTTACGGTTCGCAGTTCCAGTGTCACTGACTGAAACGTTTTTATCCCTTCTGTGAAAGAGCTACAAGCAGTCAGATCAAACATCAATACGGAAATCGCAAGAAAATGCTTTCAGCTCATAGTGCAATGTTGAAAAACTTACAACGCTGCACAACAGGTAACGCCTCTTTCCGCTGCTGACAAGCGAATTTTGGGTTTCTAGGAATACGTAACTATATTTATGAAATGCCACATTTGCATACCTCTTGAGTATGACACAGCATACCAATTAAACACAGACCCTATCAAAATCTAAGTGAGTAGTATTTTACTAATTCGTGTCGATAGAGGCATGCTTGTGTACAGATACTTTCGTCGTAAGGTTATCATCGTTAGTTTTATTTCATTTCTTATAATACAGTGCACAATTTTCGTAAGGTTTCCTTTAGTGTTGTTAAAACAATAGTAAACATGAGAGAGAAATTAATCATCAACGATATATGCGAATTCTCTGATATTACCTATGACAGTCTGACAATGCACATGCAGTTTATTGATTACATGCATGTAGAAAATTTGTTCTGAGTTAAAGCTGTCAATCAAAGTTTGAAGAAGAATAAAATATCACTACCACACGACGGCTACTGTAGAAAATACTTTTCTGACATATTATGGCACGACGCGCTCTCCCTGCACATCTTCGAGATGCATCTGCTGCCTGCTGTCTATTAAACCTGAATAGGACAAAATGTCACAGTAGTTAGTCCTTTTTCCACATGCGACTACTTTGGGTTGAGAAGTGAAGGGAATTTGTTCAAAGTTCCATTAGATTGATAACTTCAGCAGAGAGCAGAATTGCGTTTTAAAAAATGTAGCACTGAATGTATTCGAACTCGCGACATCTTATCTATGCTACAAGCTGACACGGAACTACAACAGCTCCAGAGCTCGGCAACTATTCCTTCAGAACTTTTGGATTCCACAGCACTGTGAGATTATGCATATGGCCATGTCTTGACTTCTGAGAGACAAACAGTTACAGCTTTTCTTTTGGACTGAACGACGTTTTCTAGTAACAGATAGCGCAATAGAATAGCTCAAGTGAAAAGGAACACTTCTTATTTAAACTTCTGCATCCTACAATGTTGGCAGTTGTGTGTAGGTGGCAGTAACGTGATTTTATTTCTGTGATTACAAAATAGTCGAATGTATGCACTGGGTAGCCGAGGCAGCTAGTTCATGGTGATTCGATCAACCAAGTAAATGAATTTACTGAACATGCTGCAAATTACTACAGGGAGCCTGTGTGTCAGAATTCTCATCCAGTGTGGCACAACTGCGTTACGATAGAAAAATGACTCTCAGTGAAGAGGATTTCGTGGTCTGTTGGACGGATGGTAGGTTGTTATACCTATGGTCTGGGTTCGATTCCCACTTCTGTCAATGATTTTAGATAGGGAGAGACAGATTCCATTCTCTCCTGGCTACACCAAGTGAAGGAGATATAATGGCTGCGTGGTCAGAAAATTCACATTAAAGATGATATTCCTTCTTTACCAAGTAGACGGTAGGTTGAACCACAATAAAGTTTGGAGTGGCGACATGTAGAAACTCTACCACCAGTAACCTTTCTTATACTAGTTATTTATTTCAAGTGACGACACAAACGCTATGTATGGTCACAGGACACTTATTCCATCTTTTATTTGAGCTTCTGTATGTCGATAAAATTGGTTCTGAACTGGGAATGCAACTCAGACCGCCCTTAACGCGGAATTTGATCCCTTCGTGGCAATACAGCTCGGCTACAATTTGTTGTTTGTTCAAAACTGCAGATTCCTCAACACCTTCACATATTATGCGTGAATGGGATCGAATCCTGGCCCGGCACTAAAGATTTAATTATGTATTATCAAGCTCTAGCATAAGAACACCTGTCTGCTGGTGGATAATAATTTTGATTTTTAATGTATTTTCATTCGCTGTCACACTAACGATATCTGACGTTTTTAACTTCCAGTGAGACACAGAACTATTTGCGAGATGACTGTAAGTTCAAGATGCTATTCTGAGCAGCTGGTGGAGAAAAATTCGGTAGCTGACGTCTCTTTGTGTGTAGTCAACAACGATATGTGTGGGGCTCTATTCCCAGTGAGCGCTGAACTCTTCGTCATATTATTTCAGTTCAAACATGCTCACATGTCACTGCTGGTGCAACAAACCCATATTTAACGTTAGTTTTCTCTAGAATATAACAGCGATAGGTGCCGGGTTGGAGTCCTGGGAAGGAAAAAATTAATTTTTCGTCTCGTCATTTCAGTTATAACATCTAGTTACTGCCGCGAAATTCCGATATGTCACATTTGACTGTGCTTCGATAGCAATCCGATTAGGTTCCGGGTTCGAATCCGTGTCCAACACACAGCTTTACCTCACGGCATTTCAAGTAAGTTACTTGTGAAGAAGCAATATTTAACATCTCTCGTAGTTCGTTAACAGGGACAATAGATGCTGGGTAGGAATTCGCGTCTGTTAAAAATGTTTGCGTTATGCAATTTAAAGTTGATATTTGCTAACTGATACTGTCTAAAATCGAGGTATATCACTCTCTGTATGCCTAATCAGGAATGACTGTTAGTTTCCGTCAGTCACGAAATCTTTGCTTAGTCTGCATGAGCTGGGTTTGAATCCATATGCAGAACATGACGGTTCGTCGTGTCATTTAATGTTCATACATATTCTCAACTAGCTGCTCGTGAATAACTTAAATTTTTAATGTCATTTTGTGTTAAATAGTTCAAATGGCTCTGAGCACCATGGGACTTAACTTCTAAGGTCATCAGTCCCCTAGAACTTAGAACTACTTAAACCTAACTAACCTAAGGACATCACACACATCCATGCCCGAGACAGGATTCGAACCTGCGACCGTAGCGGTCACGCGGTTCCAGACTGAAGCGCCTAGAACCGCACGGCCACATCGGCCGGCCCCCACCATCTGGTATCAATGCATTACCTTATAATCCATTATATATAATCATTTTCATAGTACACTTGATATTATAGATGAGTAGGACACAAGACAGGACATAGATAATGTCCGTTTGACGTCAACAGTGTGTAACATTTTACTTTTTTGAATAGGACAATGTTTCTCTCCAATAATTTTTAGATTAGTTACAATAAGCTTACGCTGCAAGAGAATTCGCTTGTATTTTTCAATATGTGGTCTGTTGTCGGTTTGAAGGCCTTCCATAACATCGGCAACGTAGTGCAACTCCACCGAGAGCTGTCTGGAGTAGGGTGGGGTTAGCTATGTGAAAGTTGCGAGCTGTCGAAGACGATCTTCATATTCCTAATGCGATTAGGACATCGTATACTCTTGACGACGTTTAGCACCTGTGCGGTCAGTCACCCAATTTCAGAATTCATTTTGAGTAATCCTGCTAAATTCCCAAAATACTGTCTTTTTATATTGATGAGTAATATGGATAGTCGTCACGTTCATGTGCCGTCTACAACGCAAATTTAATGTTACTATCCTAGGAACTAACCTGCAATACGTTTTGTATTTCATAATCGGAACTATCTGCATTAACCGTCATCAGAGCAATGTCAGGGAACAGAGTGCAGCAGTGCCTACTTGAGGACCTGCTTGAGTCGTGTTCTAAGGAAAGGGTAGTTGCTGGTTCACATTATATTACACTAGCGAGAAGTACCGACTTTTCCTTTTCTCTGCAAACATCCAGAACTAAATTCAGTAACTAAATGCTAAGAATATATTTTCATTGTGCCAACTCAAAGATCAATAGATATGGATATAGATATAGATTTTTATATTTAAAGCCATTCTCTTTCTGCGTTGGAATAAACATCATTCATTATTTGCTTGTTCTTGTTACGATTGTTATTGTCATTCTCTCACTCGCAAGAGTCTTATGCTGATGCTGTATGAATAAATTATGCCATTGGACACAAAGCGGTTTAGTTTTGAGACCTAACCCACGAGGGGGGAAGGCACAGTGGTCTGCTTCAGGAATTCCAAGCAATAAAACACAAAAAACAACCCAGGAAGGGTTCGAACAGCTACTTTCACGCAGAGACATGCATTTGGAATCTGTTCATCGTTACGGGGTCAAACAAGAGGGTAACATTACTGAAACAATGATCGGGCTACTTAGTATATAATAGAGCATACAGATTTCAAGGAGGAAACGTATGAAGACGCAGACTTCCTCGTTATCAATATGTGCGGCATATCTTTCGTGTTAACGAAAGTAAATTCCCGCTTTACCTCTTCTTACGTGTCAAATGAAATGAATGCCATGAGGAATAGAATATTTGCTGACTGCGTCTCTTCTTGCTTCCATCCTTACCAACATATTTCTTCATTCTCGTGGTAATCATGACAATCTATGTGCATGCTGCAAACGATTGCAAGTGGACAAATTCGACATCGAGGTGCAAAGCGTTTGGTATCTTACATTATATTCAATTCGAATAAGGTTCCGGTGTATTTTTACTTCGTTTGTATTTTTAGATGATTATGAACGTTACGGAAATTTATCTCACATGCTTTATGTTGAATGAGAAACATTGAATGATCCGTTTTGCTTTCCCTACGTTGAAATGATATAATGTCGGCGTCAACAGCCTTCTTCCACGCCGGAAGCTGAAACTTGTATCATTCTGGATTAATGATAATTGAATGTCTCATATGTATACATAGCCCACAAGGCGACGTCAGAAACCACCAGGGGAGAACGCCGCATAAAAACCAAACGTGCGCGCGCGTCTCCACTCTGAAGAACCGTATCGGAGAATCACGGCAAGCATTTCGCTGAAGAGCTGCCTCGTCAGAGAGCCGAGAAATGGCAGCGTCGTAGCAAGTATTTGTCAACACTCTGATAGTGCATTTACTTCCGGGTGTAGGTCGGCGTTACCTCGCTAAATTCACTTAACATTCGTTTTCCACATCGAAGACTCGTACGATATAATCCGCTGCAAGATGACACAATTAGAAAGTATATTTAATTTCTGGACTCCAAGAACGGCGTTCTTCACATAAGTAACACCTGTTTGTGTGTGCATTCGGGAGGACGATGGTGCAATCCCACGCCCGGCCATCCTGATTTAGGTTTTCAATGATTTCCCTAAATCGCTTCAGGCAAATGCCGGGATGGTTCCTTAGGAAGGGCACGGCCGATTTCCTTCCCCATCCTTCCCTAATCCGAGCTTGTGATCCGTCTCTAATGACATCGTTGTCGACGGGACGTTAAAACAGTAATCTCCACCTCCTCTGTTTCTGTGTTTAAGGTTGCGTTTTGAGGCTCAGGCAACATCGCAGTGACTATAGTCCGCCTCTGGCCGCCAGTGTGTCGTTAGCTCAGAGGTTCCCTTGTGCGTTGCAGTGCTTGTACTATAAGTTCGAATCACGGTAGAAGCCGCTGACTAAAACATTTTATTTTCCATTTTAATTAATGGAGTTGCAAACTGCTAGTAAACATTTCTTATGCGAAATCTGAAGAATGCCTTTAAACATCAATCTTCGTCCGATTTCGACTTAGTAAATTAAGTTAATATCATGGATTTCTGCTTTGCAAATTCCAAGGTGCTTCACTGTAAAATTGGTCCTGAAAAGATTCAAACCGACTGTCAACGATATAAATTTGAGCTTTGTTCGTCATATAGGTCTAACATGTCAGAAGGTTGTTTATGAAGTGCACATGTTCATTAATATAGTTCACATCTTCTAAATTTTTGCAATAGCATTTAACTGTAGACGTTTTCTAACACCGGCGTTAGCAATTCCTTTCCGTTCTCTGAAACCTTCAAAACGACAAATTTATCTGGATTAAATCTGATGACCTTAACTATCACTTCCGATCAACAATAAATACTTCATGAACCCATACATGGAACTCCAAATGTGCAGTGTGCCTGCACTGCTACAGAGCATGCATTGCAAGGTATTCACACAGTTTATCGCATAGACTTACCATAAGGAATGAAACAAGAACTGTAATACATTTTACACCACAGACGCTCACTCTGGCTTGACGAAAACATCCAATCATTGACCAAAAGTTGCACAAATAATTAAGTTTGAAAGGAAAAGAAACGAGGTATGAAGCATTTATAAATTCATCGAATGTAGTGAGGTGGTTTAATTTCGTCCCAGTCTATAAAATTAATTTCGGGCCATACTCAGCTCTTGCCGATTACCCGCCTACTAATCAGGGCGTCTGTCTCCGTTGCTTTTGAGCGTGAATGGAAATTGTAGAAATTTTCTGTGGAGCAACATTTAATAATAAAGCGTTTCAAATCATCAAAAGCGATGAGCGGTAGCAGGCGCTTTCGATAAAGAACGGGGGAGTGCAGCGCCGCTGCTGTCGCCACGGCCGCTGCCAGTAGCCAGCAAATGGATCCCGGAGCTTTGCCGCATACGGCGTCCAGAGGAGGACAGTCTGCAGGAAATCTGCCGCAAAATCGTTACTAGATAAAATTTTGATATCGGTGTGTCACAAAGCGAAATAGATTGAATCTGCGCTACCATTACATTCACGTCTTCAGCATTCAGACAGAAGAGGCTATAAAAATATTTTATGCCAGCTGCTCTCGATCCACTGACATTATGAACAGAAACAACGCACGCTACCGCTAGACCACAGGCGTAATCAGCCTAGAGTCTCTCTATCTTGGGACAAGTTTTCCTCCAGGAAGTGCCGCAGTCTACAGTGTTGCCAGATTGTGCAGATAACCGGACTTAGAGAATTAGTGAGTTGGCCAGTTTCTTTGTCCCATGTCGCGATCGGCGCGGATTTAGCCTCTGAAGCGGCCGGCCGCCGGTCAAGTTTTATGTCAAAGAGTGTACATGCAAAACTGACAAACATTACTTGTTGTCGAATACACTACGTGACGTAGATCAGTCGAAACCAAAACATGAAGAGACACTGGTTCACTACAGAGCCATAATGAAAGCACAGATTACATGAGCTGACCCCCAGGGGGTCCACAGTTCTTTTGTGGATATGTGCGTGGCAAGCACAGGGCCCCAAGCTAGTGCAGTTCTCCTTCCTTTCCAGGCTGCCCTACCCCCCTTACCCATCCCTCTTCCTGGGAGTAATGTATCGAGCCCTCGTCCGGAGACGGACATTTGAAAACCTCAGGATCTTGTTTCCTTTGTTTTTCTCCATCCTCACGCTTTCTTCCTTTATTGGTCTTTCCCTACGTTCACTCTTCTCCTTGCTTTCATGCCCTTACTTCTACCTCTGCCTCATTCTCCTTGCCCTATTCTCCTTGTCTTCTTTTCCGTGTCTTATTCTCCGCTTCGGCGTTTGAGATTCTTTCTGCTATCCCTCTCTCTCTTTCCTCCCTTCTTTCCTCCCTGTGCATGTCTGAAGGCCGACCCACGCATTCGCACGCGTAGCCGGTGTCAGGGTAATGAGTAATTCCCCGCCCTGGGTAGACAAGTAAGGCACGCACGTACCCCCTGGTAAAGTCCAGGCCCAGGGAGGGGTGATTGCCTGAGCTGTTACCTTCCGAGCATGCTGATTGGTCCCTCCGTCCGTATCTCGGGAGGTGTGACCAATCACCTAAAGCGGGAGGCCCTCTGAGAGGGCCCCCATAAGGAACGAGTGCGCCACTGGAGATGCTGGCAATCATGGGGGATTCATCCATAATGGATTTCTCTTCTTCTCCCCTGTCTTTTGCCCAAAAAAGGAAGCTAGATGAAACTCATGTTCCAAAAATTCTACCACCAGCACCGAAGTTTGTTGTTGTCACAAGATCTGATGGTCACGATTTCTCAACAGTCAACCCTTTCGTCATTCAGAAGGGTGTCGATGCGATTTCAGGACCAGTGAAATCTTGTACTCGGTTTCGCAATGGTACCTGCTGATGGAGACAGAAAGCGCCTTCCGGGCCCAAAAATTACTTCGAGCCATTCCCTTACACACATTTCCTGTACGGATGGAGGCCCACCGCACCTTGAATTCGTCACGTGGCGTGGTGTATACCAGGCCACTCGATGGACTAACTGATGAGGAGATTCTGTCTTTCCTCTCTGATCAGGGAGTGACGGCCGTCCATCGGGTCGTGAAAAGGATCAACAAGGACCTCATACCGACCTGAACCATATTCCTGACATTCAACAATGTGCAGTTGCCTTCACGAATTAAAGCGGGTTATGAGATCATTTCTGTTTGGCCGTATGTACCCAGCCCTACAAGGTGTTACCAATGTCAGCCGTTTAACCATACCCGGCAGTCTTGTTCAAGTGCGGCTAAATGCATTACCTGTGGCAGGGACGTCC
Source organism: Schistocerca cancellata (assembly GCF_023864275.1). Classification (NCBI taxonomy): domain Eukaryota; kingdom Metazoa; phylum Arthropoda; class Insecta; order Orthoptera; family Acrididae; genus Schistocerca; species Schistocerca cancellata. The sequence continues at coordinate 289,452,468 of NC_064628.1, read as the reverse complement.
ATGAGGGTGACTGTCCACCTCCGTTCCCACGTTGCATCAACTGTATGGGTGACCATGCTGCCTCCTCTCGCGACTGCCCCATCGACAAAGATGAGAAAAGTGTACAGGAAATTCGAGTGAAAGAGAAGGTGTCAACCACGGCTGCTTGCAAGTTATTCAATAGCAGAAAGCCCACTGTGCTTCCGGCAGGTACATAAAGTACCATTCTCGCCTCTCCTAGGCCTACCAGGGAGGTAGCTACACAGACATGCGATCTATCATTTAGCGATTCGGTCGTCAGATTGGCCAGTGCTAAGATCGTTTGATCAACGTGTCCTCTTCCTCCCACCAACCCTAAGGCTCTAACATTATCATCTGCTACTGCTACTACTAAGACAGATGCTCGGACCTTCAAAAAAGAACCGACACGCGAAGATTTCTTGCGTACACAAGCTTCACAACCATCAACTGCTTTTTTGACAAAACATAATTCTTCAAAGAAGGCTCATAGAGAAAAGAGTTCTCCATCTCCGCCGAGGTGCGTTTCTTCTCCTGCGCCACCCAGCGGTTGCTGTCCCCAGCCATCTTCAGTTTCGCCAGGCCGCACTGCTGGTAGCCGATCATCTGGCCCTCCTGACCAGCTCAGGAAGGTGGCAGACGCAACTGTTGAGTTGATGGACCATGACTCACCACCTATCGATTGCAGCAGCAGTGCTCCCTCGAAGCCAGGCCCTCAGCGTCCATCGAGGTGACCCTTTCTTGTTTCTTCTTTTTCTTTGCATTTTCATAATGGCACTTATTCAATGGAATATTCGCGGCATTCGGTCCAACCGAGAGGAACTAAAATTGCTCCTTTGAATGCATTGCTGGCTTGTCGTAGGTCTCCAAGAAACGAAGTTACGCCCATGCGATCGTATTGACCTGGCACGCTATACCTCCATGCGTTTTGGCCTACACATTGTGGCAGGTATTCCGGCTCATGGAGGGGTCATGTTTCTGGTTCGGGATGATGTCTACTACGATCCAATCACATTGCACACAGATCTGCAGGCAGTTGCCGTCCGAATTACTCTCCCCACTTTCACATTTTCCATTTGTACTGTATGCTCTCCATCATCGTCTGCCTTTACTAGGGCAGACATGATACAACTGATTGCTCAGCTTTCTACATCATTTTTGTTGATTGTAGACTTTAATGCCCACCATCCCCTTTAGGGCTCTCCATCATCCTGCCCGAGAGGCTCCCTCTTGGCAGACCTTTTCAACCACCTCAATCTAGTCTGCTTAAATACCAGTGCACCTACCTTCTTTTCGGACGCAACGCATACCTATTCCCACTTGGACCTCTCAATATCCACTATCCAACTTGCACATCGGTTCGAGTGTTATGTGACACATACTCGAGCGACTATTTCCCCTGCGTAATCCATCTCCTGCATCACACCCCTTCTCCACGTTCCGCTAGCTGGAACATCTCCAAAGCCAACTGGGGGCTTTTCACCTCCCTAGCGACCTTCCATGATCAAAACTTCTCCATCTGCGATGTTGTTGTTGTTGTTGTCTTCAGTCCTGAGACTGGTTTGATGCAGCTATCCATGCTACTCTATCCTGTGCAAGCTTCTTCATCTCCCAGTACTTACTGCAACCTACATCCTTCTGAATCTGTTTAGTGTATCCATCTCTTGGACTCCCTCTACGATTTTTACCCTCCACGCTGCCCTCCAGTACTAAATTGGTGATCCCTTGATGCCTCAGAACATGTCCTACCAACCGGTCCCTTCTTCTTGTCAAGTTGTGCCACAAACTCCTCTTCTCCCCAATTCTATTCAATACCTCCTCATTAGTTATGTGATCTACCCATCTAATCTTCAGCATTCTTCTGTAGCACCACATTTCGAAAGCTTCTATTCTCTTCTTGCCCAAACTATTTATCGTCCATGTCTCACTTCCATACATGGCTACACTCCATACAAATACTTTCAGAAACGACTTCCTGACACTTAAATCTATACTCGATGTAAACAAATTTATCTTCTTCAGAAACACTTTCCTTGCCATTGCCAGTCTACATTTTATATCCTCTCTACTTCGACCATCATCAGTTATTTTGCTCCCCAAATAGCAAAACTCCTTTACTACTTTAAGTGTCTCATTTCCTAATCTAATTCCCTCAACGTCACCCGACTTAATTCGACTACATTCCATTATCCTCGTCTTGCTTTTGTTGATGTTCATCTTATATCCTCCTTTCCAAGACACTGCCCATTCCGTTCAACTGCTCTTCCAAGTCCTTTGCTGTCTCGGACAGAATTACAATGTCATCGGTGAACCTCAACGTTTTTATTTCTTCTCCACGGATTTTAATACCTACTCCGAATTTTTCTTTTGTTTCCTTTACTGCTTGCTCAATATACTGGCTACAGCCCTGTCTCACTCCCTTCCCAACCACTGCTTCCTTTTCATGCCCCTCGACTCTGGTAACTGCCATCTGGTTTCTGTACAAATTGTAAATAGCCTTTCGCTCCCTGTATTTTACCCCTGCCACCTTCAGAATTTGAAAGAGAGTATTCCAGTCAACATTGTCAAAAGCTTTCTCTAAGTCTACAAATGCTAGAAACGTAGGTTTGCCTTTCCTTAATCTATTTTCTAAGATAAGTCATAGGGTCAGTATTGCCTCACGTTTTCCAATATTTCTACGGAATCCAAACTGATCTTCCCCGAGGTCGGCTTCTACCAGTTTTTCCATTCGCCTATAAAGAATTTGCGTTAGTATTTTGCAGCTGTGACTTATTAAACTGATAGTTCGGTAATTTTCACATCTGTCAACACTTGCTTTCTTTGGGATTGGAATTATTATATTCTTCTTGAAGTCTGAGGGTATTTCTCCTGTCTCATACATCTTGCTCACCAGGTGGTAGAGTTTTGTCAGGACTGGCTCTCCCAAGGCCATCAGTAGTTCCAATGGAATGTGGTCTACTCCCGGGCCTTGTTTCGATTAAGGTCTTTCAGTGCTCTGTCAAACTCTTCACGCAGTATCGTATCTCCCATTTCATCTTCATCTACATCCTCTTCCATTTCCATAATATTGTCCTTAAGAACATCACTCTTGTATAGACCCTCTATATACTCCTTCCACCTTTCTGCTTTCCCTTCTTCACTTAGAACTGGGTTTCCATCTGAGCTCTTGATATTAATACAAGTGGTTCTCTTTTCTCCAAAGGTCTCTTTAATTTTCCTGTAGGCAGTATCTATCTTACGCCTGGTGAGACAAGCCTCTACATCCTTACATTTGTCCTCTAGCCATCCCTGCTTAGCCATTTTGCACTTCCTGTCGATCTCATTTTTGAGACGTTTGTATTCCTTTTTGCCTGCTTCATTTACTGCATTTTTATATTTTCTCCTTTCATCAATTAAATTCAATATTTCTTCTGTTACCCAAGGATTTCTACTAGCCCTCGTCTTTTTACCTACTTGATCTTCTGCTGCCTTCACTACTTCATCCCTCAGAGCTACCCATTCTTCTTCTACTGTATTTCTTTCCCCCACTCCTGTCAATTGTTCCCTTATGCTCTCCCTGAAACTCTGTACAACCTCTGGTTTAGTCAGTTTATCCAGGTCCCATCTCCTTAAATTCCCACCTTTTTGCAGTTTCTTCAGTTTAAATCTACAGTTCATAACTAATAGATTGTGGTCAGAGTCCACATCTGCCCCTGGAAATGTTTTACAATTTAAAACCTGGTTCCTAAATCTCTGTCTTACCATTATATAATCTATCTGAAACCTGTCAGTATATCCAGGCTTCTCCCATGGATACAACCTTCTTTTATGATTCTTGAACCAAGTGTTAGCTATGATTAAGTTGTGCTCTGTGCAAAATTCTACCAGGCGGCTTCCTCTTTCATTTCTCTCCCCCAATCATATTCACCCACTAGTTTACTTCTCTCCCTTTTCCTACTCTCGAATTCCAGTCACCCATGACTATTAAATTTTCGTCTCCCTTCACCACCTGAATAATTTCTTTTATCTCATCATACATTTCATCAATTTCTTCATCGTCTGCAGAGCTAGTTGGCATATAAACTTGTACTACTGTAGGAGGCATGGGCTTCGTGTCTATCTTGGCCACAGTAATGCGTCCACTATGCTGTTTGTAGTAGCTTACCCGCACTCCTATTTTTTTTTTATTAATTATTAAACTACTCCTGCATTACCCCTATTTGATTTTGTATTTATAACCCTGCATTCACCTGACCAAAAATCTTGCTCCTCCTGCCACCGAACTTCACTAATTTCCACTATATCTAACTTGAACCTATCCATTTCCCTTTTAAATTTTCTAACCTACCTGTCCGATTAAGGGATCTGACATTCCACGCTCCGATCCGTAGAACGCCAGTTTTCCTTTCTACTGATAATGACGTCCTCTTGTGTAGTCCCCACCCGGAGATCCGAATGGGGGGACTATTTTACCTCCGGAATATTTTACCCAAGAGGGCGCCATCTGCGATAGTCAGGTCGCATACCTCACGGACGTTATTCCCACTGCTGCTGAATATTCATCCCTTGT